>NW_027286784.1:0-369368 GCF_022747635.1 Hetaerina americana
AAGATAGATTTTATTTTCAGTTCCCTGCAAACGTTTTTAATTAGTTCCGAAGTGAAGTTTCCACTTCTGTGTGCCAGTAAATATTTAAGCACACCCTGACGGCAAATTACGTGCTCGACAAAAAATCCTGCTACTGTTTTGGCCGATTGATCTGGAATCGTAAAGGCTTCATGATATCTTGTGAAATAATCTTGGCGAGTTAAATGATATCGGTTAACTCGGAGGGATAGGGGTAGTGACGTAATTTTCCTATAATCTGCACGCTAATCGTCATTCCTTTCACTGGAGTGATGGATAGGATGAGGTCTTCCCCAACCCGCTGGTCGGGGTCATCCCGTTTCCCGAGGCCATTCGGTTTGATCGCTCTGGACAATTAATTGGAAGGGGGCCAAATTCCTTACATATTCCGATGCATAGCGGGGGACAGTCTCGGGAAATATGTCTCCTTGCTCCGCAGTTAAAACAAGCTCGAGTTTTAGAGCGACAATCGCGAGCTATGTGGCCCGCGCACCCACAGGAAAAGCATTTTGCAGCGTATCCGGTAGAGCTCAAGAGCACCACAAAAGACGAGATTCCTACGTAATTAGCGCGCTTTATGTCCAAACCCAGGGGGGACAGGGAATTAACGTTTCTTTCTATATCGGACAGGGATACGGTGGGTACGTCATGAGTATCTAATTTTGCGATCGACTTTAAGAGGTGCTCAAGGTTGGCGTCGTTACTTGCCAGGTTCAGGTATCGGTCATCAATAACACTTTCATTTATCATTGGCAGTGGAAATATTTGTTTGCAAGGAAGTACTTACACTTTGGAATTCAGTTAAGGTGGGTATGTAATGTACTCCATCGCTGGCCGAACACCCAGATGCAAGAGTTAGGGTGCCTTGCTTACTGATGGATAACTTGGAGTATTGTTGAGGGCAGTCGATAGTTAATTCGGTGACGCTACTGAGGCTAAAGCGCCACTTTTCAGGCGTTTCGCCCTTGATAAACATTGCAAATGGAGACTGAGCTAATCCTATCTGGCAGTTCTGCTTTATGAGTTTTGTTTTCCGGAGAAAAATGGCAATGTTACAGGAGCGGGAGTTATGAGTTAGTATTGGGTAAGCCTGAGGAAACACGATCATGCTTTCAGTTCTACATTGCTGTGAGTAGTCGTAGGGTAAGAGTACAAAGTTGCTCTGTTCCGTTGAGACGGCCAGATAAGGCGAGTCAGGCTGTATGAGGACAGATTTATTCCCACCATCGGTGGTCGGGAAAGGTAGCGCTCGCAACACCTTGAAACTCATTCCCTTTTGCGTCAACGGCAGTATTATGAGTAATTTGATGTCGCCCAGCCGCCGGATCACTCTCACGCTAGCAATGTCGTACATGATCGCGATTTTGTGGTCCAGATCGCGGGGGAGCGACCAATCGGGCAGCAGCGCTCCGGAAATACTTTTCAGGATACCCTGGAACTGGCTGGGAGGGAGTAGGGAAGGTATTGACTTCCCAGCCTCGGCGAGTCGCACTTTAGCCTTGACAAGGTCTATCTCATGTTGCAGTTCAGCGATGTGGCGAGTGAGGGCAATAAAAGCGGTATGGCTGTAGCTGAATACTTTAAAAGCGTATTTTGTTGAAGCTATAGTCTCAGTATATGCTTTGATACTCTTTTCTATATTTTTTTTTGCATGAGTTCTATGGCTTTCCCTGTCGAAGAAATCATGTCTTTTAAGTGTATTGGATGCGTTGGACAGAAATGTATATCGCGCATTTAGGGCATGTTCGGTGCGAATGGATAACCCTTCTATTTTCTTATCTAATGTTTGTATCTGATGGTCGGTCGCCGTGCCTGTAAAGTAATGCAGTCCGTAACCGACCACGTCAAACAATCCTCTGCCCTTACGAGTTGCTTCGGTGGCTCCAATTAACATTTCTAATTGCCTTTCCAAATTGTTTAAGTTGAACCGTACACTTTGTTAGATATAGCAAATCATATTAGAAAAGAGATATTAGCAAAGTGAAAAAACATGCTCGCGTTTGGTTGTGCTGTTAATTTTAAATTAATCTCATGGAATTGGGTGTTCTGTCGTTTAACTATGTCCACTGCAGCTGTTAGCTGAGGTATGTGAAGGTCTATGTTCACTATCCATTCACTCACTATCAAGTACAATGGTCCTTTCGGGACGAAAAGCAGACCAGAGGTGTTTGCTCCACTCAACAGTCCTATTGTCACTAGACACACAGTCTGTACGGTAAGGAGTTCCATGGTTTCTATAAGGAGGAAATTAAAGGTTAGATTAGAATATATAGTTAATGCGGTCGCAGAGCTCACATGGCGATCTCGCGATCTCCTTTATTTTGTTGGATTAATTGTCTTTTCCGTCTTTTATTGAGAATACGTCGCCTACGCTTATGCTCTTTCCGCGACGGGGGGTATTCCCTCCTTTTTTCAATTCCGGCTGGGGGACGAGGCGCTGAATCTTCCAATGTTAAATTTGAAACTGCAGTTTTGAACACAATGGGGAGGGGGGGCAAGTTGGAGTTTGTGAAGTATTCACCGGCTTCCACGACAGCGGTTGGTGGACTGCTTTGTCCGTCGAAGGGTGAGGAGGCAGGAGAGGAATCCCCTCCTCTCTCTTCGTTGGGCGGGATCTCCGGTGTTGAGAGACTGCGACCCGGCGTGGGTGGCGGTCCATCCGCCTGGGCTGGAGGCGAAAACGGTGGGGTTTCATCCCACCAGGAGTAGTTTCTTCCCTGGGTTGGTGACGCTGGAGCTAGACCCTCTCCATCTCCTGCGGAATACATTGGCTGGCTGCGTTGCCCTTCCCCATGCTGTAGATACCGGAAGGCACTCCAATACTCATCACCGCCACCCAGGTGTTGTTGCACGGGAGAAGGGAAGCGACCCGGTGTGGGCGGTGGTCCATCCGCCTGGGCTGGAAGCGAAAACGGTGGGGTTTCATCCCACCAGGAGTAGTTTCTTCCCTGGGTTGGTGACGCTGGAGCTAGACCCTCTCCATCTCCTGCGGAATACATTGGCTGGCTGCGTTGCCCTTCCCCATGCTGTAGATACCGGAAGGCACTCCAATACTCATCACCGCCACCCAGGTGTTGTCGCACGGGAGAAGGGAAGCGACCCGGTGTGGGCGGTGGTCCATCCGCCTGGGCTGGAGGCGAAAGTGGTGGGCTTTCATCCCACCAGGAATGGCCATCGGCCGCCGGAAGGCGGTCGTAGATTGGAGGTGTCTCGCCAAACAATTCTTTGATCTTCCTTGCTACCTTCTTTCTCCGTAGCAATTGTCTTACTGCTATTACTCGGGCCATACCTAATAGGCAGATACAAGGGAGGGAAGTAGGGTGAATTAAGAGCGTATCCTCCCGGGCAGGGGCCGCAAGTCATAAAATATTTCTGACGATGGAGGATGATTTTGGAGATTTTGCCCTTGAGGAGGGTCGGTCGGTGAACCATTGTTTATTTTATCTGGCTGCGGAATGTGGACTTGATTATGGTTGGTCTGGGCGCCTTGCTCAGTCTCGAACTCGTCAATCACGCGTCCTGCTTGTGCGTAATTAGGTGGCGGTTCGGGCTCTGGTGGTTGTGGAAGCAAATTCCTGTGGTGCGCTGTCAGAATCCTCCCGTCCCGGATATTCTCAGTGTCAAAGGTCACCTTACTTCTAACTTTGACTACCTTGTAGGGGCCAACCCACCTCGAAGGAAACTTTTTTGACTGCCCGGGCGTAAGTACCAAGTTGCGCAGCAACACGAGTTGCCCGTTAAGAATAGGCGGCAACCGTAAGTTCCTATTGTATTTATAATGCTCATTTTGTATGTTACGCTGGTTATTCTCTGCCGCTTGCGCGCGCGCGATTTGGAGCCGGCGTTGCAAAACGTGATCGTACGGGGGTACCTCCGTGTAACACGGTAGGAGGGGTCGTAAGACATCATCCCAAGGCATATCCAATTCCCTCCCATATAAAAGGTAAGCAGGAGTTTGCTCTGTGATTCGATGTTTGCTATTTCTGTACACAAATAATGCAAAATTTAGTTGATCGTTCCAATCCGAGTGGTCTTGGTTGACATAGTGAGAAATAACGGCGGCAAAAGATTGGTGCGCGCTCTCCAGCCTACCATTGGAAGCGGGATTGTAAGGGGAGGTAAAAATTGTCTTTACTTTCAATAGATCACAAATTCGACTCATACGCTGTGATGTGAAATTGGCACCTCTGTCAGTGAGAAGGGTGGCTGGCACCCCATGACGGCAAATGATCTGCTCTACGAAGGCTCGAGCTACAGTTTCTGCGGATTGATCGATGATAGGTATGGCCTCCGGATATCTCGTAAGATAATCTTGACATGATAGTATGTAGCGATTGCCTCTATTGGATACTTTTAATGGACCAATTATATCCAAAGCAATTTTCTCGAACGGATGTGACGCTTCGGTGACAGGTTGAATAGGTATTCTTTCCTTTCTTCCCTTTCGTTTCTTGCAGCTCACGCAATTACTAAGGTAATTTCGAGTGTCGGCGTAAAGCCCGGGCCAATTAAAATGTCTTTGCAAAATATTTAATGTTTTGTCTATTCCTAGATGTCCTGCAAGGGGGCTGTCATGGCATCTTTGTAATATGTAATCTCTCATGCTTACGGGTGCACAGATGGTGTATAGTGGATCGGGGGTCTTAACGTGGATTTTATAGAGTACTCCATGCTCGTCTAAGAGATAGTTGGGGTTTCGTTCTTCCGCTAGCGTACGCAGTGGTCGAAGTTCCGGACAAATTGACTGTTCTTGCGCAATCTTGGTTTTATCCCAAACTGGCTCGTATTCCGTGTCTTGATGGAGGGCATTTACTATTGGGTTCACTGCGCGGGAGAGAGCGTCTACGTGCGGAATATCTTTTCCTGCTTTGTACTTTATTGTAAACGAGTATTCGGTGAGCTCCATTATCCACCTAGCAAGTCTGGGTTTCGGCTCGGAAAGGGCAAGTAGCCATCGGAGCGGGCTATGATCAGTGATTAAAGTGAACGGACGGCCTAAAAGATATACTCTGAACTTTCTAATCATATGTACGACCGCCAAACACTCAAGTTCAGTGGCGGAGTATGCTTTTTGCTGCTGTGTCAACTGCTTGCTGGCGCATGCTATCATATGCTCGCCATCTTCAAAATTCTGCAACAGCACTCCTCCAATCGCCACGGAAGAAGCGTCAGTGGTCAAAATGAATTCTTTCGAAAAGTCAGGGAATCGCAATACAGGTTGACTCGTGAGACAAGCCCTTAATTTTTCAAAAGATTCTTGTTGCTCTCTTTCCCAAATAAACTCCGTATCCTTCCTTGTTAGCGAGGTAAGAGGACTCCAAAATTGAGCAAAATGCAAAATAAATTTCCTGTAATATCCCACTAACCCAAGGAACGATTACAGTTGCTTAACGTTACGTGGTGCTGAAAACTGCTTATTGCATGTATTTTTTCTTCATCGGGTTCCAACCCATTAGCGGAAACGACGTGACCGAGGAATTTCACTCGTGTTTGGAAGAATTCACATTTTTGTGGTTTCAGTTTCAAATTCGCTTTCCTCAGTCTTGAAAAAATTTCTCTCAAGCCTAGTATGTGTTTTTCCATGCTCTCATCATGCCGTAATATGTCGTCGAGATGGAACAAAACTCCTCGATTGATCATTCCATCTAGTACGGTTGTCATAAGACGCATGAATGTGGAAGGCGCGTTCGAAAGGCCGAATGCCATCCTGTTGCACTCGTAGTGTCCGTCTGGAGTGCTAAAAGCGGTTTGTGCCCTGTTTTTTTCGTCTACTTCAACTTGCCAGTAACCTTGCGATAAATCTAGGCAACTGAAATATTTTGTCCCTCCTAACTGATCGAATATTTCGTCCATATTTGGCAGTGGAAATACTTCCTTTCTAGTGACGGCGTTCAGAGCGCGATAGTCAAAGCAAGGCCTATACTTGACAGGTTCGCCTGGAACATGCTTTTTCTTTACAAGAATCAGAGGAGCAGACCATGGACTGGTAGATGGAGATATGACTCGCTGATCAAGCATATCCCCGATGGCCTCCTTAAGAGCTTCTCTTTGAGAATGAGGGACGCGATATGGAGACTTTTTAATGGGTTTGGAATCTCCCACATCTATGGTGTGCTGTACCAGGTTGGTGCATCCCAATTTAATATCCCCGTGGATAAAAATATCTGCATACTCTAGTAAAAGTTGCTTTAAAGAGTCAGCCGCTTCATTTGGAGTATCAGAAAACGAGAATAGTAACAGTAACTCAGCGGTGGAGTGGTGCTCGGGCCACATTTCTGGGGTTTCTGTTTCAATCGAATTTACAGCTAGTAATTCATGACTTTCTGAAAAAATGTTGAAACTGTATAAGGACCCTTTTCTTAACATCTTTGGTTCGGGCCGTGTGTTACACAACAACAAAGGTATTACACCATCGGGGGAGACGGTTGCTAGAACTGGAAGTATTAATACATCTCCCTCCCTTCCCTGAATAATATCCTCGCCATAATAGTCCTGAATCTTTGTACTCGTCAACATAACCGAGCGTGGAGGAATTTTAATTGTATCAACAAATGTAGCTTCATGCGACGCTTTCTCTTGCGTACAGGTTACTCGTCCTTCTGTCCCGCAATTACTTTCTGCATGGACTACGGATGGATCGCTTTCAACAACTGACGTTTTACATTCGCCTTTCTGCCCAACAGTTAGATTTGCTCCATTAAAAATTTCTCGCGTACAGGTTACTCGTCCTTCTGTCCCGCTAGAGTGAGTGGCCTCAACCAAGACATCTTCAGTATCCCCAAAAATGTCCCCAAGCAAACCGGTGCTTGTGACTTCGATTCCTGACGGCACTAATATATCATCACTCAACTCTTCCCAATTAATATTAAGCGAATCATCAACAGCCACGAGTCCATCATTCACTTTATCCTTTGAGCTTCTGCTGGCGTTATCCTCTTTGAAAGATTCATTACTCGGTGTTTTAGGCACTGCTTGGATATCATCACATGAAATTATGTCCTCTAAAAATACAGCGGAAATTTTCTGTTTTGAGTAACCTGATTTTAACATGGTTTCGTGCCCTTCTGTTATTTTCATTTTACCTTCTCCGCTCGAAATGCTACTTCCGTATTTTACCATGAAGTCTAGTCCGAGGATACCGTCATACGGTACTTTCCCTAGATTTGCAATCAATGTATCGTGAGGGTAAACTTCTCCATCGATAATGAAAGGTATGTTGCCTTGCCCTAATGTGGCGAGCGCATGGTCGGAGGCACTTCTCACAGGGGAGGAATAGTCGTCAATTTTTAGGTTTCCAAAAGGGAAACTTGTACTCTGCATAATACTCACAGCGGCACCGGTATCCACTAAAAAGGAATACACTCTACCTAGTACTGTAACCGAGACCGTCAAGCCGACTTCTGGTGCTACGACGAGCACTAATTCGTCCCCGACCTGCCGGCCGGGGTGGCCGCGTTTCCCTGATCTCGCCTTTGGGTGGGGGTGGGACAATCTATCGGGCGATGGCCCGCTCTCTTGCACACGCCGCAAATCATCAGAGGGCAATCTTTACTGACATGGCTCCCTTCCCCACAGTTATAACATGCGCGGGGTTTTGTACGGCAATAGCGCGCGATGTGTCCCACCTTTTTACAGTAATTACAATTCCGAGGCGCATGACTTACGTTCCCTCCACCCACCGGCAGTGTAGACTGTGGAGGCTTCGTGTGTACATTTGTCTGGATTGCGTGCACTTGATCCGAAAGACTAGGGCTCACAGTGGGGTTTAAGATTGGCTCGAGGCGGGGTTGAACATGGCTCGTTGTGAAATATCGTGTCGGGTCACTGTACGGAAAGGTTGTCGTCGTCTTCACGTTAGGACTGCGCACGGGCATACCAAAGTCATGGTTCTGCAAGAAGTTTACTTCCCTAACGCCTGAGTGATTACGAGTATTGAATTCCTCTAGGTTAGCAAATTCCTCAGCCTCTTGCATGGTTCTTGGATTGCGCACTAGCACGAATCGCCCAATTTTTCCCTAAGTCCGACCAAGAACTGTGAGAGGAGGCGGTTCTCGAGCATAATTCCTGTCGCTTGTGAGTCTGGGTCTAGAAAAGCATCTCTTAGTTTTCGTCCCAATTCCCAGAGACGGGAAGAATACTCGTTCACGCTTTCCAAGGGGCGTTGCAAACAGCTTGTGAACATTCTTTCAACAGAGACCAGTGAAATTTTGGGAATGAAGCGCTTTTTCACTAGTTTAGAAAAAAGTTCATAGGACTCAATAACGTGAGGGTTTGACTTAATGAATTCGGCAGCGGTACCGCTCAGACGCAGCCGTGCTACGCTCAAGGCTTGCTTCTCACTCCACCCGCTAAGATGACTCACTAACTTAAGATTGTTCAAAAAATCCTCGATGCTTACGTCCCCATCACCGTTAAAACTCGGAATTAAATGAATGTGATGTCCTGAAAATGTTTGTTGCATAGTTGGAGGGGAAACAGGGGCGCTTTCTATCATATTAACAGCGGAAGTGAAATCAATTAAGTTCGTATTGTTTGGTGATAAATCACGCTCCCAAGGCAGAGATTCGCCAAAGCGCCCATACGTGCCCTTGCCACCGAAATCCATTATGATTTAAAGACAATACGGCTAGGACAAAATTCATTCGCCATATGTTAGCAATATAACCGATTCTCGTTAATAAAAAAATGGGGTTAGTTTCCTTTTGGCATTACGCGTAACTACTTCTTAAATCGAAATTCAATCAAACGAATGAAGCATGATGGACGGAAGGCAAGTTGCATTTAAATAAGCCGCTCCAAGACTCCGCCACCCCACACCTGACACCAATATGTCGCGTGGACATAGTAGGGTTGGGTTCGTGTAATCAAAGAGGGGCTTTCCTTGCTATACATTTATTGGACTTACTACACAAGGAGTCCGGCCCGGAAGGAAAGAGGAAGCGTAGAGACAACAGCGGAGAAAGCAAGGTTGACTTCTAAGGGGCTCACAGTTTGATTTCAAAGCCGGGGTGATGTCGCGGGGACATGATGCTAGTTCTGATGTTTCGGAAAAGCCAAGTAGATGGCAGTCTCAATACACAATGTCTCGGGGACATGATGCTCGGACATCTAGAAGGACTCATGCGAGCTAGTGTCCTTTTCGCCGAATCCGCGATAGCAAATTTGGCGAACAGTGGCTGGACACAGTCACGCACTACCGAGGTTAACCTGCTCTCTCCCCTTCCGCTAATGATACGGAGTTCGGCGCCCGGTCTTTGTACCCGGGAATTCATATATAAACCCCGAGCGCCCCAACTTGATTGCCAGAATCAAGGAGACATCAGACAAGGGCCTACTACTTTCTTCGGATGTCTTCTAGCAACTCTGCTTTTCCGGTGGTCCAGGTGAGGACCGTCGTGCCAACTCCTTCGGAGACTTCATGTTCACGAAGGGAATTACACAGCGTGGGAATAATCGTCCGCAAGGCAAAGAACCTCCAGCTGTTTTGCCGGGGGTATCTAAGCCTTCGGCAAATTCATCATCAGGTGTTGAAGCCTTGGCTCTCAGCCCGTCGCAGTGCTTGGAGGAGACGAAGGCCCGAAGCGGGACAACGGAGGCAACAGCAGACCTCGGCCCTTTACAGGGCCAGGTGGTGAAGGACACCGCAGGCGGCGTCAAGCGAAAGAAGGCATCTGGAAGGAACCAGAAGCCAGAAGATTCCGCGGTTACGCGGATGCCGAATCTTCAAGGAGACGATAGGGCGGAGCGTGCGCTGAGCACAGAGGAGGGGGAAGGCGACGACGGATTTACCTTGGTTTCTTCCAAGAGGAAGAAAAGGAAACCGCTTCTGACGAACGACGCAGCCGTCCCGGAAGCCACACCTCTACCGGCACCGGAACCTAAGACGCTGCGACCACCGCCTATCGTCGTCTATGGGGTCACCGACGTCCAGGGACTGATTGACCAGCTGTCGGGCGACATAGGTGATGCTTTCAGCTTGGAAGTTCGAAGAGCTTTAATCCGGATCATCACCTCCAACAGAGAGGGGCATGAAAAGGCACTCTCCTTGCTGCAGAGCAAGAAAATCCAACACCACTCGCAGCCCATTGAAAGGGTGCCAGGGATGAAGCTGTTCATCAAGGGTATCTCTCGATGGATAGCAGTCGAAAAGGTATCCGAGGGACTCAGATCCCTCGGATACGAAATTCGTAGCGTACGTCGCCTTACGGTCACGGAGGACGGAAAACCGGTCCCCATAGATCGCCACGTAGCGAACGTGGTAAAGACTCCATCGGCCATCGCCCCCGGGGACATCAGCCAGCTCTGCCACCGCTACGTCACTGTGGAGCGTTACCATGGAGACAGAGGTCCACTCCAGTGCAGCAACTGCATGCGGTTTGGACACATCGGCATAGCTTGCTGGTGTGCGAAACGCTGCATGCGCTGTGCTGGAGCAAACGCAGTCAAGGAATGCTCCCGAGGAAGGGGAGATGATGCCATCTGTGCGAACTGCGGAGGACCTCATGCGGCCGTCTCTCGCCGGTGTCCCGCCTTTCAGGAGGCTGAGCGGCGACAACACGCCAACGCACGCAAGCCAGCACCAGGGAAGCAGGCGCCCAAGAAACCGGCAGCGGAACCGGGAAAAAAACCATTCCGAGAAGTCGATCACGCTACAACCTACGGAGCAATCCTGAAGGGCCCTTCTCAGGACAAGGTTCAGGCTTTCTCCGGAGAAGAGGGGAACATGGAGGTGGATATCACAGATCCACCCAGGGATGCTGAGGCGGTCCGAGAACCACCACCAGCGCCAGCCGTAGGAGAGGCCAACAAGGGGAACTCGTCACCCCCCGACAGCCTCCCTCCGAAGGAAGCGAACCTTCCTTTTTCTTCCGAAGGGAAGAAGGAGAAAAAGAAGCAGAAGAAGAAATCCCCGATCACCACCGGGAAAGAAGGAAAAGCCATCACGATGCCAACCTAGAAGGCGCTTGGGAACACCCTCCGAACGGCAAGTGAAAAAGGCGAAAAACCAAGCCAGAAACAGGAAAAACGGAGAGAGCGGACATCAACTGATAAGTCTTCAGTTTCCGCAGAGTCCTCGCTGACACCAGACAGAGAGGACCAGGAATTATGGCAGACCATTGCCGTTATTGCATGCACCTTGAAGAAACTGGTCACCTCGACGCAGGGCAAACTTCTCCTCTTACTCCTGGAAGAGCTGGTGCGCAGCAGGATCGGAAATTCAACCAACCATGGCTGAACGACCCGTCCTGATTGCGCAATGGAACGCCAACGGAATTCTTCGCCGACGCGAGGAATTACGGGCGTTCATCCAGGAGAAGGGAGCCATAGTCGCCGCTGTCAATGAGACGCACCTTCGGCCAACGGACGCCTGGAGGTTACCTGGCTGGACCATCTATAGGGCGGACAAGGATGCCAGGCGCCGCCAACTTAGAACCTCAGGAGGTGCGGCCATCCTCGTCCACAGGTCCATCGAGCACCGAGCATGTCGAGAGATTTCTCACCCGCATGCGGAGGCTGTTTCGGTGGACGTACGGACAAGAGGAGGATGGCTCCGGGTCCCATCTCTGTATTTCCCACCCGGGAAACCTTGGGATCCGGATCCCATCCAGTACCTTTCGGGGGACAGCGGACCATCGGTCATCTTGGGGGACCTGAATGCCAAGCATCCTACTTGGAATTAACGGTCCTCGAACCCGAGAGGAGAATCCCTGCGTCAGCTAGCAGATGCAAAAGGCCTAACCATCTTAGGACCGGCGATACCCACACACGAACGAGGGGACGTTTTAGACATTGCGATTGCTCACCATGTAAGGACGTCCCTGAGTTTGTACACATGCGTGGAACTGTCGTTGGACCACAACCCGATCATCCTGGCAGTGGGGAGCCGAATCCCAGTTCTGTCTTCCACCCGGCAATTGGATCTGTCGTCGGCCGACTGGAGCAGTTTCCACAACGTCATCGCTGAGGAGCTGCCAAGAGAGCCACTGGAGCCGACTTCACCGGAGATGGCCGATCAAATGGTCAGCCACCTCACCTCTGCAATAGACGGCGCAATGAAGGCCTCGATACCGCTTAAGGAACAACGGAACTCGTATCTTCGGGTTCCACTTCCAGCGGCGGTTAGAGGCCTCATTTCGCGGCGAAACAACGTGCGGCGCCAATGGCAGAAATATCGTAGAGCGGATGTGAGAAGGCAGCTCTCAGAGCTCAACGTTGCGGTACAGGATGCCCTCCGGGAGGTCCGATCGGGCCACTGGGAGGCGCACCTGGGGGAGGAGCTGCTATCGGAAGACGGCAACGAGGACCTGCCGTCGGTGTGGAAGATATGCCGGAGGCTGCGGGCCCCTCAAAGACTTGGCCCGATTATTACCGACGGAGACAGGGAGGCATTATCTCCCATGGAGAAAGCGGAACTGCTCGCTGATCACTTGGTCTGCAGCTTTTCACCCAATCCTGGGAATTCCGCTTCTGCCGAGATTTAAGACTTGAGAGAAAAAATGGAGGCGTTTGAAAGAGCCGGAGACGCCGATCTGAAAGACGCCTCGGAAATTCCGAGATTCGACGAGAAGGACGTCAAAGAGGCAATACGTCGCCTCCGCACGAGGAAGGCCCCCGGAAGCGACAACATTCCCAATGTGGTCATTCGGGAGCTTCCAAAGGCGGCGGTGAGGTCCCTGACAAAGCTCTTAAATGGCTGTGTCAGGATTTTCTACTTCCCGACCACTTGGAGAA
Source organism: Hetaerina americana (assembly GCF_022747635.1). Taxonomy (NCBI): domain Eukaryota; kingdom Metazoa; phylum Arthropoda; class Insecta; order Odonata; family Calopterygidae; genus Hetaerina; species Hetaerina americana. The sequence goes on from NW_027286784.1 coordinate 12,751, forward strand.
GAGCGAGAATCGTCTGCCGGCCAAAGTCGCAGAAATTGGAGGTGGGTCCCGGAGAATTCCGGCCTATCTGCTTGCTCGACGGCTTCGGTAAGATATTCGAGCGACTGCTGCAACGGCCGCTGACTGATTTCGTCCGGGAGACTGACATCCTCCCGGAGGAGCAGTTTGGTTTCCGTGCGCAGCCTTCCACAGTCCATCGGCTGGTGCGAGCGGCGGATTTCATCACGGACAGCTTCAACAGGAATAGGGCGGTTGCTGGGGCCTTCTTCGACGTCAGTAAGGCGATCGATCGCGTCTGGCATCCGGCTCTCTTGTTGACGATGAGACGACTCCATTTCCGACCTTGGATTGTTCGGATGGTTCACTCCTATTTGAGAGACAGGACGTTCACCGTGCAATGGCTCGGGGCGAATTCAGGGGTGCGTCGGATCTCCGCCGGCGTGCCCCAGGGATCAGTCCTCGGACCACTGCTTTACAATATATACTCCCACGACATTCCAACTCCACGTGGGAACCTCGAGATCCTGTCTCTCTATGCCGACGATACGGCCCTCCTGTGCTGCTCCTGGCAGAAGGTGACCGCGGTGCGAAGACTGAAGAGCGCTGTGGCGGATCTCCTAGAATGGTACCGCCGATGGCGCTTTGCTGTTAACTCACAGAAAACGAAGGCGATCATCTTCCATCCGGGAAATGGTCGGCCGCCAGGAGTGAACCTAACTGTGAATGGAGTCGCCCTACCGTTGGAATCCGAAGTTACCTACCTCGGAGTGCTGATGGACCGGAAACTCCTTTGCAACGCCCAAGCGCTTCGTGTACGTAGAAAGGCATTCGCGGCGCTTAATCGGCTCCGGCCGATTATCCGCCCGCCGGTCCTGAGTATGGACACGAAGCGTGGACTGTACCAAGCGTGCGTGCTGCCTGTCATCACGTACGCTGCTCCGGTATGGTCAGGAGTGTCGCGAACGAGTCTCGCTCAAATTTAGGTGGTGCAGAATTCTGCTCTTCGTTACATCATGGCACGCGGTCGTTACGCCCGCGTTTCCGAGATGCACGAAGACGAATAGCTGGAAACCCTGGACGTCCTTCTGCCTAGAATATCTGGAAAATTCTTCATAAAAGTGGCAGAAGCGGAAGTAAAAGTAATTCTCCGGGTTGGCGACATAAGGGTCTGGCCATGGGACCGCTACAAGCGCCCCATAGCATCCCAAGACGAGCAAGACACCCTTCCGGCAAAGAAGAAGCCAAGGCTGCTCTGAGCGGGAATAAATCAAACGACTGAAAACGCAGAAGAATTCTTCCCGCCTTAGTAGCCTTGGAGGCTGGAAAGGCGCAGTGTAAGGGCTACGCAAGAGCCCTTGCAAGAAACTGCTCTATTAGCAAAGCAGAGCAGTGACTGAAGACACTAAAGGTTGTGGAAATCTCTTACGGAGGCCGAACCTGCTGTTGTCTCTGCGCTTCCTCTTTCCTTCCGGGCCGGACTCCTTGTGTAGTAAGTCCAATAAATGTTTTGCAATGAAAGCCCCTCTTTGATTCCACGAACCCAACCCTACTATGTCCACGCAACAAATGGAGTCAAGTCCATGAGAAGTAATTTCCGGGAATATTTGGAATGGGCAAAGTGACAGGCAAGAGACGCTGTTCAATGCTTCTAAATCCAACGATGATGTATTATGGTTTTTTAAAATGCAATCGAGGGAGTCGGCAGAGGTATTTGCTTTGTCGCAGTCATCGTATGGTGCTCTCCCATTATGTGGTATTGGCGGGATGGGTACCTTTTTCCTTTGCAGACAGTGGGCTAGGGTCCATACCGAATTGTCGTTATGTGAGAGTGAACTTATTTTCTCCTGCCAAGTTTTTTCCCAATGTGTTCTAGTTTTGGATGTTACAAGGTTTCGAAGTGCACAGAAGCCGATTTTATCTTGGCGGAGATGAGTGCGTTGCCATGAGGGCTCTGGCCTTGTTTCTAAGGGAAGTTATGCGCAAAATATCTTGAGGTAGTGTGGCACCAGCGATGGAGGCCGGATAAGGAGGGTAGAGAGCGATGAATGATTTTGGTGAAGGTGCTTGTAAAATCTTGAGCCGCTTTCCCAAAGCTGTCTGGAGTGCTAGCAGGAGATGGGACATGGTTAATGGCCCAGCAGTTTTCTTTAAATAGTTTCCAGTTAACTCTTCTAGTTGGTTCTGGTTGTATGGAGGAGTGTAGGAAAGCAGTAAAATATGGGGCAGTGGTCCGAGGCTGAGTTATCTAGGTTAAGGATTTGGAATGTGATATCTGCGGATAATAGAACTACATCCAGGATATCGGAGGAGTGGGGGTGATGATGGAAGTGGGTAGGGAAAGGCGGTGAGTGAAACGCAATATTTTTGGTAATTAGGAGCTTATGAAGGGCTCGCCCTCGTGTGATAGTGGTTTTGCAACCCCAGGCAGAATGTTTGGCGTTTAACTCACCACCTTTTATGAGCTTTGGGTGCAGTAGGGATGAGAGCGCTGATAAGCCAGGGGCGTCTGACTTTGAGGATGAAGGTGGAAAGTAGGCTGACCAAATGTTAAGGGTCCCAGTAACTCCTTTTATTGCTATTCCAGCAAGTTCCAGTTTTTGGGTGGGTGGGGGTTGAAGTTATGTAAAGAGTAGGTTAGTTTTGGATAGGATCATGACCCCGCAACCAGGATCATTGGCTCTATCTCTTCTGATTATAGAGTAATTTGGACAATTAAATGATTGGCTATTATTATTTTTGGTTTCTTGAAGAAGGATGATGTCTGGATAATGATTTGTTATTAGGAGGTTTAGCTCTTGTTTTTTGTTTTTTATGCCATTTATGTTCCATTGTAAAACTTTAAGGAAGTGGTTGTTTATTTGTGAAATGGGCACCATTTACAAGTTGAAGAAGGGCTGTATAAGGTCATTGGTGAAGATGCTAATATGGGTTTTACTGTCAGTAGGAGAGAGAAGTTTCGTAATAATGCTCAATAGAGCAGTTCTTATATTTGCGGTTGATGATTGGTCATTGATTGAGGGAGAGTGTTCTCCACAGGGTGGCGGAGGGTGTTGATCGGAGGTTGGGAGAGAGTTAAGAGATGATTGAGGGGTTCACAGCCAAACTGTCAGCTATCAAAAGGGCCCTAAAAGACATAAGAGAATGTAATGGCTCTTCTCTCATATGTTCGCAATCTTTTTTTTTCCCTATAATCCATATCAGCCTTGTCATCAATGCACCTGATGGTTCAGGAGATCTATTATACCCTGTGGTCCCTTCAGATAAAGGGGAAGTAGGTATCTTCTATATGGACTGCTGGTCATGTGGGAATACCAGGCATTGAAAAAGCTGGCAAAGCAGCAAAGGAAGCCCTGGTCAATCTCAAAACAGACTCAGCATTGCTTCCTGTGGTAGACGTCGGGGCTGCCTTGCAGAATTTGGTTCTGAACCAGTGGAAGGAAGCTTGGTGATTCTTGCAAAACAAGGAACATAAGGCCATAAATTTGGTTGTTTTGACAGCGCCCTCTTCTATCTGGGACATTCAGAGGGAAGAGGTCAGGATCACGAGCCTGAGAATAGGGCACTTAGCCCTCACACACTCTTCATGGAGACAAAAGTGCAACCTTGCTGCAATGTTTGTAACTTGCGCCTGATTGTGACTCAGAAATAAATTATAAAAGGCCAGATACCTTTTTTAAAATAAGAGGTAATTTAAGCAATAGTTTAGGATCGGACTCCAACTATGTAGGTAAGGTTTCCGAGTTTTTAAAGGAAACTGCCCTGAACGGACAACTTGAGTTTCCGTTTCTTTATTTTTAAATAATTTTGTTTTTAACTATTTATGTGTTTTTTTATACATTGATGTATTTATCAAAATTGGATTGAGGTTTTAAATGTTTAAAAAGTGGTGCAAAAAGAACCACTATTACTACGGGTTTGTTTCTTTGGGTAAGATCATTGCCTTCAGCTGCGAGATCTCAATGAAAATGTTGGTTAGTACGGAAGAGAGGGGTGATCCCATGGCTGCACTTTCATCATGTTCAATGTGCTTATCATTCCAAAGGAAGTTTGAGTTCCTGAGGCAGAATTTGTGAGGTCCAGGTTAATCCTTAGCTAATCCCAGTGAGGTGAGGTTTTTGATGAGTAGCATGGAGTAATCAATGGGCGTATTTGTGAACAAGGAGATGACATCAAAGGTCACCAGCATGTTGACTTCTTGGACTTCAGCATTCCGAATAATGTGAATGAAATCCATGGAAGTTTTAGCAAAAAAGTCAGTTTTTCTGGCGAAGAGTTGAAAAGGATGTGCAACGTATTGCGCTAGCTTGTGGGATGGTGCATCGATGTTGCTGACAATGGGTCGTCAGCAACATCGATGTGTCATCACCTTACGTGCCATCAAAGCACGCCGAAATTTGGAAACTAAGAAGAAAAAGAACCACAATGAAACTACAAAATATTAACTTGCATTGCTGAAAAGATAGCCCAGGCGTGTACACTAATAGGCAATGGTTCGCATTCTTATATATAATTACATATTTTATGTATTTTATATACTCCTTCCCATGTATGGTTAATTTATTCATTCATTTATTTATTATATTACCGACACGAAGCCCGGATACATCATGAAATGACTTTCTTGCTTGCAAGAAAGAAAAACTTCTTCAATTACCTTTATATATATTTGTGGAGAAAGGAAAGTCAAACGTTTGTATGTCTCCGCACATGTCAAATAATTTGATTTTCCTTTTCAGTATTTGATCTTTATACCTAATAAACGAAAATATAGTATCCATAGAGCATACTTTATTTCTCTTTAAAATTAGATCTTATTCTCAATCCAATTCGAAACATTTCATTATTCACTTGTTTGTTACTGTTGCCACGGCAAAAGCGTCACCAAATGAACGAACCAAAACAAACATTTTTGCGTACTTCAGAAAAAGCATTCTTTACACACTCACAGACCATAGGCTTTCCTTTCCAACTGAATGACATGGAGCAAATTCTTAACGGTATGGCTTCTCATTTGCGTAAACAAGGATATGCTGTTTCAGGTTGCTAATCTTAGTGAATGTATTTTGGAAAGAATGGATGGGTGAGATCTTTTGTGAGATATATGCCTTTTAAATTTGGAGAACACCTAATTACATACACAACAATAATACTTGCTGCTGAGATAGTCATGTTTTAATTGCTTTGGGCTCTGCTTGAATTGACTGCAGTATCATTCTCTGTAGAAAATATATTTGTAAATGTTCCTTTCTGAAGTAGTTAAGATCTATGTAGGTAGAATTGAACGGGAGTCAAGTGTCAAACGACAGCTATAAACATCGTCAATAATGTTTAGAAAATAGTATTATTTCACATGCGCAATGATCAAACGATACATTGAGTCAAAATCATTCAAAATGGATTGTTTAAATACAATGGTTATAAATAGGAAGATTCGATATTTAAGTAGTTAACGAAAAATTAGATTTTTATGGTGTTCTGTAGTGAGGGACCCATTTATTTAATATGCTGAATCAATTCGCAAATACACCTATTAACGCCACAAATCCCTTGCTGTTGTGAAATACTCCTTTTTAATTATGGTGATTGTGACCTGAATTCATTTCTTCTTCTACATTCTGTTCGATTGGCATTGCTTCTATTCTTGAAAATGCCATTATTTAAGGATACAAGTGTGACCTTTATATTTCAAATGCATTTAATGTACTCACTTTCACAGCAAACCGATAATGGTTGATTATATGCAGTTTAATTGAGTACACTATGCATTTAGACGGGCTTTATTTTTATGCAAATTCAGAATCATTGGAAACAAAATTTAATTAAATATTGGAGCAATGTAAGACTATAAGAAGTCTCCTTGAATTTGAGTGTTTGTGTACAATAATTAAAAAATGTTTAACATCACCAATATAATGGCATGCTCATTTAAACTGTTAAATTCTCATTAAATATGATGAACGATCATGCATCTATTGTCCTTTGATTATGGAGAATTTAGTAAACCAAAATGTGCAAACATAATAAAATGACACCCATCATAATTTCTGTCAAATTTCCTTGAAGAATTAGCAGTTTTAATGTAGCGTTCTTGGTTTTTTTTTTGATGAATTCACCAAACTCAAAGGATTTCATTTCCACCTTACTCATCTCTCAATAAACAATGAGTGTTACAAAAACAGTGTAAAAAAACAGATAGTTTTACATTTGAATGTCCACAATATGATATGCGCTGTAAGTTGATGAAATTCCACAAAAAATAGTATTATTTAGATTTGCTCTACCCCTCATGGTGTACAATCATGACTCCACAGCTAATTAAAAATGGTCTGCAGAAATCACGTTGTGGTGTATTAGCAAGGGAGCAAAAATCTCTCTTGTGTAGTAGCAAGATTCGTATGATATGTTTAGGGAAATGACCCCATAACTCATCACTGTAATTCAAATGACATGGAAAGAGGACATGGCCAAGTGTTAAACAATACTCATTTGAAATGAGAAAGTTGAGCTTTAATCAGTTCATTACATATCTGACTGATGTGAGTCTCCCTGGTTAGTTTCCTATCTATATTAATTCCTAGTATTTTAGAATTTTCAACATCAGTACAGTTTTATATACTATAACTGCATACAATATGCTGAGTTTTGTTAGTATTTAAACCTAAATGATTAATATGAAACCTGCCTGGTTAGCCTGTCTTTGAGTGGCTCTGAAACGTACCTTTGCATCTTCTAGATTTTGATATTTTTGCAAACAAAAAGCATGATAAGGATATAAAACATATGTAGATTTAATTTTACAGGGCAAATCAGTAATCATGATGATACCAAAAATAGCTCAAAGACTAGAAATCCTTCTTGAAAACATGGGCATTGAAATTATTATTGGAAGCCGAATGAGGCCATGTCTTTATGGACAAATTAACCTTAGAACTACTAAAAATTTAAGAGAAATTAGGTAAATCAGACTGTTGTGCTAAGATACAATTTTCAAGGAAATAATGAAATTAACTCCTAGTAATAATAATCTAGAAGGAACTTGAATCCTTAAATGAAACATTTCTATCCTGTTCCTTCCCTTTCCTTGCTTGCCTCACATTCTCCCCTCTATTACCATCTTGAACAGTCCCCTGTCGGTCAATATGCCCTTCATCCATTTTTACTGCCTCAATAGGATTTCTCCCAACCAACCCCTCTCTTCACCCAACATACCAAGTACTTTCTCATTGGTTTTCTTCTCAGTCCATTTCACCTTCTCCATTTCCTCCACACCCACATGTCAAAAGCCTCCAGTCCACGACTATCCTCCTGCTTCAATGACCACATTTCCGCAACTTATATAACTCTGCACAATATCAAAAGTTTCCCGAGTCTTTTTTTAATATCCTTACTCAGCGTCCCTGTCATCAACTCTCTCCTCCTTATGAAAGCCTCTGCGCCTAGCGTAATTCTTCTCCATACGTCCCTACTACTTTGACCATGTTGGTCCAAAATGCTTCAGAGATACGTCAACTATTCACCTGCATTAGTTTTTGCCCTCCTATTTTAATGTTTTGCTTAGCTTTTTGCTTTCTAGAAAATTGCATAACCTTTGTTTTATTAATATTGATTCTCATCCCATACCTGTCGCCCTGAATTTCCAATTCACTCAGCAATGCTTACAACCCCTTGGCTGACTGACAAACTAAAGCTTGGTCATCCACATACCTAATTAATTTTACGAATTCCCCGCCCACTTTCATTTCTACCTCCAGTTCTTCCCATGCCTCTTTGAACATTTCCTCTTCATTTCCTCTGCATTGTTGTTCAAGATGGCGTCAACTTTGGCCGTATAACGATGTGGCTCTTGTAAAACACGACTCAAAGTACGTGATATGGTCGTTAGTTGCGATATTTCCTCAGGTGTATATCACCATAAATGCTCCGGCTTAAGTGATATAACATTAAAAGCTCTCTCGGACTACCATGATATTTACTGGAAGTATTTTTATGCCGTGTAAATAAGCCCAATATTTACAATATGGCGGCCGACATTGAAAATTTGAAAATGGAGTTACAAACTCTCCAATCTACCGGATCCACGGAAAGTACTACCTTGCAGCCAATTGCAAAGGAAGCTGTAACGTTGTCTACGGAATTGAAACCTGAAGTCAACGAACAATTAGGCCTCAATAGTGACAACTCCAATTTGTGCCCCAAAAATGTAAACGCAAAATTTAACACCATGAGTTTCGAATCCATCGTTACTGACGAGGAAGGTTTTCAAAAGGTGAATTACAAGAGAAACAAACGCAAACGAAATACGGTTTTTGGGAGTTGTAAGCAGCCTGCTGTTACGTGCAATTTTGTGGGAGTTCCTCGCAAGACTCTCTTCTACGTTGGTCGTGTCCAGTCCAATGCAACGCCTCATGACATTGTGAAGCATCTGTCCGGAATATTTCCTGGGAATGACTTCAAATGTGAAAGTTTGAGAGTTGGTGAAGTTTATAATTCTTTTAAACTCTGTGCGCCAATTAGCCTTAAGGATCAACTTCTTAAAGAAGATATTTGGCCAGTAGAAGTGAAAGTTGGGAAATTTTTCCCCTCAAAACCGCAGAAACTGACCTCTACTCATGAAGAGACAGAGAATATTGCTGAAGGGTCAGCTGCGGTGGTAAATCCGAACTCCGAGTTGAAAACTAGTGATGCGCCGGTATCCACCTCAGCAACAAGGGGCCACACCGATAACACTACGGAAAAGTGTTCCTTAGAGAAACGTGTTACCCGCCTCCAAACGGGAATATCAAAACCAAAGTCCTTTTGACTAGATAGTATTAATTTATTTTGCAAAAATATGAGATGTCTACGTAATAAGATAATGGAGATAGAGGCAATAGTCAAACATGGTGGCTATAATGTGCTATGTCTCAATGAGCACTGGATTGCAAAAAATGAATTTGATGTGTATAACATTAGTGATTTTGGCTGGGCATCATTCTACTGCCGATCTGTAGCAAAAAATGGTGGTACCTGTATTTATGTCCTTAAAGGTATGCCCTTCAAGGTAATTGACTTGGACAAATTCTGTCTGGAATTGCACTTTGAAATATCTGCGATCATATTGAAGGACCTGAATTTGATCATTGCTTCTGTGTATCGCTCCCCTAATGGTGTTTTTGAACACTTCTGCAATCAACTGGAACTAGTACTATCCCTATTCTGGACTCTGAAAGCCAATATCATAATTTATGGAGATCTCAACATTGACATAACACTAAAAACTAGTGATTGTCAGGTTCTTGAAAATCTTTTGCTTTCTTATAATTTATACTGGGCAAACAAACAGCCTACTCGACTTTCTGCCTGCCTCGATAATGTAATTACCAATTATGGTCCTGAACTGTACAGTATAAGTGTTATTGACTATCTCTTATCTGACCATCAAGGCATAAGCTTCACTTTTAATACTCAAATAACTCAAAAGATATATCCAAATAGAGGTAAAACCATAATCGTGAGGCCCATAACAATAGAAGGTTTAGAGAGTTTCCAACTGCTTCTATCTTGTATTGATTGGCATGGTTTTTGCACAGACTCTGTAGAACAAACATGTTTTTCAAGTTTTTAAGGTAATTTCCTAGGCATTTTTGAGCAATGCTTACCTAAAAAAATTCCTAACTCTATCCCCACTAAAAATAAAAAAAATCTCTGGTATGCTGGGGAGTTATTAGCTCTTAGAAATGATTTACTTAGTTACTATCACTCTTACAAAACCAGTGGAAGCCAGCATGACAAAGAGGCTTACTTGAAATACAAAAGAGATTATTATAATTTAGTTAGGTGTGCAAAAAATAATGCTTACAAGGATTTTATATTGAATGCAAAAAATAAACAAAAGGAAGCATGGAGTATAATCAATCAAGAAGTTGGTCATGGTAATGGAAAAGAAAATCTTCCTTTCACCCCAGATGCTGTAAATAATTTTTTCTTAAGCACTGTTGAAGACAATTTGTTCTCTCGAAAAGTTGATGCTGCCAATATTGGTAATATGCTGCAAAATCTTCCTCCGAATAATTTAAATTTTAAATGGAATTTTGTTTCTCCACTTGATATTATATCGACTGTTAAAAAATTTAAAAAATCCAACAGTAAGGATATTTATGGTCTTTCTAACTCCCTAATAAAGGACATTATTGTGCTCATTGCGGAACCATTAGCAATGTTAGTCAATTTATGTTTTGAGACAGGAGATTTTCCAACAGCTCTAAAATATTCCAAAACAGTACCTGTTATAAGAAAGGTGATAAAGATGATTTAGCTAACTACCGCCCCATTTCCATAGTCCCCGTTTTTGGTAAAATTTTTGAAGCTATTATGAAAGATCAAATATGTAATTTTTTTAAATTAAATAATCTGTTTTCCAAATCCCAGTATGGCTTTCGATCTGGGAAATCTACAATTTTGGCAGTAGAGTCCATAGTTAATTATGTCATTAATGCATTTGAAGAAAAGGAATCAGTCTCAGTGACACTATGTGATCTTAGTAAGGCCTTCGACTGTGTTAATCATTCAATATTACTAACAAAGCTAGAATATTATGGTATTAAGGGAGTTGCACTGAAACTAATAAAGTCATATTTGGATGATCGCCACCAATTGGTTGAACTTGATGGCTGTCAGTCTGCAGCTCTTAAAGTAAAATGTATTGTACCACAGGGCTCTGTGCTTGGCCCAGTACTTTTCATTACCATGATTAATGATTTGCCCTGTAATATGAAACCTAGATCTATTTTATATGCTGATGACACTACTTTTGTGCAAAAGTGTCAACATCTAGAAGATGCAAAGTTACGATCTAGCGCTACCCAAAAACAGGCTAAGGAATGGTTTGATGTTAATCATTTACAATTAAATACTAACAAAACTCAGCATATTGTGTGCAGTCTTAAATCAAAAACAACTGATATTGAAACTGCTAAAATACTAGGAATTTATATTAATACAAAACTTAATTTGGAGACTCACATCAGTCAGACCTGTAATAAACTTATTAAAGCTGTTTATATGTTAAGAAAACTAAACTTTATCATTTCAAATGAGTTCGGTTAACACTTTACCATGCCTTCTTTCAATGTCATTTGAATTATGGTGTTGAGTTATGGGGTCATTCCCCTCATGTTAAACAAATTTTGCTACTGCAAAAGAGAGCTATTCACTCTCTTGCTAATATACCACCACGTGATTCCTGCAAACCTTTTTTTATTAGGTATAGAATCATAACTGTATTTTGTTTGTATATCTTTAAGGCTCTGACTCATGTGAAAGTTAATCTAGAAACTTACCAATTAAGATCCAACCTCCATAACTATTCCACAAGAGGTAAATCGAATCTAAACACTACTTATTGTAGATTGTCATTAACTTACAACACATTTCACAATACGAACATACCACTGTATAACTATCTGCCTACTCAGTTGAAATCAGATGCTATCCAGAGTTTCAAGAATAGGGTATATACCTGGTTACTTGCTCACCCACTATACTCATTGGATGAATTCTTTTGTGACAATTTTCATCACATTTAAGAAAGTATGTTTATATGTTAAATAAAACTTATATTGACGACATTTAATATGGTTGTACCATTTTTAAAATGAATAAAGTATTTTTATTATTATTATTATTATTATAGGTTGAACAGCAACGGTGATAGTGGGCAACCCTGCCTTACACCTCTTCCTAACACTACCCATCAGGACTCTTCATTTCCCACTCGCACCTGAGCAGTCTGAGACATATACAGGTTGCGGATTAGCCTCCTTTCCCGCCAATCTATTCCTATTTCCTGCAATATACTCATTAGTTTTTCACAATTCACTCTATCAAATGCTTTTTCGAAAGCTACAAAACAGGCAAATACATCCTGGTTGTGTTCTATATTACTCTCGATTAATAATCTCATTACTGCAATGGCATCACGCGTACCTCTCCCCTTCTTAAACCCTGAAAATGTCTCGCAAGTTTGATGGGCACTTAAACAAAGCAGAGGGACAAGGTTAGAATAAAATTGATGTTGACTGATTGTCATTAATAATTGTGAAGAGTTCACCGATTAAATGTTTAATTTTGTGTGTTCCGGGGAAGAAAGTGGTGATAATATTAGGGCTTTTTGGGCAGTTTGGTTTGATGAGGGGAGTGTATTTAGTTAAGGGTTAGGATTTTACTGTTCAGTAGCATTCGTGGTACCCTATTTTCTCAGAGAGTCATGTAGCTGATACTAATACTTCTTTTGGGAGGGGATGTTGTTGCAGAGACGAAGCCATGGACTGAGAGAGAATGGGATGGAGCGCTTTGTATGAGGTGGATGGCAGCTGTCAAAATCAAGCTACTGTTCTTACTAGTTGGTTTAACGTGGACTGAGGTATAAAAGGTATTGTTTTGGAGGTGAATGTTAATATAAAGGAAAGTGTTATTCGAGTCAGGTATGGAAGAAGTGAATGATACTGATGAGGATTTGAGAGAGGAAATAAAAGGGGATAAATTTTTGCGTCTGAGGAACCAAAGGAGGAAAATATCATTGATATAGTGGGCTCAGAAGAGTGGTTTGAGGGTTTGTTATTGCAGAAAGTCATGTTCTAGTTTACCCGTAAAAAGATTGGCATATGTAAGAGCCATACGTGTTCCCATTGCAGTGCCTTTTATTTGTAAATATATTTTCTCGTTGAATTGAAAAGCATTTTTGGTGAGAACAATTTTACTCTGTTTGATGAGGAAATCTGTGGATGGGGTGCGTTGTGTGGATCGTAGGGAGAGTTAATATTGCAGGGCGTCTCAGCCTTCTTTGTTGGGAATGGAGGTGTACAGAGATGTATTGTCTATTGTGGCCATGAGAATGGTCGTGTTGTTGGGCTGAACCAAGGCCACTGCATGTATCACATGCCTGCCTCCCACCCCCTTGTTCATTTCCCATTGGTCCCTTACCCCTCCCTCCCTCGTCCCTCCCCTGCACATGTCCCCTCCGCTCTTCCTCGAGAAGGCCAGTCTGAAGACAACAGCCGAGCCATTGAAATATCAAAACAATATATAGCGAGTGTCCTTTCTTTATGTCCCTATGGTTTAAAAATCTACATCTCTGTTTTTACGTGTTTATATATTTATGTATATATATATATATATATATATATATATATATATATATATATATATATATATATATATACATATATATATATATATATATATATATATATATATATATATATATATATATATATATATCTAACATATATTATTATTATTATGTAATCTACTCGTTAAGGTAGGTTTTTGGATGGACACAGCTACTAAATAAAACATTTTGTGTCTCGTAAAAAAACAGAAAATCCAGCATCCTACTCCATCAACTCCCTCTTCATCTCTGAGTGCTCTAGGCCTCCCTTCATCCCGTCCAACTTCCCTATCCTGCTCCTTCCCTTTCCTCGTTTGTCTAACATTCTCCCCTCTATCACAGTCCTCAACATCCCACTGCCGGTATATACCCCCTTCACCCTTTATTCCTGCCTCTGTAGGATTGCTCCAAACAAGCCCCTCTCCACGCCCACCTTACCAAGTACTTCCTCGTTTGTTTTTTTCTCTGTCCATTTCACCTTCTCCATTCTTCTCCACACCCACATTTCAAAAGCCTCCAGTCTACGTCTCTCCTGCTTCAATGACCACATTTCCACACCGTACATAGCTACGCTCCATATCAGTGTTTTTACGAGTCTTTTATTAACATCCTTACTCAAGGTCCCTGTCATCAACTCGCCCCTCCTTGTGAAAGCCTCTTTGCCTAGCGCAATTCTTCTTCTTACGTCCCTACTACTATGAACGTGTTGGTCCAAAACACTACCATGGTATGTAAACTTTCTATCTGCTCTGGTTTTTGCCCTCGTATTTTAATGTTTAGCTTAGCATTTTTCTTTCTAGATAATCGCTTAACCTTTGTTTTATTAATATTGATTCTCATCCCATACCTGTTGCAATGAATTTACAATTCACTAAGCAATGCTTGCAACCCCTTGGCTAACTGACAAACTAAAGCTTGGTCATCAGCAAACCTAACTGATTTTATAAATTCCCCACCCACCTTCATTCATACCTCCAGTTCTTCCCATGCCTCTTTCATCATTTCCTCGGCATAGAGGTTGAACAGTATCGGTGATAATGGGCAACCCTGTCTTACAACTCTTCCTAACCCTGCCCAACCGGACTCCCAATTCCCCACTCGCATCTGAGCAGTCTGAGACATATACAGGTTGCGGATTAGCCTACTGTCCCGCAAATCTATTCCTATTTCCTGCAATATACTCATTAGTCTTTCCCAATTCACTTTGCTGTACAGCGCACCGATTTCACCCTTCCTCTGCAGACTTTCCATATCCTCGCACTGTCTTCCACCATGCTTCTTTTTCTTTATTTGTTGCCCGCCTCAATTTATTGTTCAATTCTTTGTACTTCATTTTGCCTAATTCTGTATTTACATTCTTCTATTTTTGCCGGTCATCCATCTTTGTAATCATCACATCCGTGATCCATGGTTTTGTAGTCCTTTTAGCGTTAACGATTCATATAGTGTCTTTTGCAGCTTTAGACAACCCTTTCTTGATACATTCCCATTTTTCCATGATAGTACGTAGCTCTTCACCATCCGCCATGATTTTCTCTACCACCAGTTTGAGTTCCTTCATTTTCAAACCATTTAATGCTTCTACATTCCATTTTCCAACTCGCCGCCCCTGCCGTATCTTTTCGAAACGGACGCTACAGTTCATAACAACTAAATTGTGGTCTAAGTCCGCATCCGCTCCCGGGAAGCTGTGCGAATTTATCACACTGTTCCTAAACCTGCGTCTAACCAGGATATAATCTAGCTGATACCTTTCTGAGTCACTTGGCATTTTCCATGTATACCTGCATCTTTTGTGGTGTCTAAACCAAGTGTTGGTGATGACTAGGCCGTCTCCAGCAGAACTTAACTGCTTTCTCCCCACGGTCATTCCTTGTGCCTAAACCGTATTCCCTGACCTCATCACCATCTCTTCCTTTGCCTACCGTCGCATTCCAATCCCCCATCACTATCAAATGTTTCCCTGCAGGAACACACGCGATTATGTCCTCTAACTGATCGTATATCCTATCGACCTCCTCTGCCTTCTGTTTGCTCGGTTGCATGTATACCTGAATAATAACCAAGTTCGTCGGTTCTGTTTTTATCTCTACTAGTAGTATTCTATCCGGTACCTGCTCTATGTTGACTACGCTTCTCCCCACCTCTTCATTTAATACTATAGCAACCCCTCGTTGGCTCTCGTCCCCGCCGCTGTATATTATTCTATACTTATCACTCCAATAATTCCCGCTATCTTTCCATCTCACCTCGCATAGACCTAAAATATCGATATTTCCCCTTTCCATCTCTCGCTTATCATTCTCCGGTTTCCCTGTCCTCATCATTGTCCTAACATTCCACGTTCCTATTCTAATTAATTTGGTCTTCTTCTGCTGCGTTTTGTATCCTGCTGCTGCCGGTTTTCTCTTGCAAGGGTTTCGTGGGATGACAACCGCGGAAGCCTTGCCTCCCCCGCTGCCGGGTACGACACACGGCCGATTGGGCCAAGCCCCATAGTTGCCAGGACTCAAAATCTTTATATAGTCCATCATGTTAATCTTTGGAATGTTAATTGAGGTAGTTTCCCGTTGCGTTCCTCAATAATTTTTTTAACGTGACACCATGACTTCTTGGCCGCCCCACTTGGGTCCAACGCCATTGCAGCCGCCTCACTGAGGAAAAGACGCTGCGTGGACTACCTTTCGTCTGGCTACTAACCTTCGACCTATCTGGCATTGGTGACCCTACCAGGAGCAATTATTATTACTCCCGCCAGCACAGCTCTAGGGGTCATCGGAACGCGCGAGCCATTACACCACGTCCAGATTGTAGTCCGGGGAGGGTTATATATATATATATATATATATATATATATATATATATATATATATATATATATATATATATATATTATATATATATATATATATATATATATATATATATATATATATATATATATATATATATTATATATATATATATATATATATATATATATATATATATATATATATATATATATATATATATATATATATTTCCAACAGGAATATTTTATTAGTTGAATAATATATCGGTCCTTTCTATTTTATAATTTCCATTTCATCTGTACTTATCGTCATTTTAGAGATAGCTTCACATACCTGTGATTATAAATATGAAAAAATAGCAGTCTTAAGTTATGTGAATATTTATTTATAAAATGAAAATGTTAAGGGGTTAAGAACCCATGTCAATTATATTTTGCAAAAAAATTATTCTCCATTCATGCGGTAAATAATTGATAGTAACGACCAATGAATGCATTGAATCATAAATGCTTTTGACTATATCTACCGTAAGTATGCAGAAGATTAGAGCCAGGCGATTGAAATCAATTCCAAAGATGAGAAAGATCAAAATATCAAAAAAAAACTATGAACGCGACGACAAAATATGTCGCCTCACTGCTTTTACGCTATGATTTGAAAGTCGAAACGAGACAAAGAAACTGCGGGAGATGCCGCAACAGTAACTTTTAACGGTCACATCCGGCATCTCCCTCAGTTTATATGGAATTTGTCAAGGTGTTAACAGATAAGTGTTTAAAAGTTGGCTGTTTAACAGTGTGGCGCATCCCGCACACGACTACGAATACCTGTGGCATTGTATGTACGGTATTTCGTCACAACATCTTGTTCCTTTAAAACCCTTCAAAATTTCTGAGTTTAAGAGGAGGCCTCGATAGCAGAGCACAGGCATGTCCTGCCTGTGTTCACCGAGTGTCTCAATTTCGCCGGCGTCCGAGGCTTCGGCCGCCGGGATTCGGAGAGCGGCGCTGCCGGACTCTCTCGGAAGTCGAGGTTCCGATCGTGTTTTGTGTCGAGCGGCGGTTGACCGCCTAGTTTATCAAGAAGCGTGCGGTTTGACTCTCGACTTCTGCTGCCGGGAAGGCCGTGCTTTCGTTCTGTTTACTGGATCAAGACTGGCCTTGACTCTTGGTGTAGAGCTTAGGCTCATTTTTATTTGCTACCAACGGTTGCGTGTAGCGGGGAGGGAGTGCGCACGAGTGTTTATTTCTTTCTTGGAGTGCTTTCGGTGCGCTCTCCCTTTTTTCGCGCTGGCGTGCTCAATTTGATTTGTTTCAAAATGGTCGTACATCACGTGGACACGCTCGCCCTGCAAATTGACGATAAGGCGAAGCCCCCTGCTCCGTTGGAGGTCCACCTCCTTACACTAGAGTCACTGGGCCTCACACCGGAAGAGATTGTGGATATCTAATTTGGATATAACCGCCATTTGGTATTCCTGAAGTTGGCAACTGAAGCTACTATGAAGAGGATTCTATATCATATCCCACGAAAGCTACCGTTTCCATCCCTAACGATCCGAGGACGACGATTACCATTGACGAGACCTTCGGTAGCCTTTGTAATGTCGGGGTTCTTTGTCTTCCCGTGGAGACCCCATTGGAAGATATAACAAGTGAGCTTCAACGTTTTGGAAAAATCCATCGCTCGTGGGAGAATAGGTGGGAGGGCGACAAAATGGCGCGCGTGCTGACAGGTACGACAGTGGTGCGGATGACGGTGGAAAGAAATATCCCGTCGTACCTCCACATTGGCGGCAACCGGGCCATCATTCAATCTACGAGGGTCAGCGCCGCACCTGCGCCCGTTGCAACCAAGAAGGCCAAGGTGGAGGAAAGCAAAGGTGTCGGGAATATTCCCAGGGCTCCTCTAGAGGTGGACCATGTCGATCAATCTCCTCCGATTTCTCCCGACGGAGCCTCTTCGGCAGATGACCTCCAGTCCGCTCCCGGCCCCCCCCCCCGAGGCCACCTCCTGGGTTGGGCCGGTCACCAGCTGTGCTGCCTAAAAGAAGGCCCCCCGTTGAACGCTGCCGAGTAACCCGCTCTTCGTAGAGACCACGGCTGGGTCTTCTTCTTCGGACGAGGTCGAGGGGGAGGTATGCAGTGACAACTCGAGGCCTCGATCGTCGGCCCGTCGGACGAAGCGTCCCGGGATGCGGCGAAGCTGTTGTTGCCTGGGCTCGAGCGGCGACCGAAGCGACGAAAGCCAAGACCAGGACTCTGGTAAGTGATGTCCGGTGCCCATAGCTGTCCTCTCATTCCACCAATTAATATTATTTCGCTTAATATTGCTGGTATTTATAGCGCTTTAAAAAGTGCAGTCCAACGTTTTCTCCGCGATCTCAGGGCTGACGTAATCCTCCTTCAAGAGGTAAAAGAGGACATACTCTGGGATACAAACATCTTTCAGGCTTTCGGCAATTTCGCCGAAAGTCATTCTGGCACCACCACCCTAGTCCGAAATGGCATTCCGTTCTCTCATGTTCGCCGCCACGCTTCAGACCAAAAAACGTTCGCTATCGTGAATGGTATCCATATCACGAACCTTTACGCTCCCTCCGGTGAGCGCGCGATTGCAGAGCGCGAAACATATTTTAATGAACTCCTTCTCCCCTACCAGTATTCTTTCTTGGGGAGGGCCATATTGGGCGGAGATTTCAACTCCATCTACCGCCGAGAGGGTAGTGCCTCGAAAAGGGATGGGGTGACATACAATCCAAGCCGGGCACTCTCACTGATTCGAGCGATTGACGCAGTGCGTTCTTTTTGCGCCGGTCCAACCCCCTTCACGCGATCAGGGTCTAACTCTCGGACGCGGATTAACTGCCTCTTCGTCTCGGGTTCCCTAAAGAATGATGTTTAGAGAGCGGACACGTGCCCCTACGCGCGGAAGGATCTGGCCAGAAGTTTTCGTCCTCAGCGTCTACCCAGTTAGTGAGGGGTGCCTGAACTTCCTCCCGGAATGGCGCCACCTCAACTACATAGCCCCTTTTTACCTTTTGTTCGCTGCTACGAATGTTACAAAGTAATATGGGGACATTGCCATCAGGTGACACCGAAGCAATGCTCGGCAGAATAAATAAATCTCTCTCGCTTCCAATGACTCGCACTTCTTTGCCTTCAACCATCTGACTCTTTCTCTTCGACAACACAACGGATAACGGCGGTACTCTAATAGATTCCTCTGATACAATTTTGCTCGATCGGCCAACCCCATTACTAGCGCCGGTCTGAGTTTCGCGAACTTTGCCATCGCACAAGGGGACAACAAATCTATCCTCTCTTATTGGCGAAAAAACACAATCATCACCCGACTTCTTTATCCCAAACCGGGAGTCGGTGGAAACCTCGAAGACATCGCCATTAACTTCGTCCCTAGCGGTGCAGCTTGCTTGCGACGCGGGTGGCAACCTCTCTATGACTCTTTCGGCCTTCGCCACCTCTGCTAATTTCTGTGAATCCTTATTTAGAGATCCGTTATCCTTATTCCCTTCTGTCGATTCCTCCGTCGTTACTTGAAAACAAATTCCCTCCATACTGCCGTTTATTCGCGAGTTACATTTCATTATCTCTGCCGGAAAAGCACTTTGGTTTTTAGTGTCGCTTATCGTTTTTTCCTCAAGGGATGCTAAATTATACGTGGCCATTTGCGAATCATTGCCATTAATTATACCATAAATGAAAGAATCAAACGCCTTGACCTCTTTGGAAACTCCAATTTAATGGGCGCCTATGGGCTCGTTCATCTGCGATGTCACGCCATTAGATTTAAGGCCTGTCTCGTGTCCCTCACCCATTCTTATTTTCCGTTTATTGAACGATATACTTTTCCCGTAACGAACCATAAAATCAAGGCAACAATTTCAGAGTGTTTAAATCATTCGCCTTGACTGGGATTCAAACCCAGATCCCGCAATATCCGGTTGAGTGCTTTAGCCACTTAAGCTACCGAGGCGTCCTCTTAAACTCTGAAATTTTGGGGCTTTTAAGGGAACAACAGCACTCGACCGGATATTGAGGGATCTGGGTTCGAATCCCAGTCAAGGCGAATGATTTTTACACTCTGAAATTGTTGCATTGAAATGCACATTGGCGGATGACTCCGTTTAAAGTTACTGTTGCGGCATCTCCCGCAGTTTCTTTGGAATTCATAAAATCAAGGCCTAGAGGACCGTCATAGTTCGTTTCCCCCAAATCCACTACTAAGATGTCATGGGGATATAATTTATGATCAATCAAAAACTGCACGAACTCTCTCCGATGATTGGCAAGGGATGACCTGACGCGCTTCGCACCCGAGAATTGTAATCAGAATTCCTTAATTGGCCAAAAGGAAATTTTTTACTATCAATGATGGTAACGGCTGCTCTCGTTTCCACTAGAAAATTGTTTTCTTTCCTAAAATTATTAACTACTATTGTCCATCCTGCTTCTTGAGTTACCACTAGAATTAAATCTGTCCCCACCTCCCAGTCGGGGGATCGGCGTTTCCCGCCACAAAGGGATTTTCGCGCCTCGGGCAGCGTCTGGGAAGATGGCCATTCCTTTGACAAATGCCGCATTTCAAGAGCGGTCAATCTTTAGCCATATGATTTTCATTTCCACAATTTAAACACAAAGACGGCCTCGTTCCCCTCTCCCTCCCTCTACACGCTCGACCAATGTGACCGGTTTTACCGCAGCGAAAGCAAACTCGTGCGCCGTGATTATCTATCCTTCGGTGTCCCTACTTGCACCGGGGGAACCAGTCTTACTTTGGAACCCCTCCCGACAGCCTGTGCGGCGTTAATTTCTTCCACGGGAAACTGCCAACCTGCAACATTTGGCGGATTCGCGTTCATACCCTACCAAGGCGTTATATTTGGAGATGGCGGCCACCTAGGGGGTTACTGACACAACCACGCATGAGACTGTTGTGGTGAATTTACGTCTCTGTTGACGGCGTAATTTCTGACACTAGCTTGTTCAACGCTTGCGAACCCTTCTGTCTCAATCAAGTTTGTTGGATTACGAACCAACACAAACCTACCAATCTCTTCCTTCAGCCCAATTAAATATTGCACACGAAGTCTACCTTGAATTCTTCGCTGTTTCTGAATCAATATCGCACCATGACTCGCGTAGCCTACGGGCGACATGGCGCAATCTGGTTGGAAATTCTGCGACGTTCTCCAGCGGTTTTTCTACGCAAGTGTTAAATGTTTTTTCTATCATGATTGGAGATGCCTTTAGGGAAAATCTCCTTTTGAGATTAATGGAAAAGTCCGCGTATGAACCTAATATGTGATGATTTGCAGAGACAAAATCCGCGGCGGTTCCTCCAAGCCGAAGTTGAGCGACTCCTAAGATCTGTGCTTCATTCCAACTACTAAGATGACTTATAATACGGACGCTTTCCAAACATTTGCCAACCCCAATCTCATCTTCCCCGCTAAACTTTGGAATTAAATGAATCTGGCTGCCAATAGCGGCGGTTTGCGCTGCTTCTCCGCAACCATTTTGCGGACTCGCGCTACTTCCTGGCTGTTCTAACACATTAACCAAAGGTGTGAAGTCGAGTGCACTGCCGAATTTCAATCTATTTGCGGTTTCTTGATAATCGAGAAAAGGGTTAGGGTACCCAAGTCTATGAGGGTTAAGGCCATCCATCGCGAAATTCAACCCAATGCTAATTACATTAAAATTTGACTGTGCTTAATTAATTTATTTTTTCATACTCCGACTGTATCCGATACCCATGGTGGGCCCTTCTTGGGCTAATTGATGGTTCCTGATGAAGTAATCCTTAGTGTAATTGCGCGCAGAGAATCGCGATGAGGTTATAGCACGTGTCTTAAAATAATAATTCGTTAGGTCAGCACAGATTAGCATATCCCACCTGTCCGAGATAATGCGGAACTTCAAATTTAAAGACGTACACGGGCACATGATAATCAATGAGAAACCTTCGCATACACTGAATAAATCAGTAGTCCAACCGTGCAACCCCTCACCTGACACCAATATGTCGCAAGGGGGGTTTCTATGGTGCGACACAAAGGGTATCGGGGAAGGTCAGAGTAACTACACCGAGTATTACCAAAGCAGCCGTATATTACCCAACATCAGTTATAATGCACCATTGACATAAGTATAAGCAAATTATGGAAGGCTAGACCCTCAGTAAACCAACGCGAGTGCGGACAGAATTAAAATGGCACAAAATTACCTGGGACAGGGTAAATACAGGGTGGACGCGGTCACGAAACACATAACCTAGGCATAGCCCTCGTCCGTCGGAAAAGAAGGGAGTATGGCAGGGTAGACGCGATCACGACACGCATAACCTAGGCAGAGCCCTCGTCCGTCGGAAAGGAAGGGAGTATTGCAGGGTGGACGAGGTCAAACGAACGTAACCTAGGCAGAGCCCTCGTCCGAAGTTTAGTCAGGAATAGGACACACTGTCGCGACAACCGCAACATAGCCGAATCATCGTGCCCTACCGGTCACCGGCAGATAACCAACTGACTGCTGTTTGCCCGGCGATCAGGGCTTTTATACCCAATTTAGGAGTCAGGGGAGGAATACTTTGAAACATTGTCTTTGGTCACGTGGGACATTCGGAGGAGCCAGGGAAGGAGTACCATGTCGCATACTTGCGACAATAGATATAAATTTTTGCAAAGTAACCATCTAGAATTTCGTTCAAGTATAATGAGCTCTGTTGTTTGAAATATTAATTAATCTGACTTCTAATGATTTTAACCGAATAGAAATAATTTTAAAATCAAATATTTTCTCAAACAACATTGTTTTACTATTTTTACATTACAAACGAGAATATTAAGAGCATATAACTGTAAAGAGCATACTGTATTTCATTAATGAAATAAGACTGGATCCGAACTCCAATTTGAAACCTTTCGTTCTTCACTTCTTTGTTACTATTGCCATGGTGACGTCGCCACCAAATGTTCAAACCAAACAAACTTAATTCTCAAGTAAAGTATTAGATTGTTCTGTCACATTTTAAATTTCACTTATCGCTAATGCCTTTGAGCGTACTGCGCTTACCTTCAGAAATAAACAATACACGTTCATTAAGGCTATATAGTTTTCATTCTCAGATTCAGAACGCACAAATTATTTGATTGCATTGTGATTTAATGGGTGACATTAAAGGATCTACCGTAACCAAGAGTTGTATTGCACTCTTTGGAAGAATACATCTCCTCTTTGAGGTGAACTGTCTCATTGTCTATTTTAAGGTTATTTATGTGTATTTGAATTTCTTCCTATTTACGCCACACATGGAAAGAATGGACTGGTGAGATCTTTTATGAAACATATACCTTTCAAATTCATCTACATCTACATCTACATAATACCCCGCAAGCCGCCGCAAGGGCGTGTGGCGGGGGGTGTTAGGTCACCAACCGTAAAAAAGAAAAATACCACATGCAAAAAAACAACACGGAAAATTACACCCACAGCAGCGCACACGCTCATGCAAAAATCCCTTCATCCAATACTCATGCAAACACATATACCGCAAAACAACTAAAAAACTGCACCCCATGATGCGGCACGAAAGCCATCCTACAACACGGAAGCCAGGACACAACAAGCAAGAAATTGAAACACCACATGAAAATGCACCACGAAACACTCTGCCCCCAAAGAGTCTTTAAAAGGCAGGGAATGCGACCCAACGTTGCAGGTAGCAGGAATTTCCCGCCGCGGAGAGGGACGAGGGGTTGAAAGGGAAACTTAAAAACAGATGAACAGAACACGAATGAGGTCATTCGGAAAGAATGGGTTATTATAACAAAACACACAAGGTTAGTGGAAGAGCATGCATTTAACATGCATACAACTAATTATTTTTTAGACGCTGAGGGTGGCAAGTGGAATTTTTGCTATCTATAACCCTGCAGTTGCTATCCCGTATTGTCCGTGGGAAGAAGGAGTCCTTGAGTCGGCTAGTTCTGGCATCTATTTCCCGAATTTTATATGCATGATCCAAGCGACCAATGTATGTAGGAGTACGAATAATTTGCGAGACCTCGGTGCTGAAACATGCGGATCTAAATTTATTTAATAATTTCAATCTTGCATTGAATCGTCTCTCTTCCAATGATTCCCTGCCCAAATCCATAAGCATTTCGGCGACGCTTTGCGTTTTATCGTAGGAATTTTTTGCAAAACGGGCTGCCCGGCGTTGAACCTTCTCAATTTCCCGAATGAGACCTTTTTCAATCGGATCCCACACGCTGCATGCGTATTCTAAATGAGGCCTTACAAGAGCGTGGTAACAACGTTCCTTGACCTTCGAGTCACTTTTGCCGACAATGCGTCTAATGAATCCCAATCTTTTATATGCTTGACCGCAGACTTTACGTATGTGAGTCCCCCAAGTTAAGTCTTTTGAGAATGTGACACCTAGGTATTTTACCGTATCAACTACTGCCAGGTCACCTCCAGCTAATTTGTAAGCAAGTCCCGTTGATCTTTTAAAGAAATTTACCACTGAACATTTATTATAATTTAGAGTCAATCCCCAGTTAGAACACCATTTAGTAATGCAATCTAAATCCTGCGCTAGAATAAAACGATCCTCATCCCCAGATATCTCCCGATAGATCACCGTGTCATCCGCGAACATCCTAATTTTACTTTTCACTTCGCGGTTCAAATCGTTAACAAAAATCAAGAAAAGCAATGGCCCGATCACACTTCCCTGAGGTACCCCCGACGTGACTCGAACGCTGTCGGAACTAGCGCCATCAAGGACTACCCTCTGTTCCCGCTCTGAAAGAAAATCTTTAACCCAACTTATGGCGCCCTTGTTTATACCCGCGACCTTTAGTTTATGAATGAGTTTACCATGTGGGACTTTATCAAATGCCTTTTGAAAATCTAAGAAGATGGCATCCACTTGCCTACCTCTCTCACCAGATACAAGTAAATCATGTGTAAATAATCCTAATTGGGTTTCGCAGGAGCGGGTTTTCCTGAATCCGTGTTGATTGTCACTTAAAAAGTTAATATTGTCAAGGTGTCTCATTATTGAACTGACAATTATGTGCTCTAAGATTTTACAACAGATAGAAGTGAGAGATATAGGTCTGTAATTACTGGGATCCTCCCTGTCACCACTTTTAAAAATAGGCGTTATTTGCGCGGTTTTCCAAATCTTAGGTACTTTGCACTCTGTGAGGGATTTGTTAAATATAAATTCAATGTACGGGGCAATGTTTGGAGCTAAATGTTTAATCACCCTAGCTGGTATATTTTCGGGACCCGGGGATTTGTTGGGTTTAATCTTATTAAGTAATTTTAGAATTCCTTGTTGGTCCACTGTTATTTTTTCCATGGGTGGAGTATGTATTGTTTCTTGGAGATATGCGGTGGCAACATCATTCGAGAAAACGCTTTGGAAGAATGAATTTAAGATGTTAGCTTTAACCTCGCTGTCTGTATGAATTACATTGCTACAATCCCTTAAGCAAGCCACGGTTTGTTTACTCCCAGTTACTTCCCTAACATATGACCAGAAAGCTTTGGGGTCAGTGTCCAAGTGCTCGCAAAGTACTTTGCGTTTAAATTCCAGTAAGGCGCTACGTAATTGTTTTTTGGTTTCAATTTTAGAGGATCTATATGTGTCCCATAATTGTGTATTCTCAGGAGATGATGTGTTCACGCCTGCCCTCTTTACCCTAGAGTGTAGCATTCTCTGCTTTCGAAGGGCTTTTCTAACGTCTTTATTGTACCACCTGGGGTCGCGATTTGCTTTAACGTATTTTATAGGTATGAAATCTACGATTCCTTTTTGCATGATATTGACAAATTCTGTCCAAGTTTCTTCCACGTTGACATGACTTAAGCGGGTTTTGAACTCGGGTAGTGAAGAGTTTAATTGATTGGCAAAAGATTCAAAGTCTGCTTTATGGTAATTATAAATTTTTATTTTTGGTTTAACAATCTTTTTTATTGCTATGTCCAAATGGACATTAATTGCTTTATGGTCACTCAAGCCCTCATCAGTTGATACACTAATAATACGTTCCGGCGTGTTTGTAAGAAATAGATCCAATATGTTTTTTCCACGGGTGGGCATGCGTACTGCTTGATGAAGGGAGTTTCTTTGAACCAATTTTATCATGGAATTGCAAGATTCGCGATCGCGGGTCCCAGATTTAACGATATTGCTGTCCCAATCTATACCTGGGAGGTTAAAGTCGCCACCAATTATGTTTATGCTGTTATTATATTTACGTGTAAACTTGTGAATTTGATCGTTGAGGGTGTGAAGTGTTTTCAAATCTGAGTCTGGAGGTCTGTAGAAAGAGCATAAATTTATGTTGGGTTGATTGGTCCGTAGTAAGGTGCACCAAACACTTTCTATGTTATTATTTTCAAATGAAACTTGCCTGCTTTCAAAATGACTTTTAACTGCCACGAAAACCCCTCCTCCGGGTCTTGTATCTCTATCGTGTCGGTAAACTTTGAAATCTATTGGGAAAATTTCTTGGTCATTAATATCATTGCACAGCCAACTCTCTGTGCCTAATACTATATCAGCGGAATGAGTTTGGATTATGTGTTCTAGATCTGCTGATTTGTTCTTGAGGCTTCTGCAATTTATAACAAGTATAGTTAAATTATTTTGATGTTGAATAACGTCCTTATTTGTGCCTGACTGTAATTTAGGACGCCTTTGTGGGGAAGTGCGTGTCACATGTCTTTCTAAATCAATGCCAGTGTTGTCAATGACTTTTATATTTTTATTAATAATATTATACGCGCTATCCCCAGATGTTATTGACCCACTAAGTGACCTGCCCTCTATCCTAAAAAAGGCCTACAGTGGTCGAGTATCCTATCCGCTACCTTACTCGCCGCTTCCGCCGTGTAATGGACCCCAGATCGGTTAAGGGGAGTCCTGCAAGATCGGAGGGTTGGTCTGAGGTCGACGAAGGAGGCTCCTATGTCCGAGCAGAATCTCGATAGTCTCTGGTTTATGCCTTCCACTCGGCTCCAAACCAGAGACCCGCGATCCTCCCTCGGAACGATGCTGCAGACCGTTAGTCCCAACCGAACCCCCTCGACGCCCTGGACGCGCTTCACCTCGGAGCTCAGTTCCCTAAGGGAACGGAGGACCTCCTCGGATCCACGGTCCGTGACGTCGTTGGTGCCCACATGGGCCACGACCTGCAGCCTAGAGCACTTCGTGCCTTTGACCGCCGCCTCGATCGCCTTCGTCACCTGAGGGACTCCTCCGCCTGGTATACACCAGGCGGTCACCCGTTGATCGGCGCCTACGCGGCGCGCCCTTTCCCTCAATGGGACCATTACACGACGGACATTCGAGCTACCTATTACTACAATTCCCTCCCTTCCCGTTTCCTGACGTCTTACCCTAGGCAGTGCCCTCGGAGTAGGGGTAGGGGCTGCAGGTACGGTGGTGCTGTCATCCGACAACACCTGGTACCTGTTGGAGACGGGGATGGTATCTGCCTCCGCAGAGTCCAATCCACGCCGCAGCGTTACCTTCCCCTTGCCTCGAGAGACAACCCTCCAGGTTCCAAAATTCAGGAGAACATCTAATTTCATTCACGACAAGGTTACCAGCTGCTGAGATAGTTGTCTTTTAATTTGTTCTGATGATAAACTCTGCTTGAATTGACTGGAGTATCCATCTAAGTGTAGAAAATATATATGTTAATGCTCCTTTTTGAAGTAATTATGGTCTATGTTTCGGATGGAATTGAACAGGAATCAAGTGCCAACCTACAGATGTAAATAGTGTCAACATAAATTGAAAATAATACTTAATTTTTTATTTCACGATCAACCAATACATTGAGACCAAATTATTCAAAGTGGATTTTTAAAATACAATTTATTGAAAGATTCAATATTGAAAAATTAAACATAAAATAAACTGTATTTAATACACGCTCGGTAGAAGATAGGGCTTCTTTAGTTATTTCCATGGCCATTTTGCAATCACCCAATTGGGTGCCACAAATCCCATATTATGAAGCACTCCTTTTCAATTACAGTGTTTGTAAAATGAATTCATTTCTTCATCTTCATTATATTTGATTGGCATCTATTGGCTTAGAAATGCCATTTATTTTAGAATATATGTATGACATATATAAGTCAATTGTTTTAAATGCACGCGATTGCAAAGCCAATTAATCATGACTGATTAAGTGTCCTTATGTGAGAGTGAACTTATTTTCTCATGCCAAGTTTTTTCTCCAAGTAGTTGTAGGGCTTCTCTAGTGTTGCACAGTTTGAAGAGAAGTTCACAGTGATCAATGCAACCTCTGTAATTGGCTGTGTGTGGACCACCACAGTTCATGCATTTGGCTGGGGAGGTTTTGTGTTTCTGGCATTCTCTATAATGGTGAATGCCAGCACATTCGGTGCATTGAGGTGGGAGGCCGCACGTCTTGTAGGTGTGCCCATTGCATTGGCAACTTAGGCACTGTGGAGGTTCAGGTGGAGGTCTGTATGGTTCCACCGAAGTCTTAAGGTGGAGAACCAAATTTAGCTCTAGAAATTCTTTAGAGCAGGAGGAGACCTGGAGTCGGACTTGGTAGGGTTGGAGAGGGATGGGGACGATTCGTGGGAGCTCGGCATTAGGGTTGGCGCCCTTTCTGCTCTCTGAAAACAGTTTGGTCGGATGGAATGCAGTTGAGAGGTATTCTCCGCAGAGAAGCCAATGTCCGCCAGAGCTTCTTCAATGTCTTCTTTTGGGATATTTGTGGGTATTCCCCGAAGGACAAAATGAGGATTTTTGTTTGATTGAAGTTGGTACGTACCTGTATAGTATGCGTAGTTAATGGAGGTGAGTTTTTTAGTGACAGCTTTGAAGTCGGAGATGGTTTGGTATTGAACTCGAATCTCATTGCGAATGAGATTCGCCACAGGAGGAATTGTGCAGGCTTGCCGGATTTCATTGCATTTAATTTGCCAGTTGGTTATGTCGCAGAGAAAAATGGGAGGGATACGGGGTTTAGGAGGTGGAGTGGGCTGAGCTTCAGTGTCTGCATCTTCACATGGGGTTTCCTCATTTTGGTCATCCTAGGGGGAAGGGGAGAGGCAGGTGAAGCGGTTACATGTGGAAATTCGAGAGAATTGCTGGGCAGATTGGTTTCTGGGCTTTCGTTTGGTGGGGACCGTTTGGTAGGGCTAATCGGCAGGAGCAGAGCGCTTGATTGTAGGACTTTGGGTTTGGTATATAGGTGGTTGGTTAGGCTCTTGAGTGGATTGAGGAGGAGTTTTACTCCCAGCGCACCTTGGCAAGTGGGCTGACGAACTGGGGGGGTCCTGCTCCAGGAGCGTCTCGCCTTATATAGCATCGCGCATTTGGGGGGATGACATTACATTGGCAAAAGTAATGAATGAAAATTATACAAAAATAATAACTAAAAAAAACATTCATCTTCACATTGTTCACTTGTGAAATTCGTAGCACTACATTAATGCAGTAACGTCGGCATTTTCTTAGCCTGAGTGTTCGTAAAAAAAAGTCATAGAATTACAGCAAACATTAAAATATAAGTACATATGACTAGGGTTAAAATGAAGGAGCACTCCATCTTTGTTTTCCTCTTTCCTCAAAGCTTGCACTAATATTCACGTGAGCACTATACATACCGTCTGGAATAATAGAGCGAGGAACATGCAGAGTCGGCTTGTCCAGCCGGTCTTCTCCTCCAGGAACCACGTTAACTCCTCAATGCAGCCGTAGAAGAAGGTCATAAAGTTGAAGGACTAGGATACTAGTAACACAGTTATTGGCACTTCTGAATTTCGGTTTCCGGGCGGCGTTTGCGGCTCTTTGCCTGCGATTGTGCTTGCGGTGGGTGTGGTGGAGAGGTTTCCTGGCTCTCGAGGAATTTCCTGGGTGCTAAGGGAGTGCGGCAAGGGACCTTGGGATAGAAAGGGAGTAACTGTTGCAGGTAACTTGTCGCATCACCGAATTGGGTGGGCGCATTAGGGGCCAATCGATGTCCTTCCAGGTGTCGAGGCCGCCAGGTGGTTGTGGTCGCGGCAGCAACATTGCGTCCATCGTCTTCCGTGCATCGGGCATCTTCTTCCCATGTGGAGGCGGTCATGGTCATCAAAGGTTGGGTCAGGGATGGCACCAAGTGCAGATCCTTTCCAGGGATGGGCGCATACTCGGGGGTGAATTGGATACTCCATTCTGCATCGGCGTCCAAACTGCATCTCCGCCTCTGAGAGTCCTCGCACTTGCAAGTCGGACACATCACTTCCAAAAATGGCAACTAATTTCCTCCTCTGGGGTACAATTGCTCCAGGCAGGCTCAATCCCTCTTCCGGTTAAGAATGGATTTTAGGATTAGAGGAAAGTTCTCTACTAGGTAACGGTCGGAGATTATTGGGGAAAGAGGGATTGGAAGGAGGACTTGGAGTTGCAATATAATCTTCAAGGCCTTCGAAGTTGGAGGGTGATAAGGAGACACGAGCGGGTTCTTTTGGAGAGGGGTATGCTGGAGGTTGCTCGGCGTCTTGTGGTGCCATGCTGTCACCTAAAAACAGGGGTAAGGGATTATCTGGCGGTGAGGGTAAAAGGTTACGCATATGAGCTAGGAGACGTCTTCCGTCTTTCAGGTCCTGTATGTCTGCGGTAACCGGGCTTCTAAATTTAACTGTTTTGGAGGGTTCTCTCCAACGGGAAACTAACTTCCGTGCTTGACCACTTGGTGCTTGCTGTTTCGATAAGTGAGCAATGCGAAGCCCAGTTGTTCGTCCCAATCAGAGTGGTCTTGGGCTGCATAATGATAGATGGATAGATAGATAGTGGTCTTTTTTTGGGCGAAATTGAGACCAAATGGTCCCTTCTTCCATTTAACCCATCGTCATATACATATTATATTAGCCATGAAACTTATAAATACAGTCATATGTACACATAAATACATATAGACAGACATCAATTCATTAACACAGATTTGCACATCGAAAAGAAAACAGTATATATATATATATATACACACATACACATACATACACATACACACACATACATACCTATATTCATACACATACCTACACATATACATACATATCCACACACACATACACATACACACATAAACATACATACATGCATTCATACACATACATAAATACAAACATAAGTACGCACATACACACCCATACATACATACATACATATACATATATAAATTAAGAATACACCTACATATACTCATATTAAATGACAGTGAAGATAGAGAACAATAAAATGAGGAAAGTCTAAGCAAAGAATGAGGTTTGTGGGAAAAGCTAGGGAGAGCGTGGCATTGCTCAACTAGTAAAAACCCACGCAGGAAAAACACCCACGAAGAGAAGGGGGGTGTGAAAAACCTGCGAAAACCCTATTAATTAGAGGAAAGATACATGTACATTGTAACAATCATTTTTACAGAGTATACATATTATTAAGTTACTGAAATTGAAATGGAGAAATTAAATACATTGACAACACATGCGGAGTAATGAGAAGCGTGATGTTTCTAAAAATAATTACGCAAACTCCTGCCGCTTGAGATGACAAAACAAAAAGCAGGGTAAAAAACAAAGTAGACACAGTGATCTGTATAACAGCTGAGTGGAATGACGGAGGGATACTGGTTAAGTTAAGTACCTGAGGAAAATGAACTTGTGAAGTGCTCTTCTAAATGTTGTTGTTGATGAAGAGTTTTTTATGTCATCTGGGAGAGAGTTCCACAGACGGCATGCTGTAACATGAAAAGATTTGTGATAGATTTCCGTACGATGGTGTGGGACAAGAAGTTTGTTATTACCCCTGGTATTTCTGTTGTGGATTGAGTTGATGAAGAGGAAGTTTTTGTATAGATAATTAGGGGTGTGCTTTGAAAGTATTCCGTAGAGAAGTGAAAGAATATGTAAATGCCTGCGGCCTTCTAGCTTTAACCAGGATATTCTATTAAATGAGTCGGAAATATGATCGTACTTCCTAAGATCACATATGAACCGCACACAGGAATTATGGGTCTTCTGGAGTTTGGTTTTTAGTTCGCCTGAAAGGTCTTGGTATACTACATCACAGTAATCAAAGTGGGGTATGAGAAGAGTGGACACAAGAAGCATCTTTAAGGAGGGGGGAGCAATGTGCTTTAACCTTTTCAGTGAATGCAGGGATGAGTTAATTTTTCTGCAGATAGCAATTGCATGATCAGTCCAAGATAATGTTTCATTTATGGTTAAGCCTAAATTATTTACTGTCCTTAGGTATGGTATGATAGATCCTTGCAATTTTAGTGGTGGTAGTTTATCAATACTTATTTTAGAATGTATTTTATGGTATCCAATTATGATGGACTGACTTTTGATTGGGTTTATTTTCAATAAATTTTTTATTCCCCATAGTGACAAAGCAGCCAGATCTGCATTAATTTCGTTTATAATTGTAGGTAGGTCTTGAAGGCGGGAATGGTGATATATTTGTAAATCATCGGCATAAAGGTGATGATTGCAATTTAAAATGCATTTACTAATATCGTTTATATACAGGGAAAAAAGCAAAGGTCCAAGAATGGATCCTTGTGGAACACCCCTGTGTATTTGAAGCCAGGTAGAGGATGAATTAGGTGTAGTGACACTTTGGAATCGGTTACTTAGGTATGAGCGAATCCACAGTAAAGACGAGGAAGAAAAATTCAGGTTTTGAAGTTTTGCTAAGAGAATATCTTTGTCAATAGAGTCGAAGGCTTTGGTAAAGTCTAGGAGAGTCATTATTGTCACCTCTTTGCGATCCATGGATAGTCGGATGTCATCTGTTATTTTAAGGAGAGCGGTAGCTGTGCTGTGAGAGGACCGAAAGCCAGATTGTAGAGGATCAAGTAAGTTATTTTCATTCAGAAACTTTGAAATTTGTTCGTGAATGAGTCTCTCGAATGCTTTTGATAAAGGAGGCAAGATGCTGATTGGTCTGTATTCAGCAATGTTAGTGGGTGTGGATTTTTTGGGGATGGGACGGACGAGGGCACGTTTCCAGAGGGAGGGATATGTTTCAGTTAAAATAGACCAATTAAAGATATGAGTTAAAACAGGAAGTACAATGGGAAGTAACTTTTGTATGAGAATAGCTGAAATTCCGTCAGCTCCATCTGAGGAGGACTTGATTTTTTTGAGGGCCTGGAGGACTTCCATTTGTGTGACGGGAGAAATTTTGAATGAGCTTCCAGCAGAAACTGGAGTTGGTTCAGAATTTTGCAAACTGTATATGTATTCATTTTTTGCATTAAAGTCGATTTCCGTCGGTGGGGTTGTGAATAAACGGTTTAGGTCGTCTGGAGAAATGTCAGCAGGTAGGGAGTGTTGATTTTTAGTTTTTCCAACACCAAGGTACTTCAAGCTTTTCCAAATATGTGACGGGGGCTCTTTAGATATTTGGAAGGCATATCTGATTTTGGAATTTCTAATGACTTGTTTAGTTTTGTTACGCAGTTTTTTGTAGATATTGAATACATTTTCGTTTTTATGTTTTTTAAACAGGCTATAGACTGCGTCACGCCTACGCATCAAGTATTTTATTTCATCTGTTATCCAAGGGGAGCGTGGTTTGGACAGTCGGATTTTTCTAAACGGTGCATGTTTGTCTCCTAGATCATTTAAGAACGTATTAAATAGTTCTACTTTTTTATCTATGTCGTTGATGAATTCTATAGACTGCCATGGAATGGTAGCCGCATCGGATACCAGGTATTTGTCATCTATGGACTTGAAATCGCGAGTAAGAATGAATTTCTGCTTAAATTTAGGACATCTAACTGAGTATGTTAAAAATAACACATCATGCATGGATATTCCTGGGGCAGAAAGTTGCCCATATGTTGTGATTTTGTCAGGGTTGGCTGTATTTATTGCATCAAGCCAAGTGGCTGATGAAGATGTATGATGGGTAGGTTCTAGGGGAAGTATACTAAGACCGAGGGATGACATAGAGTTAGTAATTGTTTTAGAGTCATGAGTTGAGGAAAGAAAGTTGGCATTGAAGTCACCAGTAATAATAACATGGTCATAGTTCGGAATGAGTATTTGACCACTGTAGGCCTTTTTTAGGATAGAGGGCAGGTCACTTAGTGGGTCAGTAACATCTGGGGATAGCGCGTATAATATTATTAACAAAAATATAAAAGTCACCGACAAAACTGGCATTGATTTAGAAAGACATGTGACACGCACTTCCCCACAAAGGCGTCCTAAATTACAGTCAGGCACAAATAAGGACGTTATTCAACATCAAAATAATTTAACTATACTTGTTATAAATTGCAGAAGCCTCAAGAACAAATCAGCGGATCTAGAACACATAATCCAAACTCATTCCGCTGATATAGTATTAGGCACAGAGAGTTGGCTGTGCAATGACATAAATGACCAAGAAATTTTCCCAATAGATTTCAAAGTTTACCGACACGATAGAGATACAAGACCCGGAGGAGGTGTTTTCGTGGCAGTTAAAAGTCATTTTGAAAGCAGCCAAGTTTCATTTGAAAATAATAACATAGAAAGTGTTTGGTGCACCTTAATACGGACCAATCAACCCAACATAAATTTATGCTCTTTCTACAGACCTCCAGACTCAGATTTGAAAACACTTCACACCCTCAACGATCAAATTTACAATTTTACACGTAAATATAATAACAGCATAAACATAATTGGTGGCGACTTTAATCTCCCTGGTATAGATTGGGACAACAATATCGTTAAATCTGGGACCCGCGATCGCGAATCTTGCAATTCCATGATAAAATTGGTTCAAAGAAACTCCCTCCATCAAGCAGTACGCATGCCCACCCGTGGAAAGAACATATTGGATCTATTTCTAACAAACACGCCTGAACGTATTATTAGTGTATCAACTGATGAGGGCTTGAGTGACCATAAAGCAATTAATGTCCACTTGGACATAGAAATAAAAAAGATCATTAAACCAAAAAGAAAAATTTATAATTACCATAAAGCAGACTTTGAATCCTTTGCCAATCAATTAAACTCTTCACTACCCGAGTTCAAAACCCGCTTAAGTCATGTCAACGTGGAAGAAACTTGGACAGAATTTGTCAATATCATGCAAAAAGGAATCGTAGATTTCATACCTATAAAATACGTTAAAGCAAATCGCGACCCCAGGTGGTACAATAAAGACGTTAGAAAAGCCCTTCGAAAGCAGAGAATGCTACACTCTAGGGTAAAGAGGGCACGCGTGAACACATCATCCCCTGAGAATAAACAATTATGGGACACATATAGATCCTCCAAAATTGAAACCAAAACACAATTACGTAGCGCTTTACTGGACTTTAAACGCAAAGTACTTTGCGAGCACTTGGACACTGACCCCAAAGCTTTCTGGTCATATGTTAGGGAAGTAAATGGGAGTAAACAAACCGTGGCTTGCTTAAGGGATTGTAGCAATATAATTCATACAGACAGTGAGGGTAAAGCTAACATCCTAAATTCATTCTTCCAAAGCGTTTTCTCGAATGATGTTGCCACCGCATATCTCCAAGAAACAATACATACTCCACCCATGGAAAAAATAACAGTGGACCAACAAGGAATTCTAAAATTGCTTAACGAGATTAAACCCAACAAATCCCCGGGTCCCGAAAATATACCAGCTAGGGTGATAAAACATTTAGCTCCAAACATTGCCCCGTACCTTGAATTTATATTTAACAAATCCCTCACAGAGTGCAAAGTGCCCAAGATTTGGAAAACCGCGCAAATAACGCCTATTTTTAAAGGTGGTGACAGGGAGGATCCCAGTAATTACAGACCTATATCTCTCACTTCTATCTGTTGCAAAATCTTAGAGCACATAATTGTCAGTTCAATAATGAGGCACCTTGACAATATTAACTTTTTAAGTGACAATCAACACGGATTCAGGAAAACTCGCTCCTGCGAAACCCAATTAGGATTATTTACACATGATTTACTTTTATCGGGTGAGAGAGGTAGGCAAGTGGATGCCATCTTCTTAGATTTTCAAAAGGCATTTGATAAGGTCCCACATGGTAAACTCATTCATAAATTAAAGGTCGCGGGTATAAATAAGGGCGCCATAAGTTGGGTTAAAGATTTTCTTTCGGAGCGGGAACAGAGGGTAGTCCTTGATGGCGCTAGTTCTACATCTACATCTACTCAATACCCCGCAAGCCGCCGCAAGGGCGTGTGGCGGGGGGTGCTAGGACACCACCCATAAATTAGAAAAGAAAAATAATAAAAAAAAAATCGCATGCAATAACGACAAAATCATATATAAAAAAAAAAAACATGGCATACATTCATGCATGAACACTTACACCCCACACACATGCAAACACTCAAACTACCAACTAACATACACATGCACCTGAAAGTATACCTAATATCTCTATAGTGTTTAATTTTGTTCCGACTTGTAAATTCAAAGTTTTTAATATTTCTAAAGTGACTTCGGTTTCTTGCTATTATGATTACTGATTGTTCGGGGAAAGAATGAGTATTTGTACCTATCTGTCTTGGAATCTATCTCCCTTAGTTTATCTTTGTGGTCTGATCTACCTAAGTAGTGTGGGGCCATTATAATTCCTTCAGTGTCATATTTAAACTCGTTTGTTCTGAACCTTTCTAAAAGTCTAAGCCTCGCTTGTTCTCTCCGCACTTCAAGTGGTTCCCAGCCTAAATCCCCTAAGAGACCTGTCACACTTGTGTTTTTATCATAACAATTTTTAACGAATCTAGCGGATTTTCTCTGGACTTTATCTAATTCTTTTTGCCAAATTTTCTCCCACGGATCCCAAATACTTGCGGCATATTCCAAATGAGGTCTAACTAGAGCAAAATAACACCTCTCTTTAACTTTTTCATTACATTTCCCCACCACCCGTTTTATGAAGCCAAGTTTCTTTAAAGCTGATCCGCATATTGTCCTGATATGTGCTCCCCATGAAAGGCGTGGTGTTAGAACAACCCCCAAATATTTAACTTGATTTGCCATAGTCAATACTGATCCCTCTATTTTGTAGTTTATATCCTGTTCCTCGCTTCCTTTATTCCAAAATTTCAAAACTGCACATTTATCTATATTAAGTGTTATTCCCCATTTATTGCACCATTCCGAGATATTGTCTAAGTCTCTAGAGAGTAGCTCGCGATCTAGTTGGCTCCTTATTTCCCTGTATATCACCGTGTCGTCAGCAAATAACCTTAGATTGCTACTAACGTGTGTGCTTAAGTCATTTATGTATATTAAGAACAGAAGAGGCCCTATTACACTTCCCTGGGGGACGCCCGAAGTAACATCTCTCTCCGTTGAGCACAACCCAAGTAGGGGGAAAATGTTTGTCCTGGCGCAGGTTTGACCTTGACATTCCAACCCGGAACTATCGGTCGTAGAGAAAAACAAATGACGTCACGTGAAAGAGGGGGGCATTTGTCCTTCACAGGCAATATAATTGCATCACGTCAACCCAACCCACGCAGGAAAAATCATCCTGGCGCAAGTTTCACCTTGAAACTCAAACCCGGATACATCAACAACTATCGGTCGTAGAGAAAAACAAATAACGTCACGTGAAAGAGGGGGGAGGGAGCATTTTTCCTTCATATGCAATCTAGTTGTACGACGTCAACCCAACCCATGCAGGAAAAATCATGACCCAAGGCCATCGCCTCTTATATCTCCAGAACTATCGATTGAAGAGTACAACAAACGGTGCCAAGTGAAAAGGGAGGCAATTATACTTCAGATAAATGCCTTAAAGTGTCCCCTTTAAATTGAACAATATATAGATTTCATCAATTATCTCGTTAATTTCCTATCAAATACCCTAGTGCTGTAAAATAGAATTGGCAGATAAAAACATAGGACACAGGCCATCACCTCTGTCCTATCGATAACCATCCCAGCATCCGGCATAGGACCCGGCTTCTAGAAAATCCAAGATGGCGTGTTTCAGGAACGGCTTCTACTACCCTAATGCTGCCATATCCCATTGGCAGTTACCAAGATCTTAACAAGTGAGGTTGCAACGTGACTCCTCCCACTTATGTATATAAATAACCTCTTCCGAAAAGAAGCTCATTCTCCGTCAACATGAGCGTGAAAATTGACTTTTTATGTGCTCGCTTGGGTGACGCATATCTGCGCATGGAGCGAATAGAAGATGAGGATGCGTACTCAATATACATCCCGAGAGAAAGAATTGAAAATACCGATTTTATGCTATCAGTTTCTTTCCTAACTACGTACTACTGTGTGTTCCGACACCAGAACCGTGAGTTTGATGTCGTCGGGCAAAAAGTGAAATTTTCCGGCTTTCAAGATGGAAGTGGGAGAGTCGTGAGATTCAACATCACCCAGGCATCTGACATCTCCGATCCTGAGAGGCGTCTAAAGGCCGAGGAGCAGCTTCCCTTCATTTGGCTGGACGTGTACGAAGCACATCGCCCGCAATCGAGAGTAAATGGAGGATATGTTCTAGAGCGTCGAGGAAGAACTGAGTTTGACGGTGGATCGCAATTTGTTAGCAAAGGAGATCGCGTGGAAGTTGACGGAGTGAAGCCAGTTTGCTACACAGACCATAAAGAATCGAAAGTGCGATACTGTACCACGGACCATATCCGAGGCACCCGTCTGAGAGTGATCAAATTTGTACTCAAATTTGAAGATGAAATGTTTGTATATTAAAGTAAATAAAAGTTTATTATTGAACATTGTTTTTTATTACTCATTTTATGGGATATAAGGTTAGAAATAAAACACGGATACGGGTTTTACACAATTTATTAAAGCATACATACATTTTTTTACTGGTTTTCATTACAACAATAATAATTTTTACATTTTTTATTTACAAATTTTATTTTGAATACACCATTCAGCCAACTTGAAACAGTTTTTTCTTGCACATTGTGTGGTATTCTGGTGTGCAGGTAATAAGCATCCCTCATGTGTAGTTAATTTCTTGAGCGAGGGACAGCCGTACAGTTCGAGATTAGCAACACAAATTCCCTCGGGAAGAAGACCGTTTAAGAAAGATGCCTTTTGTACACCCTTGGTATATAAATATTTATATGGCCTCGTATAATTGGATAATACACTCTCCAAATCAGAATAATCCACGTCTCCAGAATATTCCGTCAAGCCGTGATAATTGTTACGCAGCCAAGTCGCCTCTTTAGTATAAAGAATTCTCGCCGGCGATTTAAATAGCCACGTATTACAACATTTGTTCTGGACAGCGATGATTGCCAATTCCTTGACAATAAATTTTCCATCGCTGGTCATAAATCCTTGAAATTCGATAATGGCACTCATCGCGATGTATGTCCAACTTACAAGGTTTTTACACCCAATGCCAGGGGTTGAACTTACATCAAGACCTTTTAACTTACAGAACTTTCATTCGTGCCAGAGGTTAAAAAGTCTTACATTCGCACACAGGAAGCCAAATACTTTTAGTCATCAGCCGAATCATACGCAATGAGTACCTTCTCCAATTCAAGCCTCTGTATATCACAATTTGCAATATTATTTGCTAATTTATTCGCGAGAAACTGTTTTATTTTTTGACGACTATCCAAAAGCCTCTGGAGAAATAGATTTATCAGTTTGAAGAGTTGTATTAGAGCCCCCCACTCATCACCATTCAAGTTGACGGTGTTTTTCGTTAAATTGCTTTTCAAAACCAAATGTCTCTTCCCAAAGTAATTTGCATATGCCAAGCAGGGTGACGTTAACACACCTTTTTCTCCCCTATAAAAGTACACGTTTACAGTCCCTATCGAATTTGAGATGCTTTCCCATTCACTTTGTGAAAATGTTACACTTTTTTTACCGTTAAATTGAACCACTGATTCAAAGTCACTTCCGTAACCAATGCACACGCTCTTTGTCTTTGTCTCATTCAAATAATACACAGTTTGAAGAAGTAAATTGTTCAAAAGTCGAGGCGGAGAGCAAGTCGAATGTCCAGCAGGTCTCTTTCTCTTCACCGGTGGTGACTGGAGAACCGCATCCACTGACGGCTGCATCACGACTGAAGTCTAGCGTGTATTAAAATTGCTTAAGAGATCGGCGATGGAAGAGGGGATGGGGAACAGTAATCTGGGCAGGGCTCAACCTCAGCCTTGAGGCGGTTGTATTGGAACCACTGCGCCAGAGAGTGCGCATTTCTGAGGGCACAAACGCTACTGCGCAATTTATGACAGGGATTCAGGCAGGAAAATGAGGGGAAGGTACATTTCTCGGGATGGGGGCAGGCCAGCTCCTTTTCCATGCAAATGAACGTGCGCCCCGTGAGATCAGAGAGAAATTCGCACTCTGCCTCGCTAAATGCGTAAAGCCCCGTGACCCCCTCTATGATGGCTTCCAAAGCTGGGGCCAACTCGATGTGTGAGATGAAGCCGTGCTCAAACGAGGTCTCCTCGTTGCAATGCAGTGGATCTTGAAATCGAAGCTTCTTTCCTCCAGAGTTGAGCTTTCCATGACGACGAAAGGATTCTGGAGATGCGTACAAGGACTTGAATAGCGTTTATCTGAGACTTAAGGTGAAACTCTGTAAAAAGAATTTAACTGACTTTACCGATAGTGATACCAATCAGCCGGGAGTCGTCAACAATCTTCTCCATTCTCTCTTTGAACAGTGTAATGTATATTTCAATGGAACTCTTGTCACACCATCCGAGGATAATTACCACTATAGGAGCTTTTTCGAAAACGCGTTAAACTATGGGGTCGATGCGAGCAGAACGCACCTGCGTAATGTAGGCTGGGAATTAGATACGGGAAATGATATCGATAAGACGGATTCTTCCAATGCAGGGTACACGAAACGAAAATCATGGTTCAAGAATAGCACCGAGGTGGAACTATTTGGTAAATTGCACGTGGACGTGTTCAATCAGTCGCAACTATTGCTGGATCGAGTCGATGTTGGAATTAGGTTGATGCTTGCATCTCCCTCCTTCTATCTCATGGAGGGAGAAGAAGGAGTCTTGAAAATTCTCGACGCTACTCTTTCCGTGCAACAGTTTGAAATCAATCCGTCCATATTGGTGGCGCATAGTAAAATATTACAAAGTGGGAAAAATGCGAAATATCATTACAAAAGAACTGAACTAAAGACTTTTACTATACCTGCCGGAGGTCGAACCTTGAATATCGATAATGCTATTGTTGGACGGATACCTAACACAATCGTTTTTGCAATGGTAGATAATGAATCATATGCGGGCAGTGTGATGAGGAATCCGTTCGCCTTATCTCATTATTCATTGGAGAATTTTTCAATGTTTGTAAACGGTGTTCAGATTCCTTCGGAAGGTTTGGAGTGTAATTTCTACGGGAAAAAATATTGGGCACGTGCGTACGATACATTATTTTCGGGTACTGGAATAAAGCACGCTGACAGAGGTAATCAAATCACGTACGACATGTTCGGACACGGTTATTTCATGCTAGTCTTTGATCTAACCCCCGACAATTCTGGGAATGAGGATCATATAAGTTTAGGAGATAGAGGTGTGGTGAGAATAGAGGCTAAATTCGAGCGAGAGTTGACAAAAACAGTCACGTGTCTGCTTTTTGCAGAGTATGACGCTACATTGGAAATAGATAAGGACAGGAACATTATCGCAAACTTTTAGTCATGGATAGCGTGCAGATAGATACGTTATTAAGACAATTAAAAATATTCCGCGGAGTCTATGCATCTGATAGGTTACCAAAATCACCTCAAAATGGAGTTTACATAGTTAATTTAGATCCTTCTAATTTACCGGGTTCTCACTGGGTGGGGATATACTTGGACAATCATTCAGCCGAGTATTTTGATTCTTATGGTCTGCCTCCCTTCGTAGCGAACGTACGCCAATTTTTAAAACCATTCACAGTCACTCAAAATCGCGTACAAATTCAAAGCTTTCATTCGGATATTTGCGGTGAATACTGCTGTCTCTATACCGCGAGTAAATCTTTAGGACAAAAACTACACAAATTCCTCAACCAATTCCACCAAACCATCCCCCATCTCAACGACTGCCGAGCCTTGAAGCTGTTCCGTCTAACCTTCAACCAACTACGACGCGTCAGATGTCACCCTAGAGCTCAACGGTGCTGTTCCAGAATAAATAGGACGAATTGGTGAGGAAAACATCCATTGCGGAAGAGAAAGCCAAAGGATGCAGATCATCGTGGCCGTGTGCTTTTCAAAGGGGGGAGTTACGGAGATGGCAGCCGTCGATTTGGATAGCAATCGTCTCTTCTGGGGCAGCTTTCGTCGTCATGGAAAGCTCACAGCTGGAGGAAAGAAGCTTCGATTTCAAGATCCACTGCATTGCAACGAGGAGACCTCGTTTGAGCACGGCTTCATCTCACACATCGAGTTGGCCCCAGCTTTGGAAGCCATCATAGAGGGGGTCACGGGGCTTTACGCATTTAGCGAGGCAGAGTGCGAATTTCTCTCTGATCTCACGGGGCGCACGTTCATTTGCATGGAAAAGGAGCTGGCCTGCCCCCATCCCGAGAAATGTACCTTCCCCTCATTTTCCTGCCTGAATCCCTGTCATAAATTGCGCAGTAGCGTTTGTGCCCTCAGAAACGCGCACTCTCTGGCGCAGTGGTTCCAATACAACCGCCTCAAGGCTGAGGTTGAGCCCTGCCCAGATGACTGTTCCCCATCCCCTCTTCCATCGCCGATCTCTTAAGCAATTTTAATACACGCTAGACTTCAGTCGTGATGCAGCCGTCAGTGGATGCGGTTCTCCAGTCACCACCGGTGAAGAGAAAGAGACCTGCTGGACATTCGACTTGCTCTCCGCCTCGACTTTTGAACAATTTACTTCTTCAAACTGTGTATTATTTGAATGAGACAAAGACAAAGAGCGTGTGCATTGGTTACGGAAGTGA
Source organism: Hetaerina americana (assembly GCF_022747635.1). Classification (NCBI taxonomy): domain Eukaryota; kingdom Metazoa; phylum Arthropoda; class Insecta; order Odonata; family Calopterygidae; genus Hetaerina; species Hetaerina americana. The sequence goes on from NW_027286784.1 coordinate 55,693, forward strand.
CTTTGAATCAGTGGTTCAATTTAACGGTAAAAAAAGTGTAACATTTTCACAAAGTGAATGGGAAAGCATCTCAAATTCGATAGGGACTGTAAACGTGTACTTTTATAGGGGAGAAAAAGGTGTGTTAACGTCACCCTGCTTGGCATATGCAAATTACTTTGGGAAGAGACATTTGGTTTTGAAAAGCAATTTAACGAAAAACACCGTCAACTTGAATGGTGATGAGTGGGGGGCTCTAATACAACTCTTCAAACTGATAAATCTATTTCTCCAGAGGCTTTTGGATAGTCGTCAAAAAATAAAACAGTTTCTCGCGAATAAATTAGCAAATAATATTGCAAATTGTGATATACAGAGGCTTGAATTGGAGAAGGTACTCATTGCGTATGATTCGGCTGATGACTAAAAGTATTTGGCTTCCTGTGTGCGAATGTAAGACTTTTTAACCTCTGGCACGAATGAAAGTTCTGTAAGTTAAAAGGTCTTGATGTAAGTTCAACCCCTGGCATTGGGTGTAAAAACCTTGTAAGTTGGACATACATCGCGATGAGTGCCATTATCGAATTTCAAGGATTTATGACCAGCGATGGAAAATTTATTGTCAAGGAATTGGCAATCATCGCTGTCCAGAACAAATGTTGTAATACGTGGCTATTTAAATCGCCGGCGAGAATTCTTTATACTAAAGAGGCGACTTGGCTGCGTAACAATTATCACGGCTTGACGGAATATTCTGGAGACGTGGATTATTCTGATTTGGAGAGTGTATTATCCAATTATACGAGGCCATATAAATATTTATATACCAAGGGTGTACAAAAGGCATCTTTCTTAAACGGTCTTCTTCCCGAGGGAATTTGTGTTGCTAATCTCGAACTGTACGGCTGTCCCTCGCTCAAGAAATTAACTACACATGAGGGATGCTTATTACCTGCACACCAGAATACCACACAATGTGCAAGAAAAAACTGTTTCAAGTTGGCTGAATGGTGTATTCAAAATAAAATTTGTAAATAAAAAATGTAAAAATTATTATTGTTGTAATGAAAACCAGTAAAAAAATGTATGTATGCTTTAATAAATTGTGTAAAACCCGTATCCGTGTTTTATTTCTAACCTTATATCCCATAAAATGAGTAATAAAAAACAATGTTCAATAATAAACTTTTATTTACTTTAATATACAAACATTTCATCTTCAAATTTGAGTACAAATTTGATCACTCTCAGACGGGTGCCTCGGATATGGTCCGTGGTACAGTATCGCACTTTCGATTCTTTATGGTCTGTGTAGCAAACTGGCTTCACTCCGTCAACTTCCACGCGATCTCCTTTGCTAACAAATTGCGATCCACCGTCAAACTCAGTTCTTCCTCGACGCTCTAGAACATATCCTCCATTTACTCTCGATTGCGGGCGATGTGCTTCGTACACGTCCAGCCAAATGAAGGGAAGCTGCTCCTCGGCCTTTAGACGCCTCTCAGGATCGGAGATGTCAGATGCCTGGGTGATGTTGAATCTCACGACTCTCCCACTTCCATCTTGAAAGCCGGAAAATTTCACTTTTTGCCCGACGACATCAAACTCACGGTTCTGGTGTCGGAACACACAGTAGTACGTAGTTAGGAAAGAAACTGATAGCATAAAATCGGTATTTTCAATTCTTTCTCTCGGGATGTATATTGAGTACGCATCCTCATCTTCTATTCGCTCCATGCGCAGATATGCGTCACCCAAGCGAGCACATAAAAAGTCAATTTTCACGCTCATGTTGACGGAGAATGAGCTTCTTTTCGGAAGAGGTTATTTATATACATAAGTGGGAGGAGTCACGTTGCAACCTCACTTGTTAAGATCTTGGTAACTGCCAATGGGATATGGCAGCATTAGGGTAGTAGAAGCCGTTCCTGAAACACGCCATCTTGGATTTTCTAGAAGCCGGGTCCTATGCCGGATGCTGGGATGGTTATCGATAGGACAGAGGTGATGGCCTGTGTCCTATGTTTTTATCTGCCAATTCTATTTTACAGCACTAGGGTATTTGATAGGAAATTAACGAGATAATTGATGAAATCTATATATTGTTCAATTTAAAGGGGACACTTTAAGGCATTTATCTGAAGTATAATTGCCTCCCTTTTCACTTGGCACCGTTTGTTGTACTCTTCAATCGATAGTTCTGGAGATATAAGAGGCGATGGCCTTGGGTCATGATTTTTCCTGCATGGGTTGGGTTGACGTCGTACAACTAGATTGCATATGAAGGAAAAATGCTCCCTCCCCCCTCTTTCACGTGACGTTATTTGTTTTTCTCTACGACCGATAGTTGTTGATGTATCCGGGTTTGAGTTTCAAGGTGAAACTTGCGCCAGGATGATTTTTCCTGCGTGGGTTGGGTTGACGTGATGCAATTATATTGCCTGTGAAGGACAAATGCCCCCCTCTTTCACGTGACGTCATTTGTTTTTCTCTACGACCGATAGTTCCGGGTTGGAATGTCAAGGTCAAACCTGCGCCAGGACAAACATTTTCCCCCTACTAACCCATCTATGACTACTATTTGTTTGCGGTTTGACAAGAAGTCCCTAATCCAATTAATTATTTTCTCATTGATCCCATAGTATTTAAGTTTGTGTAACAATTTATTGTGTGGGACTTTGTCGAAGACTTTTTTGAAATCCAGGAATACTGCATCGACTTGGGTGTTGTTTTCTCCCGATCTAAGTATATCGTGAATGAAGAGACCAAGTTGTGTTTCGCAAGATCTGCTTTTCCTAAATCCGTGCTGGTTGTGGATTAGTATTTTCCTACTATCAAGAAATTTCATAATGTTAGTGACAATAACGTGTTCCAATATTTTACAAGAGATCGATGTTAAAGAAATGGGTCGGTAATTGGTTGGTTTATCCCTATCGCCGCCTTTCTAGATGGGAGTTATATGGGCTAGCTTCCAGTCGCGAGGCACTGAGCCTTCTTCTATCGATTTTAGAAAAACAATATGTAAAAATGGGGCAATGTCTTCAGCTAACTCCTTTAATATTCTAGCAGGTATTTCTTCCGGACCAGGTGCCTTGTGTGCTTTGATACTACGGAGCAGATGTACTATTCCCTGCTTGGTCAGTGTAAGATCGCTCATGTGTTCCCCGGGTGGGTGTGGAGGATCGTTTGGTGCGTTTGTGTTTTTGTTGTAGACGCTCTGGAAAAAATGGTTTAAAATATTTGCCTTTTTCACGCTATCTGTAATGATTTCTCCATTTTCCGTCTTCAAAGAGTGAACAGTGGGACGTTTACCCTGTATTTCCCTAACATAGGACCAGAATGACTTTGGATTTTCCTCAAGATATTCGCTTAGTTTAATCTTAGCTTAATTAATCATGATATTCCACCATATCACGCCTGAAACGTCTCTTTTTATATTCGCTTAGCATTTTAGATTTAAAAGAGTGTAGTGCTGTGCGCATAATACTTTTCGTCTTACTACGACATTCTTTTAGTAGCTGTTTGGTTGTATTCACAAAACTTATATCGTCACTTTTTAAACTCTTTTTGAAATTTGACTGTAGCTTTCTTTGCCTTCTTAATGCCGATCTGACTTCCCCGTTGTACCATCTAGGTTCCTTACTGTCGCATTTGAGTTTGGACGGGATGCACGTCTTTATTCCTTCGCGTGAAATATTTAAGAAATAATTCCAAGTGTTCTCTGTATTTGTTGTCAGTGTTTTTGTCTTGTATTCCGGTAATTTTATCTTTAAATATTCTCTTAGTCCGTTAAAATTTGCCTTGTTGTATAGGTATATTTTACGCTTTTCTTTGTTTATTTTGACGAACTTAGTTTTTAACTCCACAAGAATAGCCTTATGGTCACTGATTCCGTCTATTATTTCAATGTTAGTAATGATTTCGGGCATAGAAGTCGCAAAGATGTCTAGTATGCTTTGGCCCCGTGTTGGTGATTTAACTATTTGTTCTAAGGAGTGTTTTGTGAATATATGAAGGAGTTCTTGGCATGAATCTCTGTATTTGGCAGATTTTCCCACGCAGTAGTTTTCCCAGTCAATTGACGGTAGATTTGTGTCACCAGCGATTATAGTAATACTGTTGCTTTGTCTGCTGCTGATAGTGGATATTTGTTCGTCGAGCTTGTGTAGGACATCTGTGTTAGAAACTGGGGGTCTATAAAATGAACACACGTATAGGCTTCTGCCGTTGTAGTCCTTAATGTTGCACCAAACGCTTTCTATGTCATCTACGTCGCATTCATATCGTTGGCTACTAAGATGTGACTTTACTGCAATGAATACTCCCCCACCCAACCTATTTGGTCTGTCCCTTCTGTAAATTGTGAAGCCGTTTGGAAAAACCTCATTGTTTGCTATATCTCCCGTGAGCCAACTTTCTGTTCCAACTACTATGTCTGCGTTTGTACTGACAAAAACCCGACAGCGTTCGAGTCACGTTGGGGGTACCTCAGGGAAGTGTGATCGGGCCGTTGCTTTTCTTGATTTTTGTTAACGATTTGAACCGCGAAGTGAAAAGTAAAATTAGGATGTTCGCGGATGACACGGTGATCTATCGGGAGATATCTGGGGATGAGGATCGTTTTATTCTAGAGCAGGATTTAGATTGCATTACTAAATGGTGTTCTAACTGGGGATTGACTCTAAATTATAATAAATGTTCAGTGGTAAATTTCTTTAAAAGATCAACGGGATTTGCTTACAAATTAGCTGGAGGTGACCTAGCAGTAGTTGATACGGTAAAATACCTAGGTGTCACATTCACAAAAGACTTAACTTGGGGGTCTCACATACGTAAAGTCTGCGGTCAAGCATATAAAAAATTGGGATTCATTCGACGCGTTGTCGGAAAAAGTGACTCGAAGGTCAAGGAACGTTGTTACCACGCTCTTGTAAGGCCTCATTTAGAATACGCATGCAGCGTGTGGGATCCGAGTGAAAAAGGTCTCATTCGGGAAATTGAGACGGTTCAACGCCGGGCAGCCCGTTTTGTAAAAAATTCCTACGATAAAACGCAAAGCGTCACCGGAATGCTCATGGATTTGGGGTGGGAATCATTAGAAGAGAGACGATTCAATGCAAGACTGAAATTATTAAATAAATTTAGATCCGCATGTTTCAGCACCGAGGTCTCGCAAATTATTCGTACTCCTACATACATTGGTCGCTTGGATCATGCATATAAAATTCGGGAAATAGATGCCAGAACTAGCCGACTCAAGGACTCCTTCTTCCCACGGACAATACGGGATAGCAACTGCAGGGTTATAGATAGCAAAAATTCCACTTGCCACCCTCAGCGTCTAAAAAATAATTAGTTGTATTTAAATGCATGCTCTTCCACTAACCTTATGTGTTTTTCTATAATAACCCATTCTTTCCGAATGACCTCATTCGTGTTCCGTTCATCTGTTTTTAAGTTTCCCTTTCAGTCCCTCTTCCCTCCCGGCGGGGGGAAATTCCTGCTACCTGCAACGTTGGGTCGCATTCCCTGCCAATTAGACTCTTTGGGGGTAGAGTGTTTCGTGGTGCATTTTCATGTGGTAGTGATGTTTCAATTTCTTGCTTGTTGTGTCCTGGCTTCCGTGTTGTAGAATGTCTTTCGTGCTGCATCATGGGGTGCAGTTTTTTAGTTGTTTTGCGGTATATGTGTTTGCATGAGTATTGGATGAAGGGATTTTTGCATGAGTGTGTGCGCTGCTGAGGGTGTAATTTTCCGTGTTGTTTTTTTTTTTTGCATGTGGTATTTTTCTTTTTTACGGTTGGTGACCTAACACCCCCCGCCACACGCCCATGCGGCGGCTTGCGGGGTATTATGTAGATGTAGATGTAGATGAGTGAAGATAATGCTTCTTCCAAGTCGGAAAAATAACCTATCTTGGGTGGGCGGTAAATTATGCCTAAAAGAATTTTTTGTAGGTTGAAGGTTATCTCTAAGAATGCAAACTCGGGTCTTTTGCAGTAAACGGAAGAACTTTTTGATATAATTTTGAATGAGAGATCTTTTCTCACGTAGACACCTACGCCTCCACCACCCTTGCCGATACGATCATGTCGATAGAAGTTGTAGCCAGGAATGTCGATGGATGAGGTAGGCATATGAGGCTTAAGCCAAGTCTCAGCGATGGAAATTGCATGAACGTCGTTGTCAGGTAGAAGTTGACACAATTCGTCAAGGTGCGCAGAGAGACTTTGGGCGTTGAGGTAAATTATTTGAAAAGAACGAGGGTGAGATCTAAAAATGCTGCATAAGGTTAATTGATTGTTAAAGAATTTACTTGGAGCCACGTATCGTTCACGTAGATCAATGGTTGCAGAGGAAAGTCTTCGAGACGTATTTTTACCTTCAAGTTGGAAAGAGACGAATTCCGGTGCCAGAGGATTTAGGGATCTGTGGTGGCTTTTAGGGAAGAATTCTGGTGCAAAAGGGTCTAAGGGCGAAAAGGTTTGGGAAAATCCGAACCGGTATTTTGTGGGTAGCTGGGTAAAATGTAATGACACAAGGTCATTATCGGGGAATTCAGTCGTGTATGAGGGACAAGGATTAGCGATGTTACCTGTGGGGGTCAAGGTATTTTGAGTGGAAAGGAGTGGGAGAGCATCCTGCGGTGATGGTGTTACTGGCGGGGTATGGCCGAGGGTGTCCTGCCGTGGGGGTAAGGTAGTGGGTATGCGATAATGAGTTTGGGAATTTGGGAAGGCGTAATGGCTTACGGGTGACGACTGGGAAGTTATGTTTTTAGGAACCTGAGAGCCAAAAGAGGGGTTCATCATACTTCTTAGATAAATACTGGAAATAGCGAAGCTATCTAGATTAACACAAGCAGAAGCATAAGAGGAAAGAATTAAAAATATTAAAGATCTAAGTATTTACAAGATTAAAAGCATTGGTACGTTAATAGCGATACACTGTATTTGTTAAGGTAGTCTACGAGATTGTTCAGAAAAGCACTAGATGGGATAGGCGCTAAGCACTGCACTACGCAAAGACTAAACAATTGCAGGAAACAAGTAAATAAAGATCCTGCAAACTCAATTGAAAGGAAGACACTATCAAGTGAGATATGGGAAAAGCATTACGCACTGACACTAAATAAATTTTCACTAAATTACTTCTAAACACAGCACTACGGGATGATTATTCAAATGGGAAAAAGAATATAAGACACTATTTAAAAGGGAGGCACTATTTAAGACAACTAGGGGAAAAGCACTGGGCACTGACACTAAATCACTTTTCACTTGATGACTTCGCAACGTAGATCAGGAACAGGTGAGCTGGATCAAGCAGCAACAGGGTATAGAAGGTTAGAGATGCAGGAGTAAGATGTGGTGGGAAGTCACTATCACAGAATGAAAGAAGGCAGATCAGGAGCAATTTCCGGAGAGTGGGCGACGAGAATGTAGAGGCACAAAGCACGGAAGGCAGGAATTTCGAGTACCAAAAGGTAAGAGTGCGGCGCGGTAAGGTACTATGAGGGAATGTGTTCGCGGTAGTAGAGAGAGCACTGGCAAGTCACAAATCACTGTATTTAATTATTTTAATCTATCTGCAAGCGGTTGGTCAAAAATGCTCGTGGTAGGCAAGTATGCCTTCAAGGCAATTCACACACTGGGTTAGCGGCGTCCGCTCCTCGATGAAATATTGCGAGAGTTATAATCAACACTCGCCTGCTGCATGTCTCCTTCATTTGATACATAAATCCTGGAGCCATCAGGTTTTAAAATAGTTATTTTACCATCTTGTGTCCATACGTTCTTCGGCCCGGCGAGATCTTTGGCGGCAAGTAGCAGACGCTTCCTAGTGGCTGTGAGTGACTCTGTTATGAGAAACCCGCTCGCTTTTAGGTTTCTTTTTGCCCTCCATAATGGGGATTCACGGAAGCAAAGGAATGGTGTGCATGCCCTAGACGACCATTTGAGGCGGGGTTATATGGAGAGAAGTGAAGATAGATTTTATTTTCAGTTCCCTGCAAACGTTTTTCATTATTTGCGAAGTGAAGTTTGCACCTCTGTCTGCCAGTAAATATTTAAGCACACCGTGACGGCAAATTATGTGCTCGACAAAAAATCCTGCTACTCTTTTGGCCGATTGATCTGGAATCGTAAAGGCTTCATGATATCTTGTGAAATCTTCTTGGCGAGTTAAATGATATTGGTTAACTCGGAGGGATAGGGGTAGTGGTCCAACAATATCCAAAACTAATTACTCAATTGGGTAGGCGGCTTCAACCAGTGGCTGTAATGGAATATTATTCACGCGTAATTTGCTCTTTTGGCATTCGATGCAATGCTGAACGTACTGGAGGGTGTCCGAATAACAGCCTTTCCAGTTGAAGTGTCGCTGGACGATTTCCACCATTTTCTCGATTCCGCGATGATTCCTGATAGGGGATTATCGTGGCAACGAGTCAAAATGAATTTCCGCATATTTTTGGGTGCACATATTGTAAAATTTGGTTCAATCTCCGAAGAGTCAACTTTCTATAGCACATTTTCCTCATCGTAAAAGTAGCCGGACTAATGGGAACTCCTTGAACCCGTCCCATCGCCTTTCTCCACGAAGTCATTCAGTTTATGAAACAGTGTTTCACCGTGTCGGCCTCTTCGCAGGGTCCTAATGGGGGATTCTCGCACGAAATGAAATCTACTTCCTCACCTTTACTGCAAACAGATTCTAAAGACATCATGTGGTCAGGTTCAAATTTAATGGTCTTGTTCTCAAATAAATCTAACTACGATACTTTTTCATAAAATCCAAGCCAAATATGCCTTCATTGAGTGGGTCCCCTAGATTTATTAATAAAGCATCATGAGGGTAAACACGATTGTCTATACAGAAAGGTACGCGACTCTGACCGTTTGTCATCAATACATGACCTGAGGCGCTTCTCACTCACGCGCGGTCGTACGGGGCTATTCCTAATGTATCTAAAAGGAACACTCTTTCGTGAAGTATCGTGACCGCCGCGCCTGTGTCTAGAAGGAAGTGACGTAATTTTCCTATAATCTGCACGCTAATCGTCATTCCTTTCACTGGAGTGATGGATAGGATGAGGTCTTCCCCAACCCGCTGGTCGGGGTCATCCCGTTTCCCGAGGCCATTCGGTTTGAGCGCTCTGGACAATTAATTGGAAGGTGGCCAAATTCCTTACATATTCCGATGCATAGCGGGGGACAGTCTCGGGAAATATGTCTCCTTGCTCCGCAGTTAAAACAAGCTCGAGTTTTAGAGCGACAATCGCGAGCTATGTGGCCCGCGCACCCACAGGAAAAGCATTTTGCAGCGTATCCGGTATTTGAGGTGTTAGCTGTAGCATTCGGCCGCATAGGAGCTTCGTACGAGGCGGGTTTACTACCGGCAGAGTTATTTTGGGGCAAAAAGCGAGCGCTTCTTGAGTTCTGCACTGTATTAACTTTTGCTGACGCCAGTAGTTGAACGCAATTTGAAAACATCCGTTCTAGGGAGAGGAGGGAAACGCGAGCTAAGAACTTCTTACGTGGGTTTCTGGAAAAACTTTTCAGACACTCTAGAATGTGAGGATTGGCCAAAGCATATTCTGCCGCCGGCCCATGCAGGTGTAAACGGGTTACGCAAAGAGCATAAGTTTTATTCCAAGAGCTAAGGTGCCTCGTGATTTTTAAGCATTCTAAAAATTTTTCGACCGTCACATCATCGTCACCGCTCAAGTTCAGAATGAAATAGACATGGTTCCCCAATGTGTTGCTTGTGAATGGATTATTCCCTGTAGGAGAGGCTGCGGTGGCAGGCTCAATTTAGTGCACAGTAGGATCGAAATCATTTTGGGTAGTGGAACCCCTTAGTGAAGTCGACTCAAAATGGGGAGAGAAATGGTTTAGCGGGGAATAACTAGGCATAGCCATGACGGTAAACAGTAGCACTCGACACAGAAAAATGAAAATGAATGCAGGTTACACTAAATTTCCTGATATTTCCCCTACATGCAACCATCCCCGATGTAAAACCCGTCTTCTTATTAGGTCTACTCCCCACTCCCTATATTCTCTCATTGCCCCCTCACCACGTTCCCACACTAATTGCCTATCAAAAAACATAATTTATCTTTCTTCATGCAAACATTGCACTTCCTTTGACAGAGGCAAATGCATTACCGCCTTATCTATTCGAATGAATAATCACCGGTACTCCTGCAATTCTGCCTCACTCTCTTCTCTTCCTATCCCTTCACACGCCAATTCCCACAACCTTTCATTCGACCGGCCTTTTGCCCATTACTGTGCCGCTCGTGTAAAACTTTCCGTACAATCGTTATATATATAAAAATAAATATCTCACCGTCCGTCCTACCTTAGCGTCTGCCACATTGAAAAATATTAAACAATTGAACACGGGTGAAAATGTCATCATTCTTAAAGGGGCATGCATACCAACATAATAAAAACAAAATCTTGACTATCGGACTGTCCAAATCCGCGAAAAAAAAACATTTCCCGTTATTTTCTGAACACACAGCTCAGTAGACAGTTATATCTAAATGTGTCACATTAACTAACATTCAACAGGAAGAAATGTTAGAGTTCCTGAAATTTGACATGATACAAGTCCTATTAATTAATGTTTAAATAAATTTCCATCGTATTCTTAATGAAATGAAACCAAAACTGTTTCATTCGTTCCTACATAATATTAATAACTACTTACAGTTGTATGAAGTCCTAAAATCGCAACCATATACTAACCTGGCGGTATTTTGAATGATGGGTACGGTAATCACTAAGTCACGCTATCACATTATGCATGAGAATAGTGGTCACTTTATATGATGATTCAATCACTTCCAGCTCCTCGGTCCAATCCCTTTTTTATTCATAATATCTGGGATTTTACACATCCTCTCAATGCCCAGTTTCCTATTTTATTTAAATTCTGAATTAATCGTCTGTGTAAAGAATTATATAAAAAAATAAATATTGAAGGCACGAGGTTTAGCTGAAAACCAAAATCCACACACGTGCTTGTAGACTATGCAAACAAAATTACCTCTAGAAGCACTCCTGGTCAGTAGACATGTGGAAGCTGCATTACCTCTCAACAGGCATGCTAAGGTGTGAGGTCGTTAAACTATTCATACAGTGTATTTCGAGAAGCGGATGAAGTATGGAGACATGTTCTAGTGTAAAACAACAAAATGACCTCCATAAGCAATCCTGGTCTCTAGGCTCTTGGAAGTAACATTCCGAGGAATGCGAAGGTATGAGAGCGTTGCGTTCATTTGGTGTATTTTGAGAAGCGGAAGTTTGGAGATGTGTTCTAGTACTACAAGCAAAATGCCCTTCAGAATCACTTTTAGTCTTGGCATATGGAAGTAACATTCCCCTCCAACACGCATGCCCAGGGTTGAGGTCGTTGCATACTTCCAGATGGTTTTGAGAAGCGGAAGTAAGGAGACGTGTTCTAATTCTGGAAAATGAATGACCTGTAGATGCACTCTTGGTCTTCAATCGTGGAAGTAACATTCCCACACATTACGCATGCCCAGATTTGAGGTCTATGCAGTATTCATCCAGTGTTTTTTGAGAAGCAGAAGTATGGAGACTGGTTGTAGTATTACAAAAACATGATGGTTAGAATAACTCCTGATCTGGGCACCAGAAAGTATCATTCGCCCAAACACGCCAGCCCAGGTTTGAGGTCGTTGTAATTTATATTCAACCAGTGTATTTTGAGGAGGGGAAGTATGGAGACATGTTCTTGTAATACAAAGAAAATGTCCTTCAGAAGCACTTTTTGTCTTGGCATATGGAAGTAACATTACCCTCCAACACGCATGCGCAGTTCTGATATCGTTTTATTCATCCAAGGTATTTTGAGAAGCGGAAGTTTGGAGACGTGTCCTAGTACTACGAACAAAATGACTTTCAGAAGCACTCCTAGTCTCGGCATGTTAAAGTAACATTATTCCACTACACGCATGCGCAAGTTTTAAATCGTTTTTATTCACCCAGTGTATTCTGAGAAGCGGAAGTATAGAGACGTGTCCTAGTACTACAAACACAATGACTTCCAGGAGCACTCCTGGTCTGGTGGCGTGTGGAAGTAACATTCCCCCTCTAACACATTTGCGCAGGTTTGAGGTTGTCACGTTAATCAAGTGTATTTTGAGAAGCAGAAGTTTGGAGATTTGTTCTAGCGCTATGTCAACACGATTTAAACCTTGCTCTGGTAAAACTTTCAACTGCTGGAAAAGTGATTCCTATTGAGGTTTATCATCGGTTAAGGGCCCTTTATGGAAACAATGCTGGCCATAGGTGAGACGAGGGGACGTGTTCCTGCTCTATGTCAGCATGGCGAATTTAAAAAGCGCAACTTATACGTAGAAGTGACTCCTACTGAGATTCAACCGTCGTTTTAAAAGGCTGTTCATTACGATGATGATGCTGTATGTAGATCTCCTGTTAATGGATGGGTGGTAAAATTTCGTGGTTGTGAGCCTGGAAAAGCCAATAATTGGTCAATGAAACCGGCAGCGGACCTCCGATAACTGACCCACAGGCAATATAAACATTGCAAACTCGTCATTGAAGATTTGATTGAAAATGACCAAACGCGAATCACTGATATCAAAAGCATATATCGCAAACCATATTTTTAGAATACAAATACTGTTGTACGTGTCGGCTTCATAATTGAAAATCTGGGACATTGTAAAATCTGTGTTCACGATGGGTTCACTTAAAGAGAAGAAACAAAATCCTCCTTGATCCCTTATGCGATCTTGTGCCATGCAATTTTAGTTTTTTTCCCTCTGAACTCAAAAGACACCTCAAAGGGTAATCAATACACCTCGGACGATGAGGAGGCGAAGGCAAAAATTTGATAACAGCACACTGTTTAATCTCGCCATGTAGACATATAGCACACACTAGAACACGTCTCCATACTTCCTCCGCCCCTCAAAATACACTGGATTAATGTAAAGACCTCAAACCTTCGAATTTGTGTTCGAGAGGGAATGATACTTCCACAAGCCCATGCCAGGAGGAACGTGGAATGTTAGGACAATGATTATGACGGGTAAACTGAGAAAATTAAGCGATAGATGGAAAATGGAAGAATAGATATTTTAGGTCTATGTGACGTGAGATGGAAGGATAGCGGGGATTACTGGAGTGATAATTATAAAATAATATACAGCGGCAGGGACAAGATGCCATGAGGGGTTGCCATAATATTAAATGAAGAGGTAGGAAGTAGCATAGTCAACATAGAGCAAGTAACGGATAGATTATTACTAGCAGAGATAAAAGCAGAACCGACGAACTTGGTTATTATTCAGGTATACATGCCACCGAGCAACCATAAGGAAGAAGATGTCGATAGGATATACCATCAGTTAGAGGGCATAATCGCGTGTGTTCCTGCAGGGAAACATTTGATAGTGATGGCGGATTTGAATGCAACGGTAGGCGAAGGAAGAGATAGTGATGAGGTGGGGGACTACGGTTTAGGCACGAGGCATGACCATGGTGAGAAAGCACTGGAGTTCTGAAGGAGACAGGGGTTAGTCATCACCAACACTTGGTTTAGACACCACAAAAGATGCAGGTAAACATGGAAAATGCCAGGTGACTCAGAAAGTTATCAGCTAGATTATATCCTGGTAAGACACAGGTTTAGGAACAGTGTGTTAATTCGCACAGCTACCCGGGGGCGGATGTGGACTGTGACCACAATTTAGTTGTTATGAAAGGTAGCGCGCGTTTCAAAAAGATAAGGTAGGGGCGGTAAGTTAGAAAATGGAATGTAAAAGCAGTAAATGGTTTGAAAAGGAAGGAGTAACAACAGGCGGTAGAGGAAATCATGGAGGATGGTAAAGGCTAAGTACTATCGAAGAAAAATGGGAATGTATCAAGAAAGGGTTGACTAAAGCTGCAAAAGACACTATTGGAATCGTTAACGCTAAAAGGACTAGGAAACCATGGATCACGGATGAGATGATTACAAAGTTGGATGAGGGGAGAAAATGGATGAAAGCTTTCCTTGAAATGAAATGATTTTCTTTATCCTTTTTAAGCACGTACGGCTGGGGGAGGGAAACAAAGGAATCCCCAAAGTTTCCCAATTCATCCAAAGGTCCTCTTTGGTACCCACCCCCTGCATAAAACTCCTCAGGAAAGAAGAAAGGGAAAATTCTTAATCTCGTTGTTTAAGGCAGACAAAATATGCTTTCCCGGGAAAAACCGGTGTCGTCTGTATGCGCATTTCCTTTCATGGTGCCGACTGCCAACCCCACTTGTACGTCAACACCGTAGATAGGAGCAAGAATTCATGTGTGACAATTACTTGACGTGTTTTTATTACAGGACAATCTAATTGACATTAATTTCAGGTAAAGCTGTAGAACACATAATTACCACAACTATTAGGGGGCAGAACGACAGTATTGTTAGATCGAGACTCGGGATGTCCCTACATTGGACAGATTTATTATTCCGAAGAGCAGAATAGCTAAATTATAGTGCTGCATCAAAATTTTTCTTGACTATAAATCGGCCAATATTTTTAGCCATAAACTGTCCTTGGCTCTGTGAAATGACATCGGAAGTTATTTCTTTAAAGGTATCATTGATGCCATTTGAGTGTCTGCCTGCAGATGCCATGGCATTATGGCATCCCTGAAATAGCATCGACAAACGAATTGATATGCAGTAGTCATTTGTCAAAATCGTCCAACAAAACAATCTAAACATGTGACTTAAGAGTTAATTCAGGAAGTTTTAATGCACCTGATTTTTATTCCGTTTTTACTCAATGTGAAAATTTAAGTTTCAACAATTCTAAAGTTGAGCCAACGGCATTAATGAATTTATATTCGCAACATGGGACGATTATTGTCCATTGCTTTTGAGTTCTCTTGAGAATATTGAAGACTGTGATTGATGGGCAGATTGTTAAGTAAGCCAGAAAAGGGAAAGAAAAGGGTTGGGATTGAATGAAAGAAGTGTGCATTATGGACACAATGCACAAAGATGCAAAGGTGCGATTTAGAGCAAAGGTACTTTCCTTTCTCCACAAATATATGCTGGCCATTGAAGATGTTTTTCTTTCTTGCAAGCAAGAAAGTCATTTCATGATGTATCCGGGCTTCGTTTTGGTAATATAATTTAATAAATAAGTGAATGAATAAATAACCATACATGGAAAGGAGTATATAAAATACGTAAAATATGTAATTATATTTAAGAATGCGAACCATTGCCTATTAGTGTACACGCCTGGGCTATCTTTCCAGCAATGCAAGTTAATACCTCGTAGCTTCATTCTGGCTCGATTTCTGCTTTGTTTCCAAATTTCCGCGTGCTTTGATTACTGCAGAACGGATAATAATAACAATTATATGGGGACAGTTTACTGCAATGCGAATAATCACAGTAGTAAATGGGGCGACTGGATAAATAACGAAGAGAGAACGGAATCTTAGCTTAAACTTGAAAAGTGAATACTACAATACTACAAGTACTAATTAAGTACTTTTTCGGGTAAGTACATTGATAAATACCCAAGAATATTACCGAAGTGACAAGTCGATGACGGGAGTTTAACATTAAGGAATTCAACAGCTTCACGAAGCTATATTTACCCTTAGTTTTGAAACTAAGAGATTCTTTAAACATCGGTCTACATGACATAAACAAATCAAAAGACGAACATATCAAAACGCATGCTTTTGGCACAATTACGCGGAAACCTATGTCGTTCTTCCTTAGTATTAGGCTAGAAACACACACGCACGTCTTATTTCGGTATTCACTTGTTTCAAAATAACAACAGTTTTAACGCGCAAAAATGATACGTTTCACGAAAACATTACAGATGCAAACAATGCAATTCTCTCAGGATACATTCAGTAAAGATTTATTACTCAAATATTCTAGAACTATTTATACACCCTAATACATAGGATTTATTACGAATACGGCACATGTCTACGTGTCAATTAGCATACTGTCATGCTATTGAGAACGAAATTAGATGTTCTACAACGCTCAATAGGTGGTCACAACACAATAAAAAACGTTGTACTCATGTCGCAATTGACCCACATTGATTCACATGATATTCGACAGAAAAAACAAAGACTAAATGAGTAATAAAATATTTTAAATGCTTTGCTCAATGATGTGCTATCAGATATTCTCTACTGTTCTAAACATGTTCATTCCTTCTCCAGGAATTCCAACATTGCCTGAACTATGCATTTAGCACTGATTCCAAACTGTGCAGTTCATGTGTGAATTCCACACGACTACCACCCCGAACTTCGGGTTGATTACTGCTTTTATGGTCTCTCTCCCCCCTCCCCCTCTCGCCCTTTCCCGCCCACAATTATTTGTACATTTATTCCTATTTATTAATTACTAAATAAAATAGATTTGAGATTTTAGTCATCTTGGCAATGGTGCAAAATGACCTTAGCCCTTGATGTACCCTATAAACCCTTAATACTACTACCAGGATAACGTTATGTAACATCTATCTGCTGGTGGGTGCCCGGTAGCTCATTTACTCTAGAAGCCCCTGTTCATCAGCTGCCTCTGACATTTATATTGATGCCCATGATCCTTTATTGAGAGGGCCAATGACCCTTAGTAATAGGAGAGGACCAAAGTTAGAATCCGCATGTGTCCATGTGGTGGTCTCTCACTACAATGTAGTCTTGAGGGAATAACTGACCATGTTTTGCAGGAATATTCACAGCCAAACTGTCAGCTATCAAGAGGGCCCTAAAAGAGTTAAGAGAATGTAATGTCTCTTCTTCCATCTGTTCGCACTCATTGAGCTCCCTATAATCCATATTAGTCTTGTCATCAATGCACCTGATGGTTCAGGAGATCTATTATACCCTGTGGTCACTTCAGATAAAGGGGAAGTAGGTATCCTCCATATGGACTGCTGGTCATGTGGGAATACCAGGCATTGAAAAAGCTGGCAAAGCAGCAAAGGAAGCCCTGGTCAATCGCAAAACCGTCTCAGCATTGCTTCCTGTGGTGGACGTCGGGGAATAAATTATAAAAGGCCAGATACCTTTTTTAAAATAAAAGGTAATTGAAGCAATAGTTTAGGGGAGGACCCCAACTTTTTAAGTAAGGAAGAATAATCTGGTACTTTCCCGGCGAATAATGTTTTCCAAGATTATTCGGGTCTCCCACCGGGTCCACGTTCGTAGGTTTGCCGACGTTTTGATGGCCGAGTCGTCCATCGTCTTCATGCCCTGAAGACGATGGACGACTGGGCCATCAAAACGTCGGCAAACCTACGAACGTGGACCGGGTGGGAGACCCGAATAATCTTGGAAAAAATTTTTAAGTAAGGTTTCCAGGTTTTTAAAGGAAACTGACCTGAACGGACAACTTGAGTTTCCGTTTCTTTATTTTTAAATAATTTTGTCTTTAACTATTTATATGTTTTTTATACATTGATGTATTTATCAAAATTGGATTGAGGTTTTAAATGTTTTAAAAAGTGGTGCAAAAAGAACCACTATTACTACGGGTTGGTTTCTTTGGGTAAGACCTTTGCCTTCAGCTGAGAGATCACAATGAAAATGTTGGTTAGTACGGAAGAGAGGGGTGATCCCAAGGCTGCACTTTCATCATGTTCAATGTGCTTATCATTCCAAAGGAAGTATGAGTTCCTGAGGCAGAATTTGCGAGGTCCAGGTTAATCCTTAGCTAATCCCTGTGAGGTGAGGTTTTTGATGAGTAGCATGGAGTCATCAATGGGTGTATTTGTGAACAAGGAGATGACATCAAAGGTCACCAGCATGTTGATTTCTTGGACTTCAGCATTCCGAATAATGTGAATGAAATCCATGGAATTTTTAGCAAAAAAATCAGTTTTTTTGGCGAAGACTTGAAGAGCATGTGCAACATATTGGGCTAGCTTGTGGGTTGGTGCATCGATGTTGCTGACGATGGGTCGTCAGCAACATCGATGCGTCATCACCTTAAGTGCCATCAAAGCCCGCCGAAATTTGGAAACTAAGAAGAAAAAGAAGCACAATGAAACTACAAAATATTAACTTGCATTGCTGGAAAGATAGCCCAGGCGTGTGCACTAATAGGCAATGGTTCGCATTCTTATATATAATTACATATTTTATGTATTTTATACACTCCTTCCCATGTATCGTTAATTTATTCATTTATTTTTATTATATTACCGACACGAAGCCCGGATATATCATGAAATGACTTTCTTGCTTGCAAGAAAGAAAAACATCTTCAATTGCCATTATATATTTGTGGAGAAAGGAAAGTCAAACGTTTGTATGTCTCCACACATGTCCAATAATTTGATTTTCCTTTTCAGTATTTGATCTTTATACCTAATAAACGAAAATATAGTATCCATAGAGCATACTTTATTTCTCTTTAAAATTAGATCTTATTCTCAATCTAATTCGAAACATTTCATTTTTCACTTGTTTGTTACTGTTGCCACGGCAAAAGCGTCACCAAATGAACGAATCAAAACAAACATTTTTGCGTACTTCAGAAAAAGCATTCTTTACACACTCACAGACCATAGGCTTTCCTTTCCAACTGAATGACATGGAGCAAATTCTTAACGGTATGGCTTCTCATTTGCGTAAACAAGGATATGCTGTTTCAGGTTGCTAATCTTAGTGAATGTATTTTGGAAAGAATTGATGGGTGAGATCTTTTGTGAGATATATGCCTTTTAAATTTGGAGAACACCTAATTACATACACAACAATAATACTTGCTGCTGAGATAGTCATGTTTTAATTGCTTTGGGCTCTGCTTGAATTGACTGCAGTATCATTCTCTGTAGAAAATATATTTGTAAATGTTCCTTTCTGAAGTAGTTAAGATCTATGTAGGTAGAATTGAACGGGAGTCAAGTGTCAAACGACAGCTATAAACATCGTCAATAATGTTTAGAAAATAGTATTATTTCACATGCGCAATGATCAAACGATACATTGAGTCAAAATCATTCTAAATGGATTGTTAAAATACAATGGTTATAAATAGGAAGATTCGATATTGAGGCCACCTCCTGGGTTGGGCCGATCACCAGCGATGCTGCCTAAAAGAAGGCCTCCCGTTGAACGCTGTCGAGTAACCCGCTCTTCGTAGAGACCACGGCTGGGCCTTCTTCTTCGGTCGAGGTCGAGGGGGAGGTATGCAGTGACAACTCGAGGCCTCGATCGTCGGCCCGTCGGACGAAGCGTCCCGGGAAGCGGCGAAGCTCTTGTCGCCTGGGCTCGAGCGGCGACCGAAGCGACGTAAGCTGAGACCAGGACTCTGGTAAGTGATGTCCGGTGCCCATAGCTGTCCTCTCATTCCACCAATTAATATTATTTCGCTTAATATTGCTGGTATTTATAGCGCTTTAAAAAGTGCAGTCCAACGTTTTCTCCGCGATCTCAGGGCTGATGTAATCCTCCTTCAAGGGGTAAAAGAGGACATACTCTGGGATACAAACATCTTTCAGGCTTTCGGCAATTTTGCCGAAAGTCATTCTGGCACCACCACCATAGTCCGAAATGGCATTCCGTTCTCTCATGTTCGCCGCCACGCTTCAGGCCGAAAAACGTCCGCTATCGTGAATGGTATCCATATCACGAACCTTTACGCTCCCTCCGGTGAGCGCGCGAGGGCAGAGCGCGAAACATATTTCAATGAACTCCTTCTCCCCTACCAGTATTCTTTCTTGGGGAGGGCCATATTGGGCGGAGATTTCAACTCCATCTACCGCCGAGAGGGTAGTGCCTCGAAAAGGGATGGGGTGACATACAATCCAAGCCGGGCACTCTCACTGATTCGAGCGATTGACGCAGTGCGTTCTTTTTGCGCCGGTCCCACCCCCTTCACGCGATCAGGGCTTAACTCTCGGACGCGGATTAACAGCCTCTTCGTCTCGGCATCCCTAAAGAATGATGTTTAGAGAGTGGACACCCTCCTCGTGCCCCTACGCGCGGAAGGATCTGGCCAGAAGTTTTCGTCCTCAGCGTCTACCCAGTTAGTGAGGGGTGCCTGAACTTCCTCCCGGAATGGCGCCACCTCAACTACATAGCCCCTTTTTACCTTTTGTTCGCTGCTACGAATGTTACAAATTAATATGGGGATATTGCCTTCAGGTGACACCGAAGCAATGCTCGGCAGAATAAATAAATCTCTCTCGCTTCCAATGACTCGCACTTCTTTGCCTTCAACCATCTGACTCTTTATCTTCGACAACACAACGGATAACGGCGCTACTCTAATAGATTCCTCTGATACAATTTTGCTCGATCGGCCAACCCCATTACTAGCGCCGGTCTGAGTTTCGCGAACTTTGCCATCGCACAAGGGGACAACAAATCTATCCTCTCTTACTGGCGAAAAAACACAATCATCACCCGACTTCTTTATCCCAAACCGGGAGTCGGTGGAAACCTCGAAGACATCGCCATTAACTTCGTCCCTAGCGGTGCAGCTTGCTTGCGACGCGGGTGGCAACCTCTCTATGACTCATTCGGCCTTCGCCACCTCTGCTAATTTCTGTGAATCCTTATTTAGAGATCCGTTATCCTTATTCCCTTCTGTCGATTCCTCCGTCGTTACTTGAAAACAAATTCCCTCCATACTGCCGTTTATTCGCGAGTTACATTTCATTATCTCTGCCGGAAAAGCACTTTGGTTTTTAGTGTCGCTTATCGTTTTTTCCTCAAGAGATGCTAAATTGTACGTGGCCATTTGCGAATCATTGCCATTAATTATACCATAAATGAAAGAATCAAACGCCTTGACCTCTTTGGAAACTCCAATTTCATGGGCGCCTATGGGCTCGTTCATCTGCGATGTTACGCCATTAGATTTAAGGTCTGTCTCGTTTCCCTCACCCATTCTTATTTTCCGTTTATTGAACGATATACTTTTCCCGTAACGAACCATAAAATCAAGGCAACAATTTCAGAGTGTTTAAATCATTCGCCTTGACTGGGATTCAAACCCAGATCCCGCAATATCCGGTTGAGTGCTTTAGCCACTTAAGCTACCGAGGCGTCCTCTTAAACTCTGAAATTTTGGGGCTTTTAAGGGAACAACAGCACTCGACCGGATATTGAGGGATCTGGGTTCGAATACCAGTCAAGGCGAATGATTTTTACACTCTGAAATTGTTGCATTGAAATGCACATTGGCGGATGACTCCGTTAAAAGTTACTGTTGCGGCATCTCCCGCAGTTTTTTTGGAATTCATAAAATCATGGCCTAGAAGACCGTCATAGTTCGTTTCCCCCAAATCCACTAGTAAGATGTCATGGGGATATAATTTATGATCAATCAAAAATAGCACGAACTCTCTCCGATGATTGGCAAGGGATGACCTGACGCGCTTCGCACCCGAGAATTGTAATCAGAATTCCTTAATTGGCCAAAAGGAAATTTTATACTATCAATGATGGTAACGGCTGCTTTCGTTTCCACTAGAAAATTGTTATCTTTCCTAAAATTATTAACTACTATTGTCCATCCTGCTTCTTGAGTTAACACTAGAATTAAATCTGTCCCGACCTCCCAGTCGGGAGATCGGCGTTTCCCGCCACGAAGGGATTTTCGCGCCTCGGGCAGCGTCTGTGAAGATGGCCAGTCCTTTGACAAATGCCGCATTTCAAGAGCGGGCAATCTTTAGCGATATGATTTTCATTTCCACAATTAAAACACAAAGACGGCCTCGTTCCCCTCTCCCTCCCTCTACACGCTCGACCAATGGGACCGGTTTTACCGCAGCGAAAGCAAACGCGTGCGCCGTGATTATCTATCCTTCGGTGTCCATACTTGCACCGGGGGAACCAGTCTTACTTTGGAACCCCTTCCGACAGCCTGTGCGGCGTTAATTTGTTCCACGCGAAACTGCCAACCTGCAACATTTGGCGGATTCGCGTTCATACCCTACCAAGGCGTTATATTTGGAGATGGCGGCCACCTAGGGGGTTACTGACACAACCACGCATGAGACTGTTGTGGTGAATTTACGTCTCTGTTGACGGCGTAATTTCTGACACTAGCTTCTTAAACGCTTGCGAACCCTTCTGTCTCAATCAAGTTTGTTGGATTACGAACCAACACAAACCTACCAATCTCTTCCTTCAGCCCAATTAAATATTGCACACGAAGTCTACCTTGAATTCTTCGCTGTTTCTGAATCAATATCGCACCATGACTCGCGTAGCCTACGGGCGACATGGCGCAATCTGGTTGGAAACTCTGCGACGCTCTCCAGCGGTTTTTGTACGCAAGTGTTAAATGTTTTTTCTATCATGATTGGAGATGCCTTTAGGGAAAATCTCCTTTTGAGATTAATGGAAAAGTCCGCGTATGAACCTAATATGTGATGATTTGCAGAGACAAAATCCGCGGCGGTTCCTCCAAGCCGAAGTTGAGCGACTCCTAAGATCTGTGCTTCATTCTAACTACTAAGATGACTTATAATACGGACGCTTTCATAAAATTTGCCAACCCCAATCTCATCTTCCCCGCTAAACTTTGGAATTAAATGAATCTGGCTGCCAATAGCGGCGGTTTGCGCTGCTTCTCCGCAACCATTTTGCGGACTCGCGCTACTTCCTGGCTGTTCTAACACATTAACCAAAGGTGTGAAGTCGAGTGCACTGCCGAATTTCAATCCATTTGCGGTTTCTTGATAATCGAGAAAAGGGTTAGGGTACCCAAGTCTATGAGGGTTAAGGCCATCCATCGCGAAATTCAACCCAATGCTAATTACATTAAAATTTGACTGTGCTTAATTAATTTATTTTTTCATACTCCGACTGTATCCGATACCCATGGTGGGCGCTGAATGAGCTAATTGATGGTTCCTGATGAAGTGATCCTTAGTGTAATTGCGCGCAGAGAATCGCGATGAGGTTATAGCACGTGTCTTAAAATAATAATTCGTTAGGTCAGCACAGATTAGCATATCCCACCTGTCCGAGATAATACGGAACTTCAAATTTAAAGACGTACACGGGCACATGATAATCAATGAGAAACCTTCGCATACACTGAATAAATCAGTAGTCCAACCGTGCAACCCCTCACCTGACACCAATATGTCGCAAGGGGGGTTGCTATGGTGCGACACAAAGGGTATCGGGGAAGGTCAGAGTAACTACACCGAGTATTACCAAAGCAGCCGTATATTACCCAACATCAGTTATAATGCACCATTGACATAAGTATAAGCAAATTATGGAAGGCTAGACCCTCAGTAAACCAACGCGAGTGCGGACAGAATTAAAATGGCACAAAATTACCTGGGACAGGGTAAATACAGGGTGGACGCGGTCACGAAACACATAACCTAGGCAGAGACCTCGTCCGTCGGAAAAGAAGGGAGTATGGCAGGGTAGACGCGGTCACGACACGCATAACCTAGGCAGAGCCCTCGTCCCTCGGAAAGGAAGGGAGTATTGCAGGGTGGACGAGGTCAAACGAACGTAACCTAGGCAGAGCCCTCGTCGAAGTTTAGTCAGGAATAGGACACACTATCGCGACAAGCGCAACATAGCCGAATCATCGTGCCCTACCGGTCACCGCCAGATAACCAACTGACTGCTTTTTGCCCGGCGATCAGGGCTTTTATACCCAATTTAGGAGTCAGGGGAGGAATACTTTGAAACATTGTCTTTGGTCACGTGGGACATTCGGAGGAGCCAGGGAAGGAGTACCATGTCGCATACTTGCGACAATAGATATAAATTTTTGCAAAGTAACCATCTAGAAATTCGTTCAAGTATAATGAGCTCTGTTGTTTGAAATATTAATTAATCTGACTTCTAATGATTTTAACCGAATAGAAATAATTTTAAAATCAAATATTTTCTCAAACAACATTGTTTTACTATTTTTACATTACAAACGAGAATATTAAGAGCATATAACTGTAAAGAGCATACTGTATTTCATTAATGAAATAAGACTGGATCCGAACTCCAATTTGAAACCTTTCGTTCTTCACTTCTTTGTTACTATTGCCATGGTGACGTCGCCACCAAATGTTCAAACCAAACAAACTTAATTCTCAAGTAATGTATTAGATTGTTCCGTCACATTTTAAATTTCACTTATCGCTAATGCCTTTGAGCATACTGTGCTTACCTTCAGAAATACACAATACACGTTCATTAAGGCTATATTTAATTCATTCTCAGATTCAGAACGCACAAATTATTTGATTGCATTGTGAATTAATGGGTGACATAAAAGGATCTACCGTAGCCAAAAGTTGTATTGCACTGTTTGGAAGAATACATCTCCTCTTTGAGGTGAACTGTCTCATTGCCTATTTTAAGGTTATTTATGTGTATTTGAACTTCTTCCTATTTACGCCACACATGGAAAGAATGGACTGGTGATACCTTTTATGAAACATATACCTTTCAAATTCTGGAAAACACCTAATTACATTCACGACAAGATTACCAGCTGCTGAGATAGTTGTCTTTTAATTTGTTCTGATCATAAACTCTGCTTGAATATACTGGAGTATCCATCTAAGTGTAGAAAATATATATGTTAATGCTCCTTTTTGAAGTAATTATGGTCTATGTTTCGGATGGAATTGAACAGGAATCAAGTGCCAACCTACAGATGTAAATAGTGTCAACATAAATTGAAAATAATACTTAATTTTTTATTTCACGATCAACCAATACATTGAGACCAAATTATTCAAAGTGGATTTTTAAAATACAATTTATTGAAAGATTCAATATTGAAAAATTAAACATAAAATAAACTGTATTTAATACACGCTCGGTAGAAGATAGGGCTTCTTTAGTTATTTCCATGGCCATTTTGCAATCACCCAATTGGGTGCCACAAATCCCATATTATGAAGCACTCCTTTTCAA
This sequence comes from Hetaerina americana, assembly GCF_022747635.1. Lineage (NCBI taxonomy): Eukaryota > Metazoa > Arthropoda > Insecta > Odonata > Calopterygidae > Hetaerina > Hetaerina americana. The sequence goes on from NW_027286784.1 coordinate 80,621, forward strand.
TTACAGTGTTTGTAAAATGAATTCATTTCTTCATCTTCATTATATTTGATTGGCATCTATTGGCTTAGAAATGCCATTTATTTTAGAATATATGTATGACATATATAAGTCAATTGTTTTAAATGCACGCGATTGCAAAGCCAATTAATCATGACTGATTAAGTGTCCTTATGTGAGAGTGAACTTATTTTCTCATGCCAAGTTTTTTCTCCAAGTAGTTGTAGGGCTTCTCTAGTGTTGCACAGTTTGAAGAGAAGTTCACAGTGATCAATGCAACCTCTGTAATTGGCTGTGTGTGGACCACCACAGTTCATGCATTTGGCTGGGGAGGTTTTGTGTTTCTGGCATTCTCTATAATGGTGAATGCCAGCACATTCGGTGCATTGAGGTGGGAGGCCGCACGTCTTGTAGGTGTGCCCATTGCATTGGCAACTTAGGCACTGTGGAGGTTCAGGTGGAGGTCTGTATGGTTCCACCGAAGTCTTAAGGTGGAGAACCAAATTTAGCTCTAGAAATTCTTTAGAGCAGGAGGAGACCTGGAGTCGGACTTGGTAGGGTTGGAGAGGGATGGGGACGATTCGTGGGAGCTCGGCATTAGGGTTGGCGCCCTTTCTGCTCTCTGAAAACAGTTTGGTCGGATGGAATGCAGTTGAGAGGTATTCTCCGCAGAGAAGCCAATGTCCGCCAGAGCTTCTTCAATGTCTTCTTTTGGGATATTTGTGGGTATTCCCCGAAGGACAAAATGAGGATTTTTGTTTGATTGAAGTTGGTACGTACCTGTATAGTATGCGTAGTTAATGGAGGTGAGTTTTTTAGTGACAGCTTTGAAGTCGGAGATGGTTTGGTATTGAACTCGAATCTCATTGCGAATGAGATTCGCCACAGGAGGAATTGTGCAGGCTTGCCGGATTTCATTGCATTTAATTTGCCAGTTGATTATGTCGCAGAGAAAATTGGGAGGGATACGGGGTTTAGGAGGTGGAGTGGGCTGAGCTTCAGTGTCTGCATCTTCACATGGGGTTTCCTCATTTTGGTCATCCTAGGGGGAAGGGGAGAGGCAGGTGAAGCGGTTACATGTGGAAATTCGAGAGAATTGCTGGGCAGATTGGTTTCTGGGCTTTCGTTTGGTGGGGACCGTTTGGTAGGGCTAATCGGCAGGAGCAGAGCGCTTGATTGTAGGACTTTGGGTTTGGTATATAGGTTAGGCTCTTGAGTGGATTGAGGAGGAGTTTTACTCCCAGCGCACCTTGGCAAGTGGGCTGACGAACTGGGGGGGTCCTGCTCCAGGAGCGTCTCGCCTTATATAGCATCGCGCATTTGGGGGGATGACATTACATTGGCAAAAGTAATGAATGAAATTTATACAAAAATAATAACTAAAAAAAACATTCATCTTCACATTGTTCACTTGTGAAATTCGTAGCACTACATTAATGCAGTAACGTCGGCATTTTCTTAGCCTGAGTGTTCGTAAAAAAAAGTCATAGAATTACAGCAAACATTAAAATATAAGTACATATGACTAGGGTTAAAATGAAGGAGCACTCCATCTTTGTTTTCCTCTTTCCTCAAAGCTTGCACTAATATTCACGTGAGCACTATACATACCGTCTGGAATAATAGAGCGAGGAACATGCAGAGTCGGCTTGTCCAGCCGGTCTTCTCCTCCAGGAACCACGTTAACTCCTCAATGCAGCCGTAGAAGAAGGTCATAAAGTTGAAGGACTAGGATACTAGTAACACAGTTATTGGCACTTCTGAATTTCGGTTTCCGGGCGGCGTTTGCGGCTCTTTGCCTGCGATTGTGCTTGCGGTGGGTGTGGTGGAGAGGTTTCCTGGCTCTCGAGGAATTTCCTGGGTGCTAAGGGAGTGCGGCAAGGGACCTTGGGATAGAAAGGGAGTAACTGTTGCAGGTAACTTGTCGCATCACCGAATTGGGTGGGCGCATTAGGGGCCAATCGATGTCCTTCCAGGTGTCGAGGCCGCCAGGTGGTTGTGGTCGCGGCAGCAACATTGCGTCCATCGTCTTCCGTGCATCGGGCATCTTCTTCCCATGTGGAGGCGGTCATGGTCATCAAAGGTTGGGTCAGGGATGGCACCAAGTGCAGATCCTTTCCAGGGATGGGCGCATACTCGGGGGTGAATTGGATACTCCATTCTGCATCGGCGTCCAAACTGCATCTCCGCCTCTGAGAGTCCTCGCACTTGCAAGTCGGACACATCACTTCCAAAAATGGCAACTAATTTCCTCCTCTGGGGTACAATTGCTCCAGGCAGGCTCAATCCCTCTTCCGGTTAAGAATGGATTTTAGGATTAGAGGAAAGTTCTCTACTAGGTAACGGTCGGAGATTATTGGGGAAAGAGGGATTGGAAGGAGGACTTGGAGTTGCAATATAATCTTCAAGGCCTTCGAAGTTGGATGGTGATAAGGAGACACGAGCGGGTTCTTTTGGAGAGGGGTATGCTGGAGGTTGCTCGGCGTCTTGTGGTGCCATGCCGTCACCTAAAAACAGGGGTAAGGGATTATCTGGCGGTGAGGGTAAAAGGTTACGCATATGAGCTAGGAGACGTCTTCCGTCTTTCAGGTCCTGTATGTCTGCGGTAACCGGGCTTCTAAATTTAACTGTTTTGGAGGGTTCTCTCCAACGGGAAACTAACTTCCGTGCTTGACCACTTGGTGCTTGCTGTTTCGATAAGTGAGCAATGCGAAGCCCAGTTGTTCGTCCCAATCAGAGTGGTCTTGGGCTGCATAATGGGGAGTCACGGAAGCAAAGGAATGGTGTGCATGCCCTAGACGACCATTTGAGGCGGGGTTATATGGAGAGAAGTGAAGATAGATTTTATTTTCAGTTCCCTGCAAACGTTTTTCATTAGTTCCGAAGTGAAGTTTGCACCTCTGTCAGCCAGTAAATATTTAAGCACACCGTGACGGCAAATTATGTGCTCGACAAAAAATCCTGCTACTGTTTTGGCCGATTGATCTGGAATCGTAAGGGTTTCATGATATCTTGTGAAATAATCTTGGCGAGTTAAATGATATTGGTTAACTCGGAGGGATAGGGGTAGTGGTCCAACAATATCCAAAGCTAATTTCTCAATTGGGTAGGCGGCTTCAACCAGTGGCTGTAATGGAATATTATTCACGCGTAATTTGCTCTTTTGGCATTCGATGCAATGCTGAACGTACTGGAGGGTGTCCGAATAACAGCCTTTCCAGTTGAAGTGTCGCTGGACGATTTCCACCATTTTCTCGATTCCGCGATGATTCCTGATAGGAAATTATCGTGGCAACGAGTCAAAATGAATTTCCGCATATTTTTGGGTGCCCATATTATAAAAATTGGTTCAATCTCCGAAGGGTCAACTTTCTATAGCACATTTTCCTCATCGTAAAAGTAGCCGGACTAATGGGAACTCCTTGAACCCGTCCCATCGCCTTTCTCCACGAAGTCATTCAGTTTATGAAACAGTGTTGCACCGTGTCGGCCTCTTCGCAGGGTCCTAATGGGGGATTCTCGCACGAAATGAAATCTACTTCCTCACCTTTACTGCAAACAGATTCTAAAGACATCATGTGGTCAGGTTCAAATTTAATGGTCTTGTTCTCAAATAAATCTAGCTACGATACTTTTTCATAAAATCCAAGCCAAATATGCCTTCATTGAGTGGGTCCCCTAGATTTATTACCAAAGCATCATGAGGGTAAACACGATTGTCTATACAGAAAGGTACGCGACTCTGACCGTTTGTCATCAATACATGACCTGAGGCGCTTCTCACTCACGCGCGGTCGTACGGGGCTATTCCTAATGTATCTAAAAGGAACACTCTTTCGTGAAGTATCGTGACCGCCGCGCCTGTGTCTAGAAGGAAGTGACGTAATTTTCCTATAATCTGCACGCTAATCGTCATTCCTTTCACTGGAGTGATGGATAGGATGAGGTCTTCCCCAACCCGCTGGTCGGGGTCATCCCGTTTCCCATGGCCATTCGGTTTGAGCGCTCTGGACAATTAATTGGAAGGTGGCCAACTTCCTTACATATTCCGATGCATAGCGGGGGACAGTCTCGGGAAATATGTCTCCTTGCTCCGCAGTTAAAACAAGCTCGAGTTTTAGAGCGACAATCGCGAGCTATGTTGCCCGCGCACCCACAGGAAAAGCATTTTGCAGCGTATCCGGTATTTGAGGTGTTAGCTGTAGCATTCGGCCGCATAGGAGCTTCGTACGAGGCGGGTTTACTACCGGCAGAGTTATTTTGGGGCAAAAAGCGAGCGCTTCTTGAGTTCTGCACTGTATTAACTTTTGCTGACGCCAGTAGTTGAACGCAATTTGAAAACATCCGTTCTAGGGAGAGGAGGGAAACGCGAGCTAAGAACTTCTTACGCGGGTTGCTGGAAAAACTTTTCAGACTCTCTAGAATGTGAGGATTGGCCAAAGCATATTCTGCCGCCGATGTGTTGCTTGTGAATGGATTATTCCCTGTAGGAGAGGCTGCGGTGGCAGGCTCAATTGAGTGCACAGTATGATCGAAATCATTTTGGGTAGTGGAACCCCTTAGTGAAGTCGACTCAAAATGGGGAGAGAAATGGTTTAGCGGGGAATAACTAGGCATAGCCATGACGGTAAACAGTACCACGCGACACAGAAATATGAAAATGAATGCAGGTTACACTAGATTAGCCAGAGCAATAAGTTCAACTAACATACACAAAATGGAAAAAACAAAATTATCAGTGGATAAGATTCCAGTATTTTGATGAGGAATTGAAAAATTATCTTGGAATGCTAATGAACCACTTGGGGGATTATGTTTTAGGTTACGGGTTCGAGACTCAAAATTTCTGTGCGACCCTACACCTGACACCAGAATAATGTCGCGTGGTTGGCGACACAACAGCCACTCTCAACAAATACCTTGACAATCTACATCTTGCACTCCTCAAATACAGTTAACCAGAAACGCTAAAAAAATAAAATGCGCCACTCCACCCGACCACACACACCACACAATAACAAGCTCACATCTGACGCAGGACTCAACCTTTGCGCCACCTATTTCCCCGGATCACACAGACTGAAAACCTTTCTTGAAGAACTATCTCCTATTTGACATGACAATGACGCGAACTCATCCTCACTACCCCAATGCCCATGTCATGCAAACAGACGACCCGCCAATCTCAAAAACCTTCTTAGATCCACCAACCCTTCGGCACCCCCCCCCGTGACAAATTTCCTGATATTTCCCCTACTTGCAACCATCCCCGATGTTAAACCTGTCTTCTTATTAGGTCTACTCCCCACTCCCTACATTCTCTCATTGCCCCCTCACCACGTTCCCACACTAATTGCCTATCAAAAAACATAATTTATATTTCTTCATGCAAACATTGCACTTCCTTTGACAGAGGCAAATGCAGTACCCCCTTATCTAATCGAATGAATAATCACCGGTACTCCTGCAATTCTGCCTCACTCTCTTCTCTTCCTATCCCTTCACACGCCAATTCCCACAACCTTTCATTCGACCAGCCTTTTGCCCATTACTGTGCCGCTCGTGTGAAATTTTCCGTACAATCGTTATATTAATAAAAATAAATATCTCACCGTCCGTCCTACCTTAGCGTCTGCCACATTGAAAAATATTAAACAATTGAACACGGGTGAAAATGTCATCATTCTTAAAGGGGCATGCATACCAACATAATAAAAACAAAATCTTGACTATCGGACTGTCCAAATCCGCGAAAAAAAAACATTTCCCGTTATTTTCTGAACACACAGCTCAGTAGACAGTTATATCTAAATGTGTCACATTAACTAACATTCAACAGGAAGAAATGTTAGAGTTCCTGAAATTTGACATGATACAAGTCCTATTAATTAATGTTTAAATAAATTTCCATCGTATTCTTAATGAAATGAAACCAAAACTGTTTCATTCGTTCCTACATAATATTAATAACTACTTACAGTTGTATGAAGTCCTAAAATCGCAACCATATACTAACCTGGCGGTATTTTGAATGATGGGTACGGTAATCACTAAGTCACGCTATCACATTATGCATGAGAATAGTGGTCACTTTATATGATGATTCAATCACTTCCAGCTCCTCGGTCCAATCCCTTTTTTATTCATAATATCTGGGATTTTACACATCCTCTCAATGCCCAGTTTCCTATTTTATTTAAATTCTGAATTAATCGTCTGTGTAAAGAATTATATAAAAAAATAAATATTGAAGGCACGAGGTTTAGCTGAAAACCAAAATCCACACACGTGCTTGTAGACTATGCAAACAAAATTACCTCTAGAAGCACTCCTGGTCAGTAGACATGTGGAAGCTGCATTACCTCTCAACAGGCATGCTAAGGTGTGAGGTCGTTAAACTATTCATACAGTGTATTTCGAGAAGCGGATGAAGTATGGAGACATGTTCTAGTGTAAAAAAACAAAATGACCTCCATAAGCAATCCTGGTCTCTAGGCTCTTGGAAGTAACATTCCGAGGAATGCGAAGGTATGAGAGCGTTGCGTTCATTTGGTGTATTTTGAGAAGCGGAAGTTTGGAGATGTGTTCTAGTACTACAAGCAAAATGCCCTTCAGAATCACTTTTAGTCTTGGCATATGGAAGTAACATTCCCCTCCAACACGCATGCCCAGGGTTGAGGTCGTTGCATACTTCCAGATGGTTTTGAGAAGCGGAAGTAAGGAGACGTGTTCTAATTCTGGAAAATGAATGACCTGTAGATGCACTCTTGGTCTTCAATCGTGGAAGTAACATTCCCACACATTACGCATGCCCAGATTTGAGGTCTATGCAGTATTCATCCAGTGTTTTTTGAGAAGCAGAAGTATGGAGACTGGTTGTAGTATTACAAAAACATGATGGTTAGAATAACTCCTGATCTGGGCACCAGAAAGTATCATTCGCCCAAACACGCCAGCCCAGGTTTGAGGTCGTTGTAATTTATATTCAACCAGTGTATTTTGAGGAGGGGAAGTATGGAGACATGTTCTTGTAATACAAAGAAAATGTCCTTCAGAAGCACTTTTTGTCTTGGCATATGGAAGTAACATTACCCTCCAACACGCATGCGCAGTTCTGATATCGTTTTATTCATCCAAGGTATTTTGAGAAGCGGAAGTTTGGAGACGTGTCCTAGTACTACGAACAAAATGACTTTCAGAAGCACTCCTAGTCTCGGCATGTTAAAGTAACATTATTCCACTACACGCATGCGCAAGTTTTAAATCGTTTTTATTCACCCAGTGTATTCTGAGAAGCGGAAGTATAGAGACGTGTCCTAGTACTACAAACACAATGACTTCCAGGAGCACTCCTGGTCTGGTGGCGTGTGGAAGTAACATTCCCCCTCTAACACATTTGCGCAGGTTTGAGGTTGTCACGTTAATCAAGTGTATTTTGAGAAGCAGAAGTTTGGAGATTTGTTCTAGCGCTATGTCAACACGATTTAAACCTTGCTCTGGTAAAACTTTCAACTGCTGGAAAAGTGATTCCTATTGAGGTTTATCATCGGTTAAGGGCCCTTTATGGAAACAATGCTGGCCATAGGTGAGACGAGGGGACGTGTTCCTGCTCTATGTCAGCATGGCGAATTTAAAAAGCGCAACTTATACGTAGAAGTGACTCCTACTGAGATTCAACCGTCGTTTTAAAAGGCTGTTCATTACGATGATGATGCTGTATGTAGATCTCCTGTTAATGGATGGGTGGTAAAATTTCGTGGTTGTGAGCCTGGAAAAGCCAATAATTGGTCAATGAAACCGGCAGCGGACCTCCGATAACTGACCCACAGGCAATATAAACATTGCAAACTCGTCATTGAAGATTTGATTGAAAATGACCAAACGCGAATCACTGATATCAAAAGCATATATCGCAAACCATATTTTTAGAATACAAATACTGTTGTACGTGTCGGCTTCATAATTGAAAATTTGGGACATTGTAAAATCTGTGTTCACGATGGGTTCACTTAAAGAGAAGAAACAAAATCCTCCTTGATCCCTTATGCGATCCTGTGCCATGCAATTTTAGTTTTTTTCCCTCTGAACTCAAAAGACACCTCAAAGGGTAATCAATACACCTCGGACGATGAGGAGGCGAAGGCAAAAATTTGATAACAGCACACTGTTTAATCTCGCCATGTAGACATATAGCACACACTAGAACACGTCTCCATACTTCCTCCGCCCCTCAAAATACACTGGATTAATGTAAAGACCTCAAACCTTCGAATTTGTGTTCGAGAGGGAATGATACTTCCACAAGCCCATGCCAGGAGGAACGTGGAATGTTAGGACAATGATTATGACGGGTAAACTGAGAAAATTAAGCGATAGATGGAAAATGGAAGAATAGATATTTTAGGTCTATGTGACGTGAGATGGAAGGATAGCGGGGATTACTGGAGTGATAATTATAAAATAATATACAGCGGCAGGGACAAGATGCCATGAGGGGTTGCCATAATATTAAATGAAGAGGTAGGAAGAAGCATAGTCAACATAGAGCAAGTAACGGATAGATTATTACTAGCAGAGATAAAAGCAGAACCGACGAACTTGGTTATTATTCAGGTATACATGCCACCGAGCAACCATAAGGAAGAAGATGTCGATAGGATATACCATCAGTTAGAGGGCATAATCGCGTGTGTTCCTGCAGGGAAACATTTGATAGTGATGGCGGATTTGAATGCAACGGTAGGCGAAGGAAGAGATAGTGATGAGGTGGGGGACTACGGTTTAGGCACGAGGCATGACCATGGTGAGAAAGCACTGGAGTTCTGAAGGAGACAGGGGTTAGTCATCACCAACACTTGGTTTAGACACCACAAAAGATGCAGGTAAACATGGAAAATGCCAGGTGACTCAGAAAGTTATCAGCTAGATTATATCCTGGTAAGACACAGGTTTAGGAACAGTGTGTTAATTCGCACAGCTACCCGGGGGCGGATGTGGACTGTGACCACAATTTAGTTGTTATGAAATGTAGCGCGCGTTTTGAAAACATAAGGCAGGGGCGGCAAGTTAGAAAATGGAATGTAGAAGCAGTAAATGGTTTGAAAAGGAAGGAGTAACAACAGGCGGTAGAGGAAATCATGGAGGATAGTAAAGGCTAAGTACTATCGAAGAAAAATGTGAAACTATCATGAAAGGGTTATTGAAAGCCGCAAAAGGCACTATAGGAATCGTTAACGCTAAAAGGACTAGGAAACCATGGACCTAGGATGAGATGATTACAAAGTTGGATGAGGGGAGAAAATGGATGAAAGCTTTCCTTGAAATGAAATGATTTTCTTTATCCTTTTTAAGCACGTACGGCTGGGGGAGGGAAACAAAGGAATCCCCGAAGTTTTCCAATTCATCCAAAGGTCCTCTTTGGTACCCACCCCCTGCATAAAACTCCTCAGGAAAGAAGAAAGGGAAAATTCTTAATCTCGTTGTTTAAGGCAGACAAAATATGCTTTCCCGGGAAAAACCGGTGTCGTCTGTATGCGCATTTCCTTTCATGGTGCCGACTGCCAACCCCACTTGTACGTCAACACCGTAGATAGGAGCAAGAATTCATGTGTGACAATTACTTGACGTGTTTTTATTACAGGACAATCTAATTGACATTAATTTCAGGTAAAGCTGTAGAACACATAATTACCACAACTATTAGGGGGCAGAACGACAGTATTGTTAGATCGAGACTCGGGATGTCCCTACATTGGACAGATTTATTATTCCGAAGAGCAGAATAGCTAAATTATAGTGCTGCATCAAAATTTTTCTTGACTATAAATCGGCCAATATTTTTAGCCATAAACTGTCCTTGGCTCTGTGAAATGACATCGGAAGTTATTTCTTTAAAGGTATCATTGATGCCATTTGAGTGTCTGCCTGCAGATGCCATGGCATTATGGCATCCCTGAAATAGCATCGACAAACGAATTGATATGCAGTAGTCATTTGTCAAAATCGTCCAACAAAACAATCTAAACATGTGACTTAAGAGTTAATTCAGGAAGTTTTAATGCACCTGATTTTTATTCCGTTTTTACTCAATGTGAAAATTTAAGTTTCAACAATTCTAAAGTTGAGCCAACGGCATTAATGAATTTATATTCGCAACATGGGACGATTATTGTCCATTGCTTTTGAGTTCTCTTGAGAATATTGAAGACTGTGATTGATGGGCAGATTGTTAAGTAAGCCAGAAAAGGGAAAGAAAAGGGTTGGGATTGAATGAAAGAAGTGTGCATTATGGACACAATGCACAAAGATGCAAAGGTGCGATTTAGAGCAAAGGTACTTTCCTTTCTCCACAAATATATGCTGGCCATTGAAGATGTTTTTCTTTCTTGCAAGCAAGAAAGTCATTTCATGATGTATCCGGGCTTCGTTTTGGTAATATAATTTAATAAATAAGTGAATGAATAAATAACCATACATGGAAAGGAGTATATAAAATACGTAAAATATGTAATTATATTTAAGAATGCGAACCATTGCCTATTAGTGTACACGCCTGGGCTATCTTTCCAGCAATGCAAGTTAATACCTCGTAGCTTCATTCTGGCTCGATTTCTGCTTTGTTTCCAAATTTCCGCGTGCTTTGATTACTGCAGAACGGATAATAATAACAATTATATGGGGACAGTTTACCGCAATGCGAATAATCACAGTAGTAAATGGGGCGACTGGATAAATAACGAAGAGAGAACGGAATCTTAGCTTAAACTTGAAAAGTGAATACTACAATACTACAAGTACTAATTAAGTACTTTTTCGGGTAAGTACATTGATAAATACCCAAGAATATTACCGAAGTGACAAGTCGATGACGGGAGTTTAACATTAAGGAATTCAACAGCTTCACGAAGCTATATTTACCCTTAGTTTTGAAACTAAGAGATTCTTTAAACATCGGTCTACATGACATAAACAAATCAAAAGACGAACATATCAAAACGCATGCTTTTGGCACAATTACGCGGAAACCTATGTCGTTCTTCCTTAGTATTAGGCTAGAAACACACACGCACGTCTTATTTCGGTATTCACTTGTTTCAAAATAACAACAGTTTTAACGCGCAAAAATGATACGTTTCACGAAAACATTACAGATGCAAACAATGCAATTCTCTCAGGATACATTCAGTAAAGATTTATTACTCAAATATTCTAGAACTATTTATACACCCTAATACATAGGATTTATTACGAATACGGCACATGTCTACGTGTCAATTAGAATACTGTCATGCTATTGAGAACGAAATTAGATGTTCTACAACGCTCAATAGGTGGTCACAACACAATAAAAAACGTTGTACTCATGTCGCAATTGACCCACATTGATTCACATGATATTCGACAGAAAAAACAAAGACTAAATGAGTAATAAAATATTTTAAATGCTTTGCTCAATGATGTGCTATCAGATATTCTCTACTGTTCTAAACATGTTCATTCCTTCTCCAGGAATTCCAACATTGCCTGAACTATGCATTTAGCACTGATTCCAAACTGTGCAGTTCATGTGTGAATTCCACACGACTACCACCCCGAACTTCGGGTTGATTACTGCTTTTATGGTCTCTCTCCCCCCTCCCCCTCTCGCCCTTTCCCGCCCACAATTATTTGTACATTTATTCCTATTTATTAATTACTAAATAAAATAGATTTGAGATTTTAGTCATCTTGGCAATGGTGCAAAATGACCTTAGCCCTTGATGTACCCTATAAACCCTTAATACTACTACCAGGATAACGTTATGTAACATCTATCTGCTGGTGGGTGCCCGGTAGCTCATTTACTCTAGAAGCCCCTGTCCATCAGCTGCCTCTGACATTTATATTGATGCCCATGATCCTTTATTGAGAGGGCCAATGACCCTTTGTAAAAGGAGAGGACCAAAGTTAGAATCCGCATGTGTCCACGTGGTTGTCTCTCACTACAATGTAGTCCTGAGGGAATAACTGACCATGTTTTGCAGGAATATTCACAGCCAAACTGTCAGCTATCAAGAGGGCCCTAAAAGAGTTAAGAGAATGTAATGGCTCTTCTTTAATCTGTTCGCACTCATTGAGCTCCCTATAATCCATATCGGTCTTGTCATCAATGCACCTGATGGTTCAGGAGATCTATTATACCCTGTGGTCCCGTCAGATAAAAGGGAAGTAGGTATCCTCCATATGGACTGCTGGTCATGTGGGAATACCAGGCATTGAAAAAGCTGGCAAAGCAGCAAAGGAAGCCCTGGTCAATCTCAAAACCGACTCAGCATTGCTTCCTGTGGTGGACGTCGGGGAATAAATTATAAAAGGCCAGATACCTTTTTTAAAATAAAAGGTAATTGAAGCAATAGTTTAGGGGAGGACCCCAACTTTTTAAGTAAGGAATAATAATCTGGTACTTTCCCGGCGAATAATGTTTTCCAAGAATATTCGGGTCTCCCACCGGGTCCACGTTCGTAGGTTTGCCGACGTTTTGATGGCCGAGTCGTCCATCGTCTTCATGCCCTGAAGACGATGGACGACAGGGCCATCAAATCGTCGGCAAACCTACGAACGTGGACCGGGTGGGAGACCCGAATAATCTTGGAAAAAATTTTTAAGTAAGGTTTCCAGGTTTTTAAAGGAAACTGACCTGAACGGACAACTTGAGTTTCCGTTTCTTTATTTTTAAATAATTTTGTCTTTAACTATTTATATGTTTTTTTATACATTGATGTATTTATCAAAATTGGATTGAGGTTTTAAACGTTTTAAAAAGTGGTGCAAAAAGAACCACTATTACTACGGGTTGGTTTCCTTGGGTAAGACCATTGCCTTCAGCTGAGAGATCTCAATGAAAATGTTGGTTAGTACGGAAGAGAGGGGTGATCCCATGGCTGCACTTTCATGATGTTCAATGTTCTTATCATTCCAAAAGAAGTATGAGTTCCAGAGGCAGAATTTGCGAGATCCAGGTTAATCCTTAGCTAATCCCTGTGAGGTGAGGTTTTTGATGAGTAGCGTGGAGTCATCAATGGTTGTATTAGTGAACAAGGAGATTAAATCACGGGTCACCAGCATGTTGACTTCTTGGACTTCAGCATTCCGAATAATGTGAATGAAATCCATGGAAGTTTTAGCAAAAAAGTCAGTTTTTCTGGAGAAGAGTTGAAGAGCATGTGCAACATATTGCGCTACTTTGTGGGTTGGTGCATCGATGTTGCTGATGATGGGTCGTCAGCAACTACGATGCGTCAACACCTTAAGTACCATCAAAGCACACGGAAATTTGGAAACTAAGAAGAAAAAGAACCACAATGAAACTACAAGATATTAACTTGCATTGCTGGAAAGATAGCCCAGGCGTGTACACTAATAGGCAATGGTTCGCATTCTTAAATATAATTGCATATTTTATGTATTTTATACACTCCTTCCCATGTATCGTTAATTTATTCATTTATTTTTATTATATTACCGACACGAAGCCCGGATATATCATGAAATGACTTTCTTGCTTGCAAGAAAGAAAAACATCTTCAATTGCCATTATATATTTGTGGAGAAAGGAAAGTCAAACGTTTATATGTCTCAGCACATGTCCAAAAATTTGATTTTCCTTTTCAGTATTTGATCTGTATACCTAATAAACGAAAATATAATATCCATACTTTATTTCTCTTTAAAATTAGATCTTATTCTCAATCTAATTCGAAACCTTTCATTCTTCACTTGTTTGTTGCCGTTGCCACGGCAACAGTGTTACCAAATGAACGAATCAAAACAAACATTATTGCGCACTTCAGAAACAGCATCCTTTACACACTCACAGACCATAGGCTTTCCTTTCCAACTGAATGTCATGGAGCAAATTCGTAACGGTATGGCTTCTCATTTGCGTAAACAAGGATATGCTGTTTCAGGTTGCCAATCTTAGTGAATATATGTTGGAAAGAATGGACGGGTGAGATCTTTTGTGAGATATATGCCTTTTAAATTTGGAGAACACCTAATTACATACACAACAATAATACTTGCTGCTGAGATAGTCATGTTTTAATTGCTTTGGGCTCTGCTTGAATTGACTGCAGTATCAATCTCTGTAGAAAATATATTTGTAAATGTTCCTTTTTGAAGTAGTTAAGATCTATGTTTTTGGTAGAATTGAACGGGAGTCAAGTGTATCACGACAGCTATAAACATCGTCAATAATGTTTAGAAAATGGTATTATTTCACATGCGCAATGATCAAACGATACATTGAGTCAAAATCATTCAAAATGGATTGTTAAAATACAATGGTTATAAATAGGAAGATTCGATATTTAAGTAGTTAACGTAAAATTAGATTTTTATTGTGTTCTGTAGTGAGGGACCCATTTATTTAATATGCTGAATCAATTGGCAAATACACCTATTAACGCCACAAATCCCTTGCTGTTGTGAAATACTCCTTTTTAATTATGGTGATTGTGACCTGAATTCATTTCTTCTTCTACATTCTGTTCGATTGGCATTGCTTCTATTCTTGAAAATGCCATTATTTAAGGATACAAGTGTGACCTTTATATTTCAAATGCATTTAATGTACTCACTTTCACAGCAAACCGATAATGGTTGATTATATGCAGTTTAATTGAGTACACTATGCATTTAGACGGGCTTTATTTTTATGCAAATTCAGAATCATTGGAAACAAAATTTAATTAAATATTGGAGCAATGTAAGACTATAAGAAGTCTCCTTGAATTTGAGTGTTTGTGTACAATAATTAAAAAATGTTTAACATCACCAATATAATGGCATGCTCATTTAAACTGTTAAATTCTCATTAAGTATGATGAACGATCATGCATCTATTGTCCTTTGATTATGGAGAATTTAGTAAACCAAAATGTGCAAACATAATAAAATGACACCCATCATAATTTCTGTCAAATTTCCTTGAAGAATTAGCAGTTTTAATGTAGCGTTCTTGGATTTATTTTGATGAATTCACCAAACTCAAAGGATTTCATTTCCACCTTACTCATCTCTCAATAAACAATCAGTGTTACAAAAACAGTGTAAAAAAACAGATAGTTTTACATTTGAATGTCCACAATATGAAATGCGCTGTAAGTTGATGAAAATCCACAAAAAATAGTATTATTTAGATTTGCTCTACCCCTCATGGTGTACAATCATGACTCCACAGCTAATTAAAAATGGTCTGCAGAAATCACGTTGCGGTGTATTAGCAAGGGAGCAAAAATCTCTCTTGTGTAGTAGCAAGATTCGTATGATATGTTTAGGGAAATGACCCCATAACTCATCACTGTAATTCAAATGACATGGAAAGAGGACATGGCCAAGTGTTAAACGATACTCATTTGAAATGAGAAAGTTGAGCTTTAATCAGTTCATTACAGATCTGACTGATGTGAGTCTCCCTGTTAAGTTTTCTAATTATATTAATTCCTAGTATTTTAGAATTTTCAACATCAGTACATTTTTTTATACTATAACTGCATACATAATGCTGAATTTTGTTAGTATTTAAACGTAAATGATTAATATGAAACCTGCCTGCTTAGCCTGTCTTTGAGTGGCTCTGAGTCGTACCTTTGCATCTTCTAGATTTTGACATTTTTGGGTACAAAAAGCATAATAAGGATATAAAACATATGTAGGTTTAATTTTACAGGGCAAATCAGTATTCATGATGATCCATTTCACCTTCTCCATTTTCTCCACACCCACATGTCAAAAGCCTCCAGTCCACGACTATCCTCCTGCTTCAATGACCACATTTCCACACCTTATATAACTATGCACCTTATCAAAAGTTTCACGAGCCTTTTTTTAATATCCTTACTCTATGTCCCATTCATCAAGTCTCTCCTCCTTATGAAAGCCTCTGTGCCTAGCATAATTCTTCTCCATACGTCGCTACTACTTTGACCGTGTTGGTCCAAAATGCTTCAGAGATACGTGAATTGTTCTACCTGCATTAGTTTTTGCCCTCCTATTTTCATGTTTAGCTTAGCTTTTTTCTTTCTAGAAAATTGCATAGCCTTTGTTTTATTAATTTTTTTTCTCATCCCATACCTGTCGCCCTGAATTTCCAATTCACTCAGCAATGCTTACAACCCCTTGGCTGATTGGTCAGCCTGGTCATCCACAAACCTAATTAATTTTACGAATTCCCCGCCCACTTTCATTCCTGCCTCCAGTTCTTCCCATGGCTATTTGATCATTTCCTCTGCATATAGATGGAACAGCAACAGTGATAGTGGGCAACCCTGCCTTACACCTCTTCCTAACACTACCCATGAGGACTCCTCATTTCCCACTCGCACCTGAGCAGTCTGAGACATATACAGGTTGCGGATTAGCGTCCTTTCCCGGCAATCTATTCCTCTTTCCTGCAATATACTCATTAGTTTTTCCCAATTCACTGTATCAAATGCTTTTTCGAAAGCTACAAAACAGGAAAATACATCCTGGTTGTGTTCTATATTCCTCTCGATTAATAATCTTATTACTGCAATGGCATCACGCGTACCTCTCCCCTTCCTAAACCCTGAAAATGTTTCGCAAGTTTGATGGGCATTTAAACAAAACAGAGGGTCAAGGTTAGAATAAAATTGTAGTTGACTGATTGTCATTAATAATTGTGAAGAGTTCACCGATTAAATGTTTAATTTTGTGTGTTCCGGGGAAGAAAGTGGTGAAATGAAATATTAGGGCTTTTTGGGCAGTTTGGTTTGATGAGGGGAGTGTATTTGGTTGAGGGTTAGGATTTTACTGTTCAGTAGCATTCATGGTGCCCTATTTTCTCAGAGAGTCATGTAGCTGATACAAGTACTTCTGTTGGGAGGGGATGTTGTTGCAGAGACGGAAGCCACGGACTGAGAGAGAATGGGATGGAGCGCTTTGTATGAGGTGGATGGCAGCTGTCAAAATCAAGCTATTGTTCTTACTAGTTGGTTTAACGTGGACTGAGGTATAAAAGGTATTGTTTTGGAGGTGAATGTTAATATACAGGAAAGTGATATTCGAGTCGGGTATTGAAGAAGTGAATGATACTGATGAGGATTTGAGAGAGGAAATAAAAGGTGATACATTTTTGCGTCTGAGGAACCAAAGGAGGAAAATATCATTGATATAGTGGGCCCAGAAGAGTGGTTTGAGGGTTTGTTATTGCAGAAAGTCATGTTCTAGTTTACCCATAAAAAGATTGGCATATGTAAGAGCCATACGTGTTCCCATTGCAGTGCCTTTTATTTGTAAATATATTTCTCGTTGAATTGAAAAGCAATTTTGGTGAGAACAATTTTACTCTGTTTGATGGGCAAATCTGTGGATGGGGTGTGTTTTGTGGATCGTAGGGAGAGTTAATATTGCAGGGCTTCTCAGCCTTCTTTGTTGGGAATGGAGGTGTACAGAGATGTAATGTCTATTGTGGCCATGAGAATGGTCGTGTTGTTGGGCTGAAACAAGGCCACTGCATGTATCACATGCCTGCCTCCCACCTCCTTGTTCATTTCCCATTGGTCCCTTACCCCTCCCTCCCTCGTCCCTCCCCCGCACATGTCCCCTCCGCTCTTCCTCGAGAAGGCCAGTCTGAAGACAACAGCCGAGCCATTGAAATATCAAAACAATATATAGCGAGTGTCCTTTCTTTGTGTCCCTATGGTTTAAAAATCTACATCTGTGTTTTTATGTGTTTATATATTTATGTATATATATATATATATATATATATATATATATATATATATATATATATCTATACATATATTATTATTATTAGGTAATCTACTCGTTAAGGTAGGTTTTTGGATGGACAAAGCTACTAAATAAAACATTTTGTGTCTCGTAAAAAAACACAAAATCCAGTATCCCACTCGAAATCAGGTCCCTCTTCATCTCTGAGTGCTCTCTGCCTCCCTTCATCCCGTCCAACTTCCCTATCCTGCTCCTTCCCTTTCCTCGTTTGTCTAACATTCTCCCCTCTATCACAGTCCTCAACATCCCACTGCCGGTAAATACCCCCTTCACCCTTTTTTCCTGCCTCTGTAGGATTGCTCCAAACAAGCCCCTCTCCACGCCCACCATACCAAGTACTTCCTCGTTTGTTTTTTTCTCTGTCCATTTCACCTTCTCCATTCTTCTCCATACCCACATTTCAAAAGCCTCCAGTCTACGTCTCTCCTGCTTCAATGACCACATTTCCACACCGTACATAGCTACGCTCCATATCAGTGTTTTTACGAGTCTTTTATTAACATCCTTACTCAAGGTCCCTGTCATCAACTCGCCCCTCCTTGTGAAAGCCTCTTTGCCTAGCGCAATTCTTCTTCTTACGTCCCTACTACTTTGAACGTGTTGGTCCAAAACACTACCGTGGTATGTAAAATTTCTATCTGCTCTGGTTTTTGCCCTCCTATTTTAATGTTTAGCTTAGCATTTTTCTTTCTAGACAATCGCATAACCTTTGTTTTATTAATATTGATTCTCATCCCATACCTGTTGCAATGAATTTCCAATTCACTAAGCAATGCTTGCAACCCCATGGCTAACTGACAAACTAAAGCTTAGTCATCAGCAAACCTAACTGATTTTACAAATTCTCCACCCACCTTCATTCATACCTCCAGTTCTTCCCATGCCTCTTTCATCATTTCCTCGGCATATTGGTTGAACAGTAACGTTGATAATGGGCAACCCTGTCTTACACCTCTTCCTAACCCTGCCCAACCGGACTCCCCAATCCCCACTCGCACCTGAGCAGTCTGAGACATATACAGGTTGCGGATTAGCCTCCTTTCCCGCCAATCTATTCTGTATTTCCGGCAATATACTCATTAGTTTTTCCCAATTTACTCTATCAAATGCTTTTTTGAAAGCTACAAAACATGCAAATACATCCTGGTTGTGTTCTATATTCCTCATGATTAATAATCTCATTACTGGATTGGCATTATGCCTACCTCTCCCCTTCCTAAACCCAAACTGATCATCCCCTAAGTAATCATTTGCCCTACTCTCTATCCTTTTGTTTATGATCCTGAGAAAAACTTTAGCTGCATGGGATATCAAACCTATCATCCTGTAGTCCTCACATGATGTTCCCTAACCTTTTTGTAATTGGAATTAAAAATGATCTCACAAAGTCTTCCGGCCAGATTCCATCCTCATAAATACTACAGATCAGCCCATATAGCCTCTTCCTCCCACATTTTCCTGAGCCTTTTTAAAGTTCGGCGGGAATGTTATCCACCCCCACGGCCTTATTTAGTTTCATCTCCCTTAATGCCCTTTCTATCTCATTGTCTAGTATGCCTGGACCTAAGCTATCTTCCTCTACATCATGTTCCTCTTCTATGTCTAACATTGTTGGTCTAAGTTCTTTATTATTACAGTTCTTCTTTATATTCCCTCCATCTTCTTGGATCTTCCCTGCGTCCAATATTACCTTACCCACCTTATCTCTAACTGCGATCGTTGATCTCCCTTTCTTACTTCCCGATAAAGAGTTAACTTTGCTGTAAAGCGCACCGATTTCACCCTTCCTCTGCAGACTTTCCATATCCTCGCACTGTCTTCCACCATGCTTCTTGTGCTTTATTTGTTGCCCGCCTCAAATTATTGTTTAATTATTTGTACTTCATTTTGCCTAATTCAGTATTTACATTCTTCTATTTTCGCCGGCCATCCATCTTTGTAATCATCTCATCCGTGATCCATGGTTTCGTAGTCCTTTTAGCGTTAACGATTCAAATAGTGTCTTTTGCAGCTTTAGACAACCCTTTCTTGATACATTCCCATTTTTCCTTGACAGTACGTAGCTCTTCACCATCCGCCATGATTTCCTCTACCACCTGTTTGAATTACTTCATTTTCAAACCATTTAATGCTTCTACATTCCATTTTCCAACTCGCCGCCCCTGCCGTATCTTTTCGAAACGGACGCTACAGTTCATAACAACTAAATTGTGGTCTAAGTCCGCATCCGCTCCCGGGAAGCTGTGCGAATTTATCACACTGTTCCTAAACCTGCGTCTAACTAGGATATAATCTAGCTGATACCTCTCTGAGTCACCTGGCATTTTCCATGTATACCTGCGTCTTTGGTGGTGTCTAAACCAAATGTTGGTGATGACTAAGCCCTGTCTCCTGCAGAACTCAAGTGCTTTCTCCCCATGTTCATTCCTCGTGCTTATACCGTAGTCCCCCACCTCATCACCATCTCTTCCTTCGCCTACCGTCGCATTTCAATTCCCATCACTATCAAATGTTTCCCTGCAGGTTCAAACGCGATTATGTCCTCTAACTGATCGTATATCCTATCGACCTCCTCTGCCTTCTGGTTGCTCGGTGGCATGTATACCTGAATAATAACCAAGTTCGTCGGTTCTGTTTTTATCTCTACTAGTTGTATTCTATCCGTTACCTGCTCTATGTTGACTTCGCTTCTCCCTACCTCTTCATTTAATACTATAGCAACCCCTCGTTGGCACTCGTCCCCGCCGCTGTATGTTATTCTATACTTATCACTCCAGTAATTCCCGCTATCTTTCCATCTCACCTCGCATATACCTAAAATATCGATATTTCCCCTTTCCATCTGTCGCTTATCATTCTCCAATATCCCTGTCCTCATCATTGTCCTAACATTCCACGTTCCTATTCTAATTAATTTGGTCTTCTTCTGTTGCGTTTTCTGTCCTGCTGCTGCCGGTTTTCTCTTGCAAGGGTTTCGTGGGATGAAGACCGCGGAAGCCTTGCCTCCCCCGCTGCCGGGTACGACACACGGCCGATTAGGCCGAGCCCCATAGTTGCCAGGACTGAAAATCTTTGTATAGTCCATCATGTTAATCTTTGGAATGGTAATTGAGGTAGTTTCCCGTTGCCTTTCTCAATAGTTTTTTAACGTGACACCATGACCTATTGGCCGCCCCACTTGGGTCCGACGCCATTGCAGCCGCCTCACTGAGGAACAGACGCTGCGTGTATATATATATATATATATATATATATATATATATATATATATATATATATATATATATATATTTCCAACAGGAATATTTTATTAGTTTGATAATATATCGGTCCTTTCTATTTTAAAATTTCCATTTCATCCTTACTTATCGTCATTTTAGAGATAGCTTCACATATCTGTGATTATAAATATGAAAAAATAGCAGTCTTAAGTTATGTGAATATTTATTTATAAAATGAAAATGTTAAGGGGTTAAGAACCCATTTCAATTATATTTTGCAAAAAAATTAGTCTCCATTCATGCGGTAAATAATTGATAGTAACGACCAATGAATGCATTGAATCATAAATGCTTTTGACTATATCTACCGTAAGTATGCAGAAGATTAGAGCCAGGCGATTGAAATCAATTCCAAAGATGAGAAAGATCAAAATATCAAAAAAAACTATGAACGCGACGACAAAATATGTCGCCTCACTGCTTTTACGCTATGATTTGAAAGTCGAAACGAGACAAAGAATCTGCGGGAGATGCCGCAACACTAACTTTTAACGGACACATCCGGCATCTCCCGCAGTTTATTTGGAATTTGTCAAGGTGTTAACAGATAAGTGTTTAAAAGTTGGCTCCTTAACAGTGTGGCGCATCCCGCACACGACTACGAATACCTGTGGCATTGTATGTACGGCATTTCGTCACAACATCTTGTTCCTTTAAAACCCTCAAAATTTCTGAGTTTAAGAGGAGGCCTCGATAGCAGAGCACAGGCATGGCCTGCCTGTGTTCACCGAGTGTCTCAATTTCGCCGGCGTCCGAGGCTTCGGCCGCCGGGATTCGGAGAGCGGCGCTGCCGGACTCTCTCGGAAGTCGAGGTTCCGATCGTGTTTTGTGTCGAGCGGCGGTTGGCCGCCTAGTTCATCAAGAAGCGTGCGGTTTGACTCTCGACTTCTGCTGCCGGGAAGGCCGTGCTTTCGTTCTGTTTACTGGATCAGGACTGGCCTTGACTCTTGGTGTAGAGCTTAGGCTCATTTTTATTTGCTACCAACGGTTGCGTGTAGCGGGGAGGGAGTGCGCACGAGTGTTTATTTCTTTCTTGGAGTGCTTTCGGTGCGCTCTCCCTTTTTTCGCGCTGGCGTTCTCAATTTGATATGTTTCAAAATGGTCGTACATCACGTGGACACGCTCGCCCTGCAAATTGACGATAAGGCGAAGCCCCCTAATCCGTTGGAGGTCCACCTCCTTACACTAGAGTCACTGGGCCTCACACCGGAAGAGATTGTGGATATCTAATTTGGATATAACCGCCATTTGGTATTCCTGAAGTTGTCAACTGAAGCTACTATGAAGAGGATTCTATATTATATCCCACGAAAGCTACCGTTTCCATCCCTAACGATCCGAGGACGACGATTACCATTGACGAGACCTTCGGTAGCCTTTGTAATGTCAGGGTTCTTCGTCTTCCCGTGGAGGCCCCATTGGAAGATATAACAAGTGAGCTTCAACGTTTTGGAAAAATCCATCGCTCGTGGGAGAACAGCTGGAGGGCGACAAAATGGCGCGCGTGCTGACAGGTACGACAGTGGTGCGGATGACGGTGGAAAGAAATATCCCGTCGTACCTTCACATTGGCGGCAACCGGGCCATCATCATCTACGAGGGTCAGCGCCGCACCTGCGCCCGTTCCAACCAAGAAGGCCAAGGTGGAGGAAAGCCAAGGTGTCGGGAATATTCCCAGGGCTCTTCTAGAGGTGGACCATGTCCATCGATCTCCTCCGATTTCTCCCGACGGAGCCCCTTCGGCAGATGACCTCCAGTCCGCTCCCGGCCCCCCCGAGGCCACCACCTGGGTTGGGCCGGTCACCAGCTGTGCTGCCTAAAAGAAGGCCCCCCGTTGAACGCTGCCGAGTAACCCGCTCTTCGTAGAGACCACGGCTGGGTCTTTTTCTTCGGACGAGGTCGAGGGGGAGGTATGCAGTGATAACTCGAGGCCTCGATCGTCGGCCCGCCGGACGAAGCGTCCCGGGAAGCGGCGAAGCTCTTGTCGCCTGGGCTCGAGCGGCGACCGAAGCGACGTAAGCCGAGACCAGGACTCTGGTGAGTGATGTCCGGTGCCCATAGCTGTCCTCTCATTCCACCAATTAATATTATTTCGCTTAATATTGCTGGTGTTTATAGCGCTTTAAAAAGTGCAGTCCAACGTTTTCTCCGCGATCTCAGGGCTGATGTAATCCTCCTTCAAGAGGTAAAAGAGGACATACTCTGGGATACAAACATCTTTCAGGCTTTCGGAAATTTCGCCACCACCCTAGTCCGAAATGGCATTCCGTTCTCTCAGGTTCGCCGCCAGGCATCAGACCGAAAAACGTTCGCTATCGTGAATGGTATCCATATCACGAACCTTTACGCTCCCTCCGGTGAGCGCGCGAGGGCAGAGCGCGAAACATATTTCAATGAACTCCTTCTCCCCTACCAGTATTCTTTCTTGGGGAGCGCCATATTGGGCGGAGATTTCAACTCCATCTACCGCCGAGAGGGTAGTGCCTCGAAAAGGGATGGGGTGACATTCTATCCAAGCCGGGCACTCTCACTGATTCGAGCGATTGACGCAGTGCGTTCTTATTGCGCCGGTCCCACCCCCTTCAGGCGATCAGGGCCTAACTCTCGGACGCGGATTAACTGCCTCTTCGTCTCGGCATCCCTAAAGAATGATGTTTAGAGAGTGGACACCCTCCTCGTGCCCTTACGCGCGGAAGGATCTGGCCAGAAGTTTTCGTCCTCAGCGTCTACCCAGTTAGTGAGGGGTGCCTGAACTTCCTCCCGGAATGGCGCCACCTCAACTACGACATAGCTCGTACATAGCCCCTTTTTACCTTTTGTTCGCTGCTACGAATGTTACAAAGTAATATGGGGACATTGCCTTCAGGTGACACCGAAGCAATGCTCGGCAGAATAAATAAATCTCTCTCGCTTCCAATGACTCGCACTTCTTTGCCTTCAACCATCTGACTCTTTATCTTCGACAACACAACGGATAACGGCGCTACTCTAATAGATTCCTCTGATACAATTTTGCTCGATCGGCCAACCCCATTACTAGCGCCGGTCTGAGTTTCGCGAACTTTGCCATCGCACAAGGGGACAACAAATCTATCCTCTCTTACTGGCGAAAAAACACAATCATCACCCGACTTCTTTATCCCAAACCGGGAGTCGGTGGAAACCTCGAAGACATCGCCATTAACTTCGTCCCTAGCGGTGCAGCTTGCTTGCGACGCGGGTGGCAACCTCTCTATGACTCTTTCGGCCTTCGCCACCTCTGCTAATTTCTGTGAATCCTTATTTAGAGATCCGTTATCCTTATTCCCTTCTGTCGATTCCTCCGTCGTTACTTGAAAACAAATTCCCTCCATACTGCCGTTTATTCGCGAGTTACATTTCATTATCTCTGCCGGAAAAGCACTTTGGTTTTTAGTGTCGCTTATCGTTTTTTCCTCAAGGGATGCTAAATTGTACGTGGCCATTTGCGAATCATTGCCATTAATTATACCATAAGTGAAAGAATCAAACGCCTTGACCTCTTCGGAAACTCCAATTTAATGGGCGCCTATGGGCTCGTTCATCTGCGATGTTACGCCATTAGATTTAAGGTCTGTCTCGTTTCCCTCACCCATTCTTATTTTCCGTTTATTGAACGATATACTTTTCCCGTAACGAACCATAAAATCAAGGCAACGATTTCAGAGTGTTTAAATCATTCGCCTTGACTGGGATTCAAACCCAGATCCCGCAATATCCGGTTGAGTGCTTTAGCCACTTAAGCTACCGAGGCGTCCTCTTAAACTCTGACATTTTTGGGCTTTTAAGGGAACAACAGCCCTCGACCGGATATTGACGGATCTGGGTTCGAATCCCAGTCAAGGCGAATGATATTTACACTCTGAAATTGTTACATTGAAATGCACATTGGCGGATGACTCCGTTAAAAGTTACTGTTGCGGCATCTCCCGCAGTTTCTTTGGAATTCATAAAATCATGGCCTAGAAGACCGTCATAGTTCGTTTCCCCCAAATCCACTAGTAAGATGTCATGGGGATATAATTTATGATCAATCAAAAACTGCACGAACTCTCTCCGATGATTGGCAAGGGATGACCTGACGCGCTTCGCACCCGAGAATTGTAATCAGAATTCCTTAATTGGCCAAAAGGAAATTTTATACTATCAATGATGGTAACGGCTGCTTTCGTTTCCACTAGAAAATTGTTATCTTTCCTAAAATTATTAACTACTATTGTCCATCCTGCTTCTTGAGTTAACACTAGAATTAAATCTGTCCCGACCTCCCAGTCGGGAGATCGGCGTTTCCCGCCACGAAGGGATTTTCGCGCCTCGGGCAGCGTCTGTGAAGATGGCCAGTCCTTTGACAAATGCCGCATTTCAAGAGCGGGCAATCTTTAGCGATATGATTTTCATTTCCACAATTAAAACACAAAGACGGCCTCGTTCCCCTCTCCCTCCCTCTACACGCTCGACCAATGGGACCGGTTTTACCGCAGCGAAAGCAAACGCGTGCGCCGTGATTATCTATCCTTCGGTGTCCATACTTGCACCGGGGGAACCAGTCTTACTTTGGAACCCCTTCCGACAGCCTGTGCGGCGTTAATTTGTTCCACGCGAAACTGCCAACCTGCAACATTTGGCGGATTCGCGTTCATACCCTACCAAGGCGTTATATTTGGAGATGGCGGCCACCTAGGGGGTTACTGACACAACCACGCATGAGACTGTTGTGGTGAATTTACGTCTCTGTTGACGGCGTAATTTATGACACTAGCTTCTTAAACGCTTGCGAACCCTTCTGTCTCAATCAAGTTTGTTGGATTACGAACCAACACAAACCTACCAATCTCTTCCTTCAGCCCAATTAAATATTGCACACGAAGTCTACCTTGAATTCTTCGCTGTTTCTGAATCAATATCGCACCATGACTCGCGTAGCCTACGGGCGACATGGCGCAATCTGGTTGGAAATTCTGCGACGCTCTCCAGCGGTTTTTGTACGCAAGTGTTAAATATTTTTTCTAACATGATTGGAGATGCCTTTAGGGAAAATCTCCTTTTGAGATTAATGGAAAAGTCCGCGTATGAACCTAATATGTGATGATTTGCAGAGACAAAATCCGCGGCTGTTCCTCCAAGCCAAAGTTGAGCGACTCCTAAGGTCTGTGCTTCTATTCCAAGAACTAAGATGACTTACTATACGAACGCTTTCATAAAATTTGCCAACCCCAATCTCATCTTCCCCGCTAAACTTTGGAATAAATGAATCTGGCTGCCAATAGCGGCGGTTTGCGCTGCTTCTCCGCAACCATTTTGCGGACTCGCGCTACTTCCCGGCTGTTCTAACACATAAACCAAAGGTGTGAAGTCGAGTGCACTGCCGAATTTCAATCCATTTGCGGTTTCTTGATAATCGAGAAAAGGGTTAGGGTTCCCCAGTCTATGAGGGTTAAGGCCATACATCGCGAAATTCAACCCAATGCTAATTACATTAAAATTTGACTGCTCTTAATTAATTTATTTTTTCATAATCCGAGTGTATCCGATACCCATGGTGGGCCCTTCTTGGGCTAATTGATGGTTCCTGATGAAGTAATCCTTAGTTTATTGTGCGCAGAGAATCGCGATGAGGTTATAGCACGTGTCTTAAAATAATAATTCGTTGGGTAAGCACTGATTAGCATATCCCACCTGTCCGAGAAAATACGGAACTTCCGATTTAAAGAGGTACACGGGCACATGATAATCTATGAGACACTGTCGCATACACTGAATAAATCACAAGTCCAACCGTGCAACCCCTCACCTGACACCAATATGTCGCAACGGGAGTTTCTATGGTGCGACACAAAGGGTATCGTGGAAGGTCAGAGTAACTACACCGAGTATTACCAAAGCAGCCGTATATTACCCAACATCAGTCATAATGCACCATTTACATAGGTATAAGCAAATTATGGATGGCTAGACCCTCGGTAAACCAACGCGAGTGAGGACAGAATTAAAATGGCAGAAAATTACCTGGGACAGGGTAAATGCAGGGTTGACGCGGTCACGAAACACATAACCAAACGGAGCCCTCGTCCGTCGGAAAGGAAGGGAGTATAGCTGGGTGGACGAGGTCAAACAAACGTAACCTAGGCAGAGCCCTCGTCCGAAGTTTAGTCAGGAATATGACACACTGTCGCGACAAGCGCAACATAGCCGAATCATCGTGCCGTACCTGTCACCGCCAGATAACCAACTGACTGCTTTTTGCCCGGCGACCTGGGCTTTTATACCCAATTTAGGAGTCAGGGGAGGAATACTTTTGAAACATTGTCTTTGGTCACGTGGGACATTCGGAGGAGTCATGGAAGGGGTACCATGTCGCATACTTGCGACAATAGATATAAATTTTTGCAAAGTTACCATCTAGAATTTCATTCAAGTATAATGAGCTCTGTTGTTTGAAATATTAATTAATCTGACTTCTAATGATTTAAACCGAATAGAAATAATTTTAAAATCAAATATTTTCTCAAACAACATTGTATTACTCTTTTTACATTATAAACGAGAATATTAAGAGCACATAACTGTAAAGAGCATTATGTATTTCATTAATGAAATAAGACTGGATCCAAACTCCAATTTGAAACCTTTCATTCTTCATTTCTTTGTAGCTATTGCCATGGTGACGTCGTCGGCAAATGTTCAAACCAAACAAACTTAATTCTCAAGTAATGTATTAGATTGTTCTGTCACATTTTAAATTTCACTTATCGCTAATGCCTTTGAGCATACTGTGCTTACCTTCAGAAATACACAATACACGTTCATTAAGGCTATATAGTATTCATTCTGAGATTCAGCAGCTGTTAGCTGAGGTATGTGAAGGTCTATTATCACTATCCATTCACTCACTATGAAGTACAATTGTCCTTTCGGGACGAAAAGCAGACCAGAGGTGTTTGCTCCACTCAACAGTCCTATTGTCACTAGACACACAGTCTGTACGGTAAGGAGGTCCATGGTTTCTATAAGGAGGAAATTAAAGGTTAGATTAGAATATATAGTTAATGCGGTCGCAGAGCTCACATGGCGATCTCGCGATCTCCTTTATTTTGTTGGATTAATTGTCTTTTCCGTCTTTTATTGAGAATACGTCGCCTACGCTTATGCTCTTTCCGCGACGGGGGGTATTCCCTCCTTTTTTCAATTCCGGCTGGGGAACGAGGCGCTGAATCTTCCAATGTTAAATTTGAAACTGCAGTTTTGAACACAATGGGGAGGGGGGGCAAGTTGGAGTTTGTGAAGTATTCACCGGCTTCCACGACAGCGGTTGGTGGACTGCTTTGTCCGTCGCAGGGTGAGGAGGCAGGAGAAGAATCCCCTCCTCTCTCTTCGTAGGGCGGGATCTCCGGTGTTGAGATACTGCGACCCGGCGTGGGTGGGGGTCCATCCGCCTGGGCTGGAGGCGAAAGAGGTGGGCTTTCATCCCACCAGGAATGGCCATCGGCCGCCGGAAGGCGGTCGTAGATTGGAGGTGTCTCGCCAAACAATTCTTTGATCTTCCTTGCTAACTTCTTTCTCCGTAGCAATTGTCTTACTGCTATTACTCGGGCCATACGTAATAGGCAGATACAAGGGAGGGAAGTAGGGTGAATTAAGAGCGTATCCTCCCGGGCAGGGGCCGCGAGTCATAAAATATTTCTGACGATGGAGGATGATTTTGGAGATTTTGCCCTTGAGGAGGGTCGGTCGGTGAACCATTGGTGATTTTATCTGGCTGCGGAATATGGACTTGATTATGGTTGGTCTGGGCGCCTTGCTCAGTCTCGAACTCGTCAATCACGCGTCCTGCTTGTGCGTAATTAGGTGGCGGTTCGGTCTCTGGTGGTTGTGGAAGCAAATTCCTGTGGTGCGCTGTCAGAATCCTCCCGTCCCGGATATTCTCAGTGTCAAAGGTCACCTTACTTCTAACTTTGACTACCTTGTAGGGGCAAACCCACTTCGAAGTAAACTTTTTTGACTGCCCGGGCGTAAGTACCAAGTTGCGCAGCAACACGAGTTGCCCGTTAAGAATAGGCGGCAACCGTAAGTTCCTATTGTATTTAAAATGCTCATTTTGTATGTTACGCTGGTTATTCTCTGCCGCTTGCGCGCGCGCGATTTGGAGCCGGCGTTGCAAAACGTGATCGTACGGGGGTACCTCCGTGTAACACGGTAGGAGGGGTCGTAAGACATCATCCCAAGGCATATCCAATTTCCTCCCATATAAAAGGTAAGGAGGAGTTTGCTCTGTGATTCGATGTTTGCTATTTCTGTACACAAATAATGCAAAATTTAGTTGATCGTTCCAATCCGAGTGGTCTTGGTTGACATGGTGAGAAATAACGGCGGCATAAGATTGGTGCGCCCTGTCCAGCCTACCATTAAAAGCGGGATTGTAAGGGGAGGTAAAAATTGTCTTTACTTTCAATAGATCACAAATTCGCCTCATACGCTGTGATGTGAAATTGGCACCTCTGTCAGTGAGAAGGGTGGCTGGCACCCCATGACGGCAAATGATCTGCTCTACGAAGGCTCGAGCTACAGTTTCTGCGGATTGATCGATGATAGGTATGGCCTCCGGATATCTCGTAAGATAATCTTGACATGATAGTATGTAGCGATATCCTCTATTGGATACTTTTAATGGACCAATTATATCCAAAGCAATTTTCTCGAACGGATATGACGCTTCGGTGAAAGGTTGAATAGGTATTCTTTCCTTTCTTCCCTTTCGTTTCTTGCAGCTCACGCAATTACTAACGTAATTTCGAGTGTCGGCGTACAGCCCGGGCCAATTAAAATGGCTTTGCACAATATTTAATGTTTTGTCTATTCCTAGATGTCCTGCTAGGGGGCTGTCATGGCATCTTTGTAATATGTAATCTCTCATGCTTACGGGTGCACAGATGGTGTATAGTGGATCGGGGGTCTTAACGTGGATTTTATAGAGTACTCCATGCTCGTCTAAGAGATACGAGGGTCATCCGGAAAGTAGTACCCGTTCGTGCCGCATGAAGTGCTGACGACGCGAGTAGCCGCTGGACGAGGTCAGATAGCTTCAGTGGCTTGTCTGCCTTCTCTGAGCCAAGTTGCGTGACGCTAGCATTGCCTGTGTTGTTTCTGTGATTGTTTACAATGTTTAAAAAAATTGAGAACGCCGCCAGTTGTGAAGTGAGGGCAGTGATTAAATTCCTCAATGCAAGAAACGTTCGCCCATGTGATATTCATCGCCAATTAAAGGAGGTGTATGGAGACAATGTAATGGACGAGTCGTCTGTTCGGCGGTGGTGTCGCAACTTCAACATGGGGAGGGGGAACACACACGACGATGAGCGTTCGGGGAGACCGTCTGTCATTACAGACCAACTGGTGAGCTCAGTTGACGAATTCGTGAGGAACGATCGGCGCGTCACAATTGATGACATCTGTGAGCATTTTCCCAATGTTTCACGAACAATTGTTCATGAAATTGTTAAACACCATCTGCATTATGCAAAAATTTGTGCAAGATGGGTCCCTCGCGTATCTCAATGAGCTGGCGGCGAAGGACTATGCAGCAGGAATACAGAAACTTGTCACACGTTATGACAAATGCCTTAATTTGCTTGGAGATTATGTTGAGAAGTAGTTTAAAGTATCCTCTTTCAAATAAAATTTTTTATGTTTGTTAATATTTACTTTTGTGTCTTTAATTCACGAACGGGTACTACTTTCCGGATGACCCTCGTATTAATTGGGAAGAGTTGAGTGATGATATATTAGTGCCGTCAGGAATCGAAGTCACAAGCACCGGTTTGCTTGGGGACATTTTTGGGGATACTGAAGATGTCTTGGTTGAGGCCACTCACTCTAGCGGGACAGAAGGACGAGTAACCTGTACGCGAGAAATTTTTAATGGAGCAAATCTAACTGTTGGGCAGAAAGGCGAATGTAAAACGTCAGTTGTTGAAAGCGATCCATCCGTAGTCCATGCAGAAAGTAATTTCGGGACAGAAGGACGAGTAAACTGCACGCAAGAGAAAGCGTCACATGAAGCTACATTTGTTAATACAATTAAAATTCCTCCACGCTCGGTTATGTTGACGAGTACAAAGATTCAGGACTATTATGGCGAGGATATTATTCAGGGAAGGGAGGGAGATGTATTAATACTTCCAGTTCTAGCAACCGTCTCCCCCGATGGTGTAATACCTTTGTTGTTGTGTAACACACGGCCCGAACCAAAGATGTTAAGAAAAGGGTCCTTATACAGTTTCAACATTTTTTCAGAAAGTCATGAATTACTAGCTGTAAATTCGATTGAAACAGAAACCCCAGAAATGTGGCCCGAGCACCACTCCACCGCTGAGTTACTGTCACTATTCTCGTTTTCTGATACTCCAAATGAAGCGGCTGACTCTTTAAAGCAACTTTTACTAGAGTATGCAGATATTTTTATCCACGGGGATATTAAATTGGGATGCACCAACCTGGTACAGCACACCATAGATGTGGGAGATTCCAAACCCATTAAAAAGTCTCCATATCGCGTCCCTCATTCTCAAAGAGAAGCTCTTAAGGAGGCCATCGGGGATATGCTTGATCAGCGAGTCATATCTCCATCTACCAGTCCATGGTCTGCTCCTCTGATTCTTGTAAAGAAAAAGCATGTTCCAGGCGAACCTGTCAAGTATAGGCCTTGCTTTGACTATCGCGCTCTGAACGCCGTCACTAGAAAGGAAGTATTTCCACTGCCAAATATGGACGAAATATTCGATCAGTTAGGAGGGACAAAATATTTCAGTTGCCTAGATTTATCGCAAGGTTACTGGCAAGTTGAAGTAGACGAAAAAAACAGGGCACAAACCGCTTTTAGCACTCCAGACGGACACTACGAGTGCCACAGGATGGCATTCGGCCTTTCGAACGCGCCTTCCACATTCATGCGTCTTATGACAACCGTACTAGATGGAATGATCAATCGAGGAGTTTTGTTCCATCTCGACGACATATTACGGCATGATGAGAGCATGGAAAAACACATACTAGGCTTGAGAGAAATTTTTTCAAGACTGAGGAAAGCGAATTTGAAACTGAAACCACAAAAATGTGAATTCTTCCAAACACGAGTGAAATTCCTCGGTCACGTCGTTTCCGCTAATGGGTTGGAACCCGATGAAGAAAAAATACATGCAATAAGCAGTTTTCAGCACCACGTAACGTTAAGCAACTGTAATCGTTCCTTGGGTTAGTGGGATATTACAGGAAATTTATTTTGCATTTTGCTCAATTTTGGAGTCCTCTTACCTCGCTAACAAGGAAGGATACGGAGTTTATTTGGGAAAGAGAGCAACAAGAATCTTTTGAAAAATTAAGGGCTTGTCTCACGAGTCAACCTGTATTGCGATTCCCTGACTTTTCGAAAGAATTCATTTTGACCACTGACGCTTCTTCCGTGGCGATTGGAGGAGTGCTGTCGCAGAATTTTGAAGATGGCGAGCATATGATAGCATGCGCCAGCAAGCAGTTGACACAGCAGCAAAAAGCATACTCCGCCACTGAACTTGAGTGTTTGGCGGTCGTACATATGATTAGAAAGTTCAGAGTATATCTTTTAGGCCGTCCGTTCACTTTAATCACTGATCATAGCCCGCTCCGATGGCTACTTGCCCTTTCCGAGCCGAAACCCAGACTTGCTAGGTGGATAATGGAGCTCACCGAATACTCGTTTACAATAAAGTACAAAGCAGGAAAAGATATTCCGCACGTAGACGCTCTCTCCCGCGCAGTGAACCCAATAGTAAATGCCCTCCATCAAGACACGGAATACGAGCCAGTTTGGGATAAAACCAAGATTGCGCAAAAACAGTCAATTTGTCCGGAACTTCGACCACTGCGTACGCTAGCGGAAGAACGAAACCCCAACTATCTCTTAGACGAGCATGGAGTACTCTATAAAATCCACGTTAAGACCCCCGATCCACTATACACCATCTGTGCACCCGTAGGCATGAGAGACTACATATTACAAAGATGCCATGACAGCCCCCTTGCAGGACATCTAGGAATAGACAAAACATTAAATATTTTGCAAAGACATTTTAATTGGCCCGGGCTTTACGCCGACACTCGAAATTACCTTAGTAATTGCGTGAGCTGCAAGAAACGAAAGGGAAGAAAGGAAAGAATACCTATTCAACCTGTCACCGAAGCGTCACATCCGTTCGAGAAAATTGCTTTGGATATAATTGGTCCATTAAAAGTATCCAATAGAGGCAATCGCTACATACTATCATGTCAAGATTATCTTACGAGATATCCGGAGGCCATACCTATCATCGATCAATCCGCAGAAACTGTAGCTCGAGCCTTCGTAGAGCAGATCATTTGCCGTCATGGGGTGCCAGCCACCCTTCTCACTGACAGAGGTGCCAATTTCACATCACAGCGTATGAGTCGAATTTGTGATCTATTGAAAGTAAAGACAATTTTTACCTCCCCTTACAATCCCGCTTCCAATGGTAGGCTGGAGAGCGCGCACCAATCTTTTGCCGCCGTTATTTCTCACTATGTCAACCAAGACCACTCGGATTGGAACGATCAACTAAATTTTGCATTATTTGTGTACAGAAATAGCAAACATCGAATCACAGAGCAAACTCCTGCTTACCTTTTATATGGGAGGGAATTGGATATGCCTTGGGATGATGTCTTACGACCCCTCCTACCGTGTTACACGGAGGTACCCCCGTACGATCACGTTTTGCAACGCCGGCTCCAAATCGCGCGCGCGCAAGCGGCAGAGAATAACCAGCGTAACATACAAAATGAGCATTATAAATACAATAGGAACTTACGGTTGCCGCCTATTCTTAACGGGCAACTCGTGTTGCTGCGCAACTTGGTACTTACGCCCGGGCAGTCAAAAAAGTTTCCTTCGAGGTGGGTTGGCCCCTACAAGGTAGTCAAAGTTAGAAGTAAGGTGACCTTTGACACTGAGAATATCCGGGACGGGAGGATTCTGACAGCGCACCACAGGAATTTGCTTCCACAACCACCAGAGCCCGAACCGCCACCTAATTACGCACAAGCAGGACGCGTGATTGACGAGTTCGAGACTGAGCAAGGCGCCCAGACCAACCATAATCAAGTCCACATTCCGCAGCCAGATAAAATAAACAATGGTTCACCGACCGACCCTCCTCAAGGGCAAAATCTCCAAAATCATCCTCCATCGTCAGAAATATTTTATGACTTGCGGCCCCTGCCCGGGAGGATACGCTCTTAATTCACCCTACTTCCCTCCCTTGTATCTGCCTATTAGGTATGGCCCGAGTAATAGCAGTAAGACAATTGCTACGGAGAAAGAAGGTAGCAAGGAAGATCAAAGAATTGTTTGGCGAGACACCTCCAATCTACGACCGCCTTCCGGCGGCCGATGGCCACTCCTGGTGGGATGAAAGCCCACCACTTTCGCCTCCAGCCCAGGCGGATGGACCACCGCCCACACCGGGTCGCTTCCCTTCTCCCGTGCGACAACACCTGGGTGGCGGTGATGAGTATTGGAGTGCCTTCCGGTATCTACAGCATGGGGAAGGGCAACGCAGCCAGCCAATGTATTCCGCAGGAGATGGAGAGGGTCTAGCTCCAGCGTCACCAACCCAGGGAAGAAACTACTCCTGGTGGGATGAAACCCCACCGTTTTCGCCTCCAGCCCAGGCGGATGGACCGCCACCCACGCCGGGTCGCAATCTCTCAACACCGGAGATCCCGCCCAACGAAGAGAGAGGAGGGGATTCCTCTCCTGCCTCCTCACCCTTCGACGGACAAAGCAGTCCACCAACCGCTGTCGTGGAAGCCGGTGAATACTTCACAAACTCCAACTTGCCCCCCCTCCCCATTGTGTTCAAAACTGCAGTTTCAAATTTAACATTGGAAGATTCAGCGCCTCGTCCCCCAGCCGGAATTGAAAAAAGGAGGGAATACCCCCCGTCGCGGAAAGAGCATAAGCGTAGGCGACGTATTCTCAATAAAAGACGGAAAAGACAATTAATCCAACAAAATAAAGGAGATCGCGAGATCGCCATGTGAGCTCTGCGACCGCATTAACTATATATTCTAATCTAACCTTTAATTTCCTCCTTATAGAAACAATGGAACTCCTTACCGTACAGACTGTGTGTCTAGTGACAATAGGACTGTTGAGTGGAGCAAACACCTCTGGTCTGCTTTTCGTCCCGAAAGGACCATTGTACTTGATAGTGAGTGAATGGATAGTGAACATAGACCTTCACATACCTCAGCTAACAGCTGCAGTGGATATAGTTAAACGACAGAACACCCAATTCCATGAGATTAATTTAAAATTAACAGCACAACCAAACGCGAGCATGTTTTTTCACTTTGCTAATATCTCTTTTCTAATATGATTTGCTATATCTAACAAAGTGTACGGTTCAACTTAAACAATTTGGAAAGGCAATTAGAAATGTTAATTGGAGCCACCGAAGCAACTCGTAAGGGCAGAGGATTGTTTGACGTGGTCGGTTACGGACTGCATTTTTTTACAGGCACGGCGACCGACCATCAGATACAAACATTAGATAAGAAAATAGAAGGGTTATCCATTCGCACCGAACATGCCCTAAATGCGCGATATACATTTCTGTCCAACGCATCCAATACACTTAAAAGACATGATTTCTTCGACAGGGAAAGCCCTAGAACTCATGCAAAAAAAAATATAGAAAAGAGTATCAAAGCATATACTGAGACTATAGCTTCAACAAAATACGCTTTTAAAGTCTTCAGCTACAGCCATACCGCTTTTATTGCCCTCACTCGCCACATCGCTGAACTGCAACATGAGATAGACCTTGTCAAGGCTAAAGTGCGACTCGCCGAGGCTGGGAAGTCCATACCTTCCCTAATCCCTCCCAGCCAGTTCCAGGGTATCCTGAAAAGTATTTCCGGAGCGCTGCAGCCCGATTGGTCGCTCCCCCGCGATCTGGACCACAAAATCGCGATCATGTACGACATTGCTAGCGTGAGAGTGATCCGGCGGATGGGCGACATCAAATTACTCATAATACTGCCGTTGACGCAAAAGGGAATGAGTTTCAAGGTGTTGCGAGCGCTACCTTTCCCGACCACCGATGGTGGGAATAAATCTGTCCTCATACAGCCTGACTCGCCTTATCTGGCCGTCTCAACGGAACAGAGCAACTTTGTACTCTTACCCTACGACTACTCACAGCAATGTAGAACTGAAAGCATGATCGTGTTTCCTCAGGCTTACCCAATACTAACTCATAACTCCCGCTCCTGTAACATTGCCATTTTTCTCCGGAAAACAAAACTCATAAAGCAGAACTGCCAGATAGGATTAGCTCAGTCTCCATTTGCAATGTTTATCAAGGGCGAAACGCCTGAAAAGTGGCGCTTTAGCCTCAGTAGCGTCACCGAATTAACTATCGACTGCCCTCAACAATACTCCAAGTTATCCATCAGTAAGCAAGGCACCCTAACTCTTGCATCTGGGTGTTCGGCCAGCGATGGAGTACATTACATACCCACCTTAACTGAATTCCAAAGTGTAAGTACTTCCTTGCAAACAAATATTTCCACTGCCAATGATAAATGAAAGTGTTATTGATGACCGATACCTGAACCTGGCAAGTAACGACGCCAACCTTGAGCACCTCTTAAAGTCGATCGCAAAATTAGATACTCATGACGTACCCACCGTATCCCTGTCCGATATAGAAAGAAACGTTAATTCCCTGTCCCCCCTGGGTTTGGACATAAAGCGCGCTAATTACGTAGGAATCTCGTCTTTTGTGGTGCTCTTGAGCTCTACCGGATACGCTGCAAAATGCTTTTCCTGTGGGTGCGCGGGCCACATAGCTCGCGATTGTCGCTCTAAAACTCGAGCTTGTTTTAACTGCGGAGCAAGGAGACATATTTCCCGAGACTGTCCCCCGCTATGCATCGGAATATGTAAGGAATTTGGCCCCCTTCCAATTAATTGTCCAGAGCGATCAAACCGAATGGCCTCGGGAAACGGGATGACCCCGACCAGCGGGTTGGGGAAGACCTCATCCTATCCATCACTCCAGTGAAAGGAATGACGATTAGCGTGCAGATTATAGGAAAATTACGTCACTACCCCTATCCCTCCGAGTTAACCGATATCATTTAACTCGCCAAGATTATTTCACAAGATATCATGAAGCCTTTACGATTCCAGATCAATCGGCCAAAACAGTAGCAGGATTTTTTGTCGAGCACGTAATTTGCCGTCAGGGTGTGCTTAAATATTTACTGGCACACAGAAGTGGAAACTTCACTTCGGAACTAATTAAAAACGTTTGCAGGGAACTGAAAATAAAATCTATCTTCACTTCTCTCCATATAACCCCACCTCAAATGGTCGTCTAGGGCATGCACACCATTCCTTTGCTTCCGTGACTTCCCATTATGCAGCCCAAGACCACTCTGATTGGGACGAACAACTGGGCTTCGCATTGCTCACTTATCGAAAGAGCAAGCACCAAGCAAGCACCAAGTGGTCAAGCACGGAAGTTAGTTACCCGTTGGAGAGGACCCTCCAGAACAGGTAAAGTTAGAAGCTCGGTTACCGCAGACATAGAGGACCTGAAAGACGGAAGAAGTCTCCTAGCTCATATGCGTAACCTTTTACCCTCACCGCTAGATAATCCCTTACCCCTGTTTTTAGGTGGCGGCATGGCATGGAAGCCCTACAACCATGCACGAGCCCTCGAAGCAACCGAACCTAAATACAAATTCTCAGTCGTTACCTCCTCTCCGTAACCCTTGGCAAAACCATCAAACCGAAATCGTGGAGACCCCTCAATCATCTCTTAACTCTCCCCCAACCTCCGATCAACACCCTCCGCCACCCTCTGGAGAACACTCTCCCTCAATCAATGACCAATCATCAACCACAAATATAAGAACTGCTCCTTTGAACATAATTACGAAACTTCTCTCTCCTACTGACAATAAAACCCTTATTAGCATCATCACCAATGACCTTATACCAGCCCTTCTTCAACTTGTAAATGGTGCCTTATTCACAAATAAACAACCACTTCCTTAAATTTTTACAATGGAACATAAATGGCATAAAAATCAAAAAACAAAAGCTTGAAAAACCACTACAACACGAAGGCGAGCCCTTCATAAGCTCCTATTTACCAAAAATATCGCAATTCACTCACCGCCTTTCCCTACCCACTTCCATCATCACCCCCACTCCTCCGATACCCTGGATGTAGTTCTATTATCCGCAGATATCACATTCCAAATCCTTAACCTAGATAATTCAGCCTCGGACCACTGCCCCATATTTTACTGCATTCCTACCCTCCTTCATACAACCAGAACCAACTAGAAGAGTTAATTTGAAACTATTTAAAGAAAACTGCTTGGCCATTAACCTTGTCCCATCTCCTGCTAGCACTCCAGACAGCATAGAGAAAGCGGCTCAAGATTTTACAAGCACCTTAACCAAAATCATTCATCGCTCTTGCTAACCTCCTTCTCCAGCCTCCATCGCTGGTGCCACACTACCTCTGGATATATTGCACTTGATTTCACTTAGAAACAAGGCCAGAGCCCTCTGGCAATGCACTCATCTCCGCCAAGAATAAATCGGCTTCTGTGCACTTCGAAACCTTGTAACATCCAAAACTAGAACACATTGGGAAAAACTTTGGCATGAGAAAATAAGTTCACTCTCACATAAGGACAATTCAGTATGGACCCTAGCCCACTGTCTGCGAAGGAAAAAGGTACCCACCCCGCCAATACCACATAATTGGAGAGCACTATACGATGACTGCTACAAAGCAAATACCTCTGCCGACTCCTTCGAATGCATTTTTAAAAACAATAATACATCCTTGTTGGATTCAGAAGCGTTGATCAGCATCTCTGGCCTGTCACTTTGCCCATTCCAAATATTCCTGGAAATTACTCCTCAAGAACTTTACTCCATTATGTCCCACTCCAAAACCAAGTCATCACCGGGACCTGATCAAATCTCATACCTTCATCTGAAAAACTTTCCTAAATCTTTAATCAAACACCCACACTCTATCCTCAACGCCTGTCTTTCCCAATCATACTTCCCAAAGGTATTGAAAACGGCTAAGATAATACTCCTTCCAAAACCTGATAAAAATCCTTCTTATATCCTGAGCTATAGACCCAGTGGCCTGCTCCCCTGCATGGGCAAACTTCTAGAAAAATGCATCTTAAACAGACTACAACAAGAAATCTTGGCCCTAGACTTGATCAGACCTGAGCAAACTGGCTTCCGCCGTCGCCATTCCATGACTCAGCAAATAACAAGATTGGTTGAACAGATCACTTTCGGCTTCAACATCCACAACCACACCCAAGTAGTCTTCTTTGATCTCCAAAGAGCTTTTGACAAGTTCTGGCAAACTGGTTTAATACATAAACTGCTTAAAACCGACATATCAGTATACCTAAATAAGACCATCCCCTCCTTTCTTTCAAACCGCACGTTCTTTTTAGCCCTTAACAATGCCAAATCAACTACCCGGTCCATATCCGCAGGTTTTCCTCAAGGATCAATTTTGTCACTCGTCCTATTCAACCTCTACATTAACGACCTCCCCTCCGACCCAAAACCTACCTCTATGCGGATGACTCAGCTAGAGCGTCAACTTCCTTTGACCCAAATCATGCCGCAAAAAATGTCCAAGAACACCTTAAGAGCATAGCAGAGTGGATGACCGATTGGAAACTAACCATTAACACCACAAAATGGGTAAACGTAAACTACGCCAGAAAATGGAAGAATCCTCACATCACTCCTATCCACTATGGCAGGGAAATAATCCCCCAGGCATCATCGGCTAAATTTCTTGGTGTACAAATGGACAGTAAACTCACTTGTCAAGCACACACTCAACAAGGCCAATTCAGCCGCTTTCTTATTCTATCCCCTCATAAAACACACCAGTCCCCTCCGTCTTCTCACCAAGGTACTGTTATTTAAATCTATGATACGACCTATCTGAAGGCTACCCAGCCTGGGGTTCAATAGCCGCAACCAAATTGAAGAAAATGACACGCTTCCAAAATAATACTCTACGAACCCTTGCCAACGACGCCTGGTTTGTAAGAAACTCAGATATTCACACGGATCTAAAAATACCGGACCTTCCAACATATCTAAGCGACCTAGCCACGTCATTCCAACAAGCAATAGGAAATACTGGTAACCCATTATTAGAACCTTTATGGGATTACCCTGATAATCCCCATTTCAGATACAATTGTGCTAAAGCAAGCATAAATGGGCTGTCATAATCTCCAAATATAATACTGTCACAAACTGCACTAAAATATACTCACTAGCTTAACTTCGCCCATGAACCACTTATAACCTACGACCATTGATCAGCATAGCTGGATATTGGTTTAACAAGCACCTAACGGCACAGTCCATAAGCATCGATTGGTCGGTCGGTAGCAGGACCCCCATTCTTCTTTCGCATCAACAACGACCAATGAAAAAACGTGGAAAAAGTGAAAGAAATTATTTACGATTTAATCGGCATAATCAAAATATTCAGAATGAAAACAATTGAAGATGTATGGCATGTTGCAATTGGCTCATTCTAATAAAATTATTTTAATTTAGAATGTTTTTTGTATTAAAAGCGAGAGAAACAGCAACATTTCTTCATAATTTTCGAAATTTGAATTACAAACAAAGTGGCAAATGAAAGTTGCTCAGGATCAGTCACACGCAAATGAAGTCATCGACGATTTAGAATTATTAATTCCTGTTGAAAAACAGGATGACGAAACAACATGGGGATTAAAATGAAATGACGTAGAAACTTAAGGCATAATTTACGAATTCTTTTAACCATATTTTTAAAACACACGAAAATCTCCTCCCGTTCATAAAAACACATGTCTGTTCTTAGCGGCTGTGACATGCTTGGAAATGACATCTCACTTCTTTTCCAATCTTTTTGCTTGTTCCATCCCTTTTGGCACAACAAACTGCACACATCCTACAAAGCTCTTCCTTCTTCTCTGTAGGTGGAATATACTTGGGAAATTGTAACTTACATAGAGGATCAAGGATTTGGTTCTACTGAAGGCCTTCTACCCTCACATGTTATATCATATGCAATGTACCCTTCCATTACATCTTCCATTAGTTTGATTCTAAATTCTGAACTTACCCTTTGGTCCACCACCCTTTCTCTGCAACAGAAATCCATTCCATGTGCCCTGGTCCAACAAGTGAAAAATGTTTTAAATATTTATTGCCCCCCTTTTTTCATAATGGGGAAATTTGTCAGGTGCTGATCTTCCCTTTCTACTCCACCTATTGTATTATTGTACACAACAGCAACTTTTGGCTTTTATAGCACCATATCCTTTTCATTTATATTCCACAAATTCCGTATTATGTACTGTAAAGGTACAGAGACTTGACGGCCTTCTTATCTTCCCAATTCATAGCAATCACTTTGCCTTGCTGGAGGGCAGTCATTCCTCCTTTTTCAACTTCTTTAGTCTATACGTCATCTAGTACTTCCTTCCTTTTAATTCTCAATGTCCCATGTCTATCGGTTCCTTTCATAGCCAATAAATCAGCCAGCTATGAGGAGGTGTAATAGTTGTCTGCAGTCAGGACATAATCTTTGACCTAGCAGAGGTTTCATTACTGCTAGCAC
The DNA here is from genome assembly GCF_022747635.1 of Hetaerina americana. Lineage (NCBI taxonomy): Eukaryota > Metazoa > Arthropoda > Insecta > Odonata > Calopterygidae > Hetaerina > Hetaerina americana. The sequence continues at coordinate 122,469 of NW_027286784.1, forward strand.
AATCTAAGGATGTATTAGGATCATTGGTATATTCCACGTTCAATACTGACCATTTCCTGTGTACCATAAACACAGTAATCAATGCTGGAAGGTCGGTTTATGGGTGAAGGTAGAGTTCACCCAGTACTTAGCTCTATACCGTCTGTGAAATTCACACATCAGGGTATTAAGGGGAGCCAGTTACTTTCACTGTGGCAGATAAGGTTTACCAGGAAGATTGGTACCAGAAAAAATCACATAGCTTGAGTGGAGCATCAGGTGCCCTGAGTGCCTTGCCTGGGGTTTGAACTCAGGACCCTCCGGTCAATAGTCCAATGCTCTACCCTCCTGGACTATCATGATCCACCTTTTTCCTGTAGAAAAAATATTAAATGACCATATATATCCAGACATAGGCTTAGCAAATCTAAAGGTTTCTACCCCAAATCTGGCTCCTTTCAGGGAAACATACTGCATCAGTGAGAGCTCATCCTTGTACAGAATAACATTTTTATCAATAGAAATCTTCCTCTTAGGTGTCATTAAACTTGAGAACTTTTTGTTGAGAAATACAAGCAGAGGGCTAATTTCATTCAGCTTGACACAAGGATGTCTATCCCTCATAAAGGTACCATTGTCTGCAAAATGCAGATAGTGTTTGACGAGCACATATCTATGCTATGGCATAAAATTGGAAGAGAATGGAGTGAGAATATTCTGCCTCTTTGACAAATATCTTTCTTGAACTGGTTTGCTCATAGTTTTATGAAGAATGATCAATGCAAAACAACATACTAATTTCATTAGTACTAATTTCTAATTTCATTAATAGTATTTATACACTACCAATCTATAAAACTTGATTTTTTTTAAACAAAAGAATCAGTACAGTGGTCAGCATATAACTTGATTTCCACAGTTATTAGTTCAATTGAGTAATCATCAATTAATGCCCGAAAGCATTGAAGAATTCCAGCAGTTTCATCAATCTCTAAATAAACAGGATGAGAAGCAGTCAAAGGAAATCTTGGAATTGGTGGTTAGTGATGTTGCTGGGAATCCATCGGACACCAAAACACTCACGCATCAAGCAATTGGGCAATCAAACCTTCTTCATAAATCTGGGAAAATATGTCCGTTTCTGGATGTTTTATTCTGAGGTAATGAAGATTAATATTTAATATGTTTATGTTAATTTGGGTTGATAATTTGTCCAAAATTTAATGACAATGAATTCATTAATGAATAAATAACTGTTTAAATGAGTCTGCCATTAAATTGGTTTGATATTTTATAATTTTTGAACACAAACTTTATAATTCAAGGAGACTTCTCATCGTCTTAAACTGTTCCAATATTTCATCGAAATCTGTTTTGATTGATTCTGAATTTTTTATGAAAATAGAGCCTATAAAAATAAATAAAATATACTCAATGAACCTGTATGGAATCAGTCATTTTTAATTGGCTTTGAAATCGCGTGCATTTAAAACAATTGACTTATATATGTCATACATATATTCTAAAATAAATGGCATTTCTAAGCCAATAGATGCCAATCAAATATAATGAAGATGAAGAAATGAATTCATTTTACAAACACTTTAATTAAAAAGGAGTGCTTCATAATATGGGATTAGTGGCACCCAATTGGGTAATTGCAAAATGGCTATGGAAATAACTTAAGAAGCCCTATCTTCTACCGAGCGTGTATTAAATACAGTTTATTTTATGTTTAATTTTTCAATATTGAATCTTTCAATAAATTTTATTTTAAAAATCCACTTTGAATAATTTGGTCTTAATGTATTGGTTTATCATGGAATACATTATTAAGTATTATATTCAATTTATATTGACACTGTTTACAGCTGTAGGTTGGCACATGATTCCTGTTCAATTCCATCCGAAACATAGACCATAATTACTTCAAAAAGGAGCATTAACATATATATTTTCTACACTTAGATGGATACTCCAGTCAATTCAAGCAGAGTTTATCATCAGAACAAATTAAAAGACAACTATCTCAGCAGCTGGTAATCTTGTCGTGAATGTAAGTTGATGTTCTCCAGAAATTAAAATGTATATGTTTCATAAAAGATCTCACCAGTCCATTCTTTCCATGTGTGGCGTAAATAGGAAGATTTAATATTTTAAACAACAGAGCTCATTTTACTTGAACGAAATTCTAGATGGTAACTTTGCAAAACTTTATATCTATTGTCGCAAGTATGCGACATGGTACTCCTTCCCTGGCTCCTGCGAATGTCCCACGTGACCAAAGACAATGTTTCAAAAGTATTCCTCCCCTGACTCCTAAATTGGGTATAAAAGCCCTGGTCGCCGGGCAAAAAGCAGTCAGTTGGTTATCTGGCGGTGACCGGTAGGGCACGATGATTCGGCTATGTTGCGATTGTCGCGACAGTGTGTCCTATTCCTGACTAAACTTCGGACGAGGGCTCTGCCTAGGTTACGTTCGTTTAACCTCGTCCACCCTGCAATACTCCCTTCCTTTCCGACGGACGAGGGCTCTGCCTAGGTTATGTGTTTCGTGACCGCGTCCACCCAGCATTTATCCTGTCCCTGGGAATTTTCTGCCATTTGAATTCTGTCCGCCCTCGCGTTGGTTTACCGAGGGTCTAGCCATCCATAATTTGCTTATACTTATGTAAATGGTGCATTATGACTGATGTTGGGTAATATACGGCTGCTTTGGTAATACTCGGTGTAGTTACTCTGACCTTCCCTGATACCCTTTGTGTCGCACCATAGAAACCCCCCTCGCGACATATTGGTGTCAGGTGAGGGGTTGCACGGTTGGACTAGTGATTTATTCAGTGTACGTGACAGTTTCTCATTGATTATCATGTGCCCGTGTACGTCTTTAAATCGGAAGTTCCGTATTATCTCGGACAGGTGGGATATGCTAATCTGTGCTGAGCTAACGAATTATTATTTTAAGACACGTGCTATTACCTCATCGCGATTCTCTGCACACAATTAAACTGAGGATCACTTCATCAGGAACCATCAATTAGCCCGAGAAGGGCCCACCATGGGTATCGGATACACTCGGAGTATGAAAAAATAAATTAATTAAGCTTTAGTTTGTCAGTCAGAGAAGGGGTTGTAAGCATTGCTCAGTGAATTAGAAATTAAGGGCGACAGGTATGGGATGAGAATCAATATTAATAAAACAAAGGTTATGCAATTTTCTAGAAATGAAAAAGCTAAGCTAAACATTAAAATGGGGGGCAAAAACTTATGCAGGTAGAACAGTTGACGTATCTCTGAATCATTTTGGACCAACACCGTCAAAGTAGTAGGGACGTATGGAGAAGAATTACGCTAGGCGCAGAGGCTTTCATAAGGAGGAGAGAGTTGATGACAGGGACGTTGAGTAAGGATATTAAAAAAAGACTCGGGAAACTTACATATGGTGCATAGTTATATAAGGAAATGTGGTCATTGAAGCAGGAGGATAGTCTTGGACTGGAGGCTTTTGACATGTGGGTGTGGAGAAAATGGAGAAGGTGAAATGGACCGAGAAGAAAACCAATGAGAAAGTACTTGGTATGGTGGGTGAAGAGAGGTGTTGGTTGGGAGAAATCCTATTGAGGCAGTAAAAATGGATGAAGGGCATATTCACCAACAGGGGACTGTTCAAGATGGTAATAGAGGGGAGAATGTGAGGCAAGCAAGGAAAGGGAAGGAACAGGATAGAAATGTTTCATTTAAGGATTCAAGTTCCTTCTAGATTATTATTATTAGGAGTTAATTTCATTATTTCCTTGAAAATTGTATCTTAGCACAACAGTCTGATTTACCTAATTTCTCTTAAATTTTTAGTAGTTCTAAGGTTAATTTGTCCATAAAGACATGGCCTCATTCGGCTTCCAATAATAATTTCAATGCCCATGTTTTCAAGAAGGATTTCTAGTCTTTGAGCTATTTTTGGTATCATCATGATTACTGATTTGCCCTGTAAAATTAAATCTACATATGTTTTATATCCTTATCATGCTTTTTGTTTGCAAAAATATCAAAATCTAGAAGATGCAAAGGTACGTTTCAGAGCCACTCAAAGACAGGCTAACCAGGCAGGTTTCATATTAATCATTTACGTTTAAATACTAACAAAATTCAGCATTATGTATGCAGTTATAGTATAAAAAAATGTACTGATGTTGAAAATTCTAAAATACTAGGAATTAATATAATTAGAAAACTTAACAGGGAGACTCACATCAGTCAGATCTGTAATGAACTGATTAAAGCTCAACTTTCTCATTTCAAATGAGTATCGTTTAACACTTGGCCATGTCCTCTTTCCATGTCATTTGAATTACAGTGATGAGTTATGGGGTCATTTCCCTAAACATATCATACGAATCTTGCTACTACACAAGAGAGATTTTTGCTCCCTTGCTAATACACCACAACGTGATTTCTGCAGACCATTGTTAATTAGCTGTGGAGTCATGATTGTACACCATGAGGGGTAGAGCAAATCTAAATAATACTATTTTTTGTGGAATTTCATCAACTTACAGCGCATTTCATATTGTGGACATTCAAATGTAAAACTATATGTTTTTTTACACTGTTTTTGTAACACTCATTGTTTATTGAGAGATGAGTAAGGTGGAAATGAAATCCTTTGAGTTTGGTGAATTCATCAAAAAAAAAACCAAGAACGCTACATTAAAACTGCTAAATCTTCAAGGAAATTTGACAGAAATTATGATGGGTGTCATTTTATTATGTTTGCACATTTTGGTTTACTAAATTCTCCATAATCAAAGGACAATAGATGCATGATCGTTCATCATATTTAATGAGAATTTAACAGTTTAAATGAGCATGCCATTATATTGGTGATGTTAAACATTTTTTAATTATTGTACACAAACACTCAAATTCAAGGAGACTTCTTATAGTCTTACATTGCTCCAATATTTAATTAAATTTTGTTTCCAATGATTCTGAATTTGCATAAAAATAAAGCCCGTCTAAATGCATAGTGTACTCAATTAAACTGCATATAATCAACCATTATCGGTTTGCTGTGAAAGTGAGTACATTAAATGCATTTGAAATATAAAGGTCACACTTGTATCCTTAAATAATGGCATTTTCAAAAATAGAAGCAATGCCAATCGAACAGAATGTAGAAGAAGAAATGAATTCAGGTCACAATCACCATAATTAAAAAGGAGTATTTCACAACAGCAAGGGATTTGTGGCGTTAATAGGTGTACTTGCGAATTGATTCAGCATATTAAATAAATGGGTCCCTCACTACAGAACACCATAAAAATCTAATTTTTCGTTAACTACTTAAATATCGAATCTTCCTATTTATAACCATTGTATTTAAACAATCCATTTTGAATGATTTTGACTCAATGTATCGTTTGATCATTGCGCATGTGAAATAATACTATTTTCTAAACATTATTGACGATGTTTATAGCTGTCGTGATACACTTGACTCCCGTTCAATTCTACCAAAAACATAGATCTTAACTACTTCAAAAAGGAACATTTACAAATATATTTTCTACAGAGATTGATACTGCAGTCAATTCAAGCAGAGCGCAAAGCAATTAAAACATGGCTATCTCAGCAGCAAGTATTATTGTTGTGTATGTAATTAGGTGTTCTCCAAATTTAAAAGGCATATATCTCACAAAAGATCTCACCCGTCCATTCTTTCCAAAATACATTCACTAAGATTAGCAACCTGAAACAGCATATCCTTGTTTACGCAAATGAGAAGCCATACCGTTAAGAATTTGCTCCATGTCATTCAGTTGGAAAGGAAAGCCTATGGTCTGTGAGTGTGTAAAGAATGCTTTTTCTGAAGTACGCAATAATGTTTGTTTTGATTCGTTCATTTGGTGACGCTTTTGCCGTGGCAACGGTAACAAACAAGTGAAGAATGAAATGTTTCGAATTAGATTGAGAATAAGATCTAATTTCTTAGTTTCCAAATTTCCGCGTGCTTTGATGGCACTTAAGGTGTTGATGCATCGAGAAAGAAACGGAAACTCAAGTTGTCCGTTCAGGTCAGTTTCCTTTAAAAACTCGGAAACCTTCCCTACAGAGTTGGAGTCCGATTCTAAACTATTGCTTAAATTACCTCTTATTTTAAAAAAGGTATCTGGCCTTTTATAATTTATTTCTGAGTCACAATCAGGCGCAAGTTACAAACATTGCAGCAAGGTTGCACTTTTGTCTCCATGAAGAGTGTGTGAGGGCTAAGTGCCCTATTCTCAGGCTCGTGATCCTGACCTCTTCCCTCTGAATGTTCCAGATAGAAGAGGGCGCTGTCAAAACAACCAAATTTATGGCCTTATGTTCCTTGTTTTGCAAGAATCACCAAGCTTCCTTCCACTGGTTCAGAACCAAATTCCGCAAGGCAGCCCCGACGTCTACCACAGGAAGCAATGCTGAGTCTGTTTTGAGATTGACCAGGGCTTCCTTTGCTGCTTTGCCAGCTTTTTCAATGCCTGGTATTCCCACATGACCAGCAGTCCATATAGAAGATACCTACTTCCCCTTTATCTGAAGGGACCACAGGGTATAATAGATCTCCTGAACCATCAGGTGCATTGATGACAAGGCTGATATGGATTATAGGGAAAAAAAAAGATTGCGAACATATGAGAGAAGAGCCATTACATTCTCTTATGTCTTTTAGGGCCCTTTTGATAGCTGACAGTTTGTAGCGGTCCCATGGCCAGACCCTTATGTCGCCAACCCGGAGAATTACTTTTACTTCCGCTTCGGCCGATTTTTTGAAGAATTTTCCATATATTCTAGGCAGAAGGACGTCCAGGGTTTCCAGCTTTCCGTCCTCGTGCATATCGGAAACGCGGGCGTAACGACCGCGTGCCATGATGTCACGAAGAGCAGAATTCTGCACCACCTGAATTTGAGCGAGACTCGTTCGCGACACTCCTGACCGTACCGGAGCATCGTACGTGATGACAGGCAGCACGCACGCTTGGTACAGTCTACGCTTCGTGTCCATGCTCAGGACCGGCGGGCGGATAATCGGCCGGAGCCGATTAAGCGCCGCGAATGCCTTTCTACGTACACGAAGCGCTTGGGCGTTCCAAAGGAGTTTCCGGTCCATCAGCACTCCGAGGTAGGTAACTTCGGATTCCCACGGTAGGGCGACTCCATTCACTGTTAGGTTCACTCCTGGCGGCCGACCATTTCCCGGATGGAAGCTGATCGCCTTCGTCTTCTGGGTGTTAACAGCAAAGCGCCATCGGCGGTACCATTCTAGGAGATCCGCCACAGCGCTCTTCAGTCTTCGCACCGCGGTCACCTTCTGCCAGGAGCAGCACAGGAGGGCCGTATCGTCGGCATAGAGAGACAGGATCTCGAGGTTCCCACGTGGAGTTGGAATGTCGTGGGAGTAGATATTGTAAAGCAGTGGTCCGAGGACTGATCCCTGGGGCACGCCGGCGGAGATCCGACGCACCCCTGAATTCGCCCCGAGCCATTGCACGGTGAATGTCCTGTCTCTCAAATAGGAGTGAACCATCCGAACAATCCAAGGTGGGAAATGGAGTCGTCTCATCTTCAACAAGAGAGCCGGATGCCAGACGCGATCGAACGCCTTACTGACGTCGAGGAAGGCCCCAGCAACCGCCCTATTCCTGTTGAAGCTGTCCGTGATGAAATCCGCCGCTCGCACCAGCCGATGGACTGTGGAAGGCTGCGCACGGAAACCAAACTGCTCCTCCGGGAGGATGTCATTCTCCCGGACGAAATCAGTCAGCGGCCGTTGCAGCAGTCGCTCGAATATCTTACCGAAGCCGTCGAGCAAGGAGATAGGCCGGAATTCTCCGGGACCCACCTCAAATTTCTGCGACTTCGGCAGGCAGACGATTCTCGCTCTTCTCCAAGTGGTCGGGAAGTAGAAAATCCTGAACAGCCATTTAGGAGCTTTGTCAGGGACCTCACCGCCGCCTTTGGAAGCTCCCGAATGACCACATTGGGAATTTTGTCGCTTCCGGGGGCCTTCCTCGTGCGGAGGCGACGTATTGCCTCTTTGACGTCCTTCTCGTCGAATCTCGGAATTTCCGAGGCGTCTTTCAGATCGGCGTCTCCGGCTCTTTCAAACGCCTCCATTTTTTCTCTCAAGTCTTCAATCTCGGCAGAAGCGGAATTCCCAAGGATTGGGTGAAAAGCTGCAGACCAAGTGATCAGCGAGCAGTTCCGCTTTCTCCATGGGAGATCGTGCCTCCCTGTCTCCGTCGGTAATAATCGGGCCAAGTCTTTGAGGGGCCCGCAGCCTCCGGCATATCTTCCACACCGACGGCAGGTCCTCGTTGCCGTCTTCCGATAGCAGCTCCTCCCCCAGGTGCGCCTCCCAGTGGCCCGATCGGACCTCCCGGAGGGCATCCTGTACCGCAACGTTGAGCTCTGAGAGCTGCCTTCTCACATCCGCTCTACGATATTTCTGCCATTGGCGCCGCACGTTGTTTCGCCGCGAAATGAGGCCTCTAACCGCCGCTGGAAGTGGAACCCGAAGATACGAGTTCCGTTGTTCCTTAAGCGGTATCGAGGCCTTCATTGCGCCGTCTATTGCAGAGGTGAGGTGGCTGACCATTTGATCGGCCATCTCCGGTGAAGTCGGCTCCAGTGGCTCTCTTGGCAGCTCCTCAGCGATGACGTTGTGGAAACTGCTCCAGTCGGCCGACGACAGATCCAATTGCCGGGTGGAAGACAGAACTGGGATTCGGCTCCCCACTGCCAGGATGATCGGGTTGTGGTCCAACGACAGTTCCACGCATGTGTACAAACTCAGGGACGTCCTTACATGGTGAGCAATCGCAATGTCTAAAACGTCCCCTCGTTCGTGCGTGGGTATCGCCGGTCCTAAGATGGTTAGGCCTTTTGCATCTGCTAGCTGACGCAGGGATTCTCCTCTCGGGTTCGAGGACCGTTAATTCCAAGTAGGATGCTTGGCATTCAGGTCCCCCAAGATGACCGATGGTCCGCTGTCCCCCGCAAGGTACTGGATGAGATCCGGATCCCAAGGTTTCCCGGGTGGGAAATACAGAGATGAGACCCGGAGCCATCCTCCTCTTGTCCGTACGTCCACCGAAACAGCCTCCGCATGCGGGTGAGAAATCTCTCTACATGCTCGGTGCTCGATGGACCTGTGGACGAGGATGGCCGCACCTCCTGATGTTTTAAGTCGTTGTCGCCTGGGATCCCTGTCCGCCCTATAGATGATCCAGCCAGGTAACCTCCAGGCGTCCGTTGGCCGAAGGTAAGTCTCATTGACAGCGGCGACCATGGCTCCCTTCTCCTGGAGGAACGCCCGTAATTTCTCGCGACGGCAAAGAATTCCGTTGGCGTTCCATTGCGCAAGCAGGACGGGTCGTTCAGCCATGGTTGGTTGAATTTCCGATCCTGCTGCGCACCAGCTCTTCCAGGAGTGAGAGGAGGAGTTTGCCCTGCGTCGAGGTGACGAGTTTCTTCAAGGTGCATGCAATAACGGCAATGGTCTGCCATAATTCCTGGTCCTCTCTGTCTGGTGTCAGCGAGGACTCTGCGGAAACTGGAGACTTATCAGTTGATGTCCCCTCTCTCCGTTTTTCCTGTTTCTGGCTTGGTTTTTCGCCTTCTTCACTTGCCGTTCGGAAGGTGTTCCCAAGCACCCTCTGGGTTGGCATCGTGATGGCTTTTCCTTCTTTCCCGGTGGTGATCGGGGATTTCTTCTTCTTTTTCTTTTTCTTCCCTTCGGAAGAAAAAGGAAGGGTCGCTTCCTTCGGGGGAGGCTGTTGGGGGGTTACGAGTTCCCCTTGTTGGCCTCTCCTACGGCTGGCGCTGGTGGTGGTTCTTGGACCGCCTCAGCATCCCTGGGTGGATCTGTGATATCCACCTCCATGTTCCCCTCTTCTCCGGAGAGAGCCTGAACCTTGTCCTGAGAAGGGCACTTCAGGATTGTTCCGTAGGTTGTAGCGTGATCGACTTGTCGGAATGGTTTTTGTCCCGGTTCCGCTGCCGGTTTCTTGGGCGACGTCTTCCCTGGTGCTGGCTTGCGTGCGTTGGCGTGTTGTCGCCGCTCAGCCTCCTGAAAGGCGGGACACCGGCGAGAGATGGCCGTATGAGGTCCTCCGCAGTTCGCACAGATGGCATCATCTCCCCTTCCTCAGGAGCATTCCTTGACTGCGTGTGCTCCAGCACAGCGCATGCAGCGTTTCGCACACCAGCAAGCTATGCCGATGTGTCCAAACCGCATGCAGTTGCTGCACTGGAGTGGACCTCTGTCTCCATGGTAACGCTCCACAGTGACGTAGCGGTGGCAGAGCTGGCTGATGTCCCCGGGGGCGATGGCCGATGGAGTCTTTACCACGTTCGCTACGTGGCGATCTATGGGGACCGGTTTTCCGTCCTCCGTGACCGTAAGGCGACGTACGCTACGAATTTCGTATCCGAGGGATCTGAGTCCCTCGGATACCTTTTCGACTGCTATCCATCGAGAGATACCCTTGATGAACAGCTTCATCCCTGGCACCCTTTCAATGGGCTGCGAGTGGTGTTGGATTTTCTTGCTCTGCAGCAAGGAGAGTGCCTTTTCATGCCCCTCTCTGTTGGAGGTGATGATGCGGATTAAAGCTCTTCGAACATCCAAGCCGAAAGCATCACCTATGTCGCCCGACAGCTGGTCAATCAGTTCCTGGACGTCGGTGACCCCATAGACGACGTTAGGCGGTGGTCGCAGCGTCTTAGGTTCCGGTGCCGGTAGAGGTGTGGCTTCCGGGACGGCTGCGTCGTTCGTCAGAAGCGGTTTCCTTTTCTTCCTCTTGGAAGAAACCAAGGTAAATCCGTCGTCGCCTTCCCCCTCCTCTGTGCTCAGCGCACGCTCCGCCCTATCGTCTCCTTGAAGATTCGGCATCCGCGTAACCGCGGAATCTTCTGGCTTCTGGTTCCTTCCAGATGCCTTCTTTCGCTTGACGCCGCCTGCGGTGTCCTTCACCACCTGGCCCTGTAAAGGGCCGAGGTCTGCTGTTGCCTCCGTTGTCCCGCTTCGGGTCTTCGTCTCCTCCAAGCACTGCGACGGGCTGAGAGCCAAGGCTTCAACACCTGATGATGAATTTGCCGAAGGCTTAGATACCCCCGGCAAAACAGCTGGAGGTTCTTTGCCTTGCGGACGATTATTCCCACGCTGTGTAATTCCCTTCGTGAACATGAAGTCTCCGAAGGAGTTGGCACGACGGTCCTCACCTGGACCACCGGAAAAGCAGAGTTGCTAGAAGACATCCGAAGAAAGTAGTAGGCTCTCGTCTGATGTCTCCTTGATTCTGGCAATCAAGTTGGGGCGCTCGGGGTTTATATATGAATTCCCGGGTACAAAGACCGGGCGCCGAACTCCGTATCATTAGCGGAAGGGGAGAGAGCAGGTTAACCTCGGTAGTGCGTGACTGTGTCCAGCCACTGTTCGCCAAATTTGCTATCGCGGATTCGGCGAAAAGGACACTAGCTCGCATGAGTCCTTCTAGATGTCCGAGCATCATGTCCCCGAGACATTGTGTATTGAGACTGCCATCTACTTGGCTTTTCCGAAACATCAGAACTAGCATCATGTCCCCGCGACATCACCCCGGCTTTGAAATCAAACTGTGAGCCCCTTAGAAGTCAACCTTGCTTTCTCCGCTGTTGTCTCTACGCTTCCTCTTTCCTTCCGGGCCGGACTCCTTGTGTAGTAAGTCCAATAAATGTATAGCAAGGAAAGCCCCTCTTTGATTACACGAACCCAACCCTACTATGTCCACGCGACATATTGGTGTCAGGTGTGGGGTGGCGGAGTCTTGGAGCGGCTTATTTAAATGCAACTTGCCTTCCGTCCATCATGCTTCATTCGTTTGATTGAATTTCGATTTAAGAAGTAGTTACGCGTAATGCCAAAAGGAAACTAACCCCATTTTTTTATTAACGAGAATCGGTTATATTGCTAACATATGGCGAATGAATTTTGTCCTAGCCGTATTGTCTTTAAATCATAATGGATTTCGGTGGCAAGGGCACGTATGGGCGCTTTGGCGAATCTCTGCCTTGGGAGCGTGATTTATCACCAAACAATACGAACTTAATTGATTTCACTTCCGCTGTTAATATGATAGAAAGCGCCCCTGTTTCCCCTCCGACGATGCAACAAACATTTTCAGGACATCCCATTCATTTAATTCCGAGTTTTAACGGTGATGGGGACGTAAGCATCGAGGATTTTTTGAACAATCTTAAGTTAGTGAGTCATCTTAGCGGGTGGAGTGAGAAGCAAGCCTTGAGCGTAGCACGGCTGCGTCTGAGCGGTACCGCTGCCGAATTCATTAAGTCAAACCCTCACGTTATTGAGTCCTATGAACTTTTTTCTAAACTAGTGAAAAAGCGCTTCATTCCCAAAATTTCACTGGTCTCTGTTGAAAGAATGTTCACAAGCTGTTTGCAACGCCCCTTGGAAAGCGTGAACGAGTATTCTTCCCGTCTCTGGGAATTGGGACGAAAACTAAGAGATGCTTTTCTAGACCCAGACTCACAAGCGACAGGAATTATGCTCGAGAACCGCCTCCTCTCACAGTTCTTGGTCGGACTTAGGGAAAAATTGGGCGATTCGTGCTAGTGCGCAATCCAAGAACCATGCAAGAGGCTGAGGAATTTGCTAACCTAGAGGAATTCAATGCTCGTAATCACTCAGGCGTTAGGGAAGTAAACTTCTTGCAGAACCATGACTTTGGTATGCCCGTGCGCAGTCTTAACGTGAAGACGACGACAACCTTTCCGTAGTGTGACCCGACACGATATTTCACAACGAGCCATGTTCAACCCCGCCTCGAGCCAATCTTAAACCCCACTGTGAGCCCTAGTCTTTCGGATCAAGTGCACGCAATCCAGACAAATGTACACACGAAGCCTCCACAGTCTACACTGCCGGTGGGTGGAGGGAACGTAAGTAATGCGCCTCGGAATTGTAATTACTGTAAAAAGGTGGGACACATCGCGCGCTATTGCCGTACAAAACCCCGCGCATGTTATAACTGTGGGGAAGGGAGCCATGTCAGTAAAGATTGCCCTCTGATGATTTGCGGCGTGTGCAAGAGAGCGGGCCATCGCCCGATAGATTGTCCCACCCCCACCCAAAAGCGAGATCAGGGAAACGCGGCCACCCCGGCCGGCAGGTCGGGGACGAATTAGTGCTCGTCGTAGCACCAGAAGTCGGCTTGACGGTCTCGGTTACAGTACTAGGTAGAGTGTATTCCTTTTTAGTGGATACCGGTGCCGCTGTGAGTATTATGCAGAGTACAAGTTTCCCTTTTGGAAACCTAAAAATTGACGACTATTCCTCCCCTGTGAGAAGTGCCTCCGACCATGCGCTCGCCACATTAGGGCAAGGCAACATACCTTTCATTATCGATGGAGAAGTTTACCCTCACGATACATTGATTGCAAATCTAGGGAAAGTACCGTATGACGGTATCCTCGGACTAGGCTTCATGGTAAAATACGGAAGTAGCATTTCGAGCGGAGAAGGTAAAATGAAAATAACAGAAGGGCACGAAACCATGTTAAAATCAGGTTACTCAAAACAGAAAATTTCCGCTGTATTTTTAGAGGACATAATTTCATGTGATGATATCCAAGCAGTGCCTAAAACACCGAGTAATGAATCTTTCAAAGAGGATAACGCCAGCAGAAGCTCAAATTGAGTTAGGGTGCCTTGCTTACTGATGGATAACTTGGAGTATTGTTGAGGGCAGTCGATAGTTAATTCGGTGACGCTACTGAGGCTAAAGCGCCACTTTTCAGGCGTTTCGCCCTTGATAAACATTTTAAATGGAGACTGAGCTAATCCTATCTGGCAGTTCTGCTTTATGAGTTTTGTTTTCCGGAGAAAAATGGCAATGTTACAGGAGCGGGAGTTATGAGTTAGTATTGGGTAAGCCTGAGGAAACACGATCATGCTTTCAGTTCTACATTGCTGTGAGTAGTCGTAGGGTAAGAGTACAAAGTTGCTCTGTTCCGTTGAGACGGCCAGATAAGGCGAGTCAGGCTGTATGAGGACAGATTTATTCCCACCATCGGTGGTCGGGAAAGGTAGCGCTCGCAACACCTTGAAACTCATTCCCTTTTGCGTCAACGGCAGTATTATGAGTAATTTGATGTCGCCCATCCGCCGGATCACTCTCACGCTAGCAATGTCGTACATGATCGCGATTTTGTGGTCCAGATCGCGGGGGAGCGACCAATCGGGCTGCAGCGCTCCGGAAATACTTTTCAGGATACCCTGGAACTGGCTGGGAGGGATTAGGGAAGGTATGGACTTCCCAGCCTCGGCGAGTCGCACTTTAGCCTTGACAAGGTCTATCTCATGTTGCAGTTCAGCGATGTGGCGAGTGAGGGCAATAAAAGCGGTATGGCTGTAGCTGAAGACTTTAAAAGCGTATTTTGTTGAAGCTATAGTCTCAGTATATGCTTTGATACTCTTTTCTATAATTTTTTTTGCATGAGTTCTAGGGCTTTCCCTGTCGAAGAAATCATGTCTTTTAAGTGTATTGGATGCGTTGGACAGAAATATATATCGCGCATTTAGGGCATGTTCGGTGCGAATGGATAACCCTTCTATTTTCTTATCTAATGTTTGTATCTGATGGTCGGTCGCCGTGCCTGTAAAAAAATGCAGTCCGTAACCGACCACGTCAAACAATCCTCTGCCCTTACGAGTTGCTTCGGTGGCTCCAATTAACATTTCTAATTGCCTTTCCAAATTGTTTAAGTTGAACCGTACACTTTGTTAGATATAGCAAATCATATTAGAAAAGAGATATTAGCAAAGTGAAAAAACATGCTCGCGTTTGGTTGTGCTGTTAATTTTAAATTAATCTCATGGAATTGGGTGTTCTGTCGTTTAACTATGTCCACTGCAGCTGTTAGCTGAGGTATGTGAAGGTCTATGTTCACTATCCATTCACTCACTATCAAGTACAATGGTCCTTTCGGGACGAAAAGCAGACCAGAGGTGTTTGCTCCACTCAACAGTCCTATTGTCACTAGACACACAGTCTGTACGGTAAGGAGTTCCATGGTTTCTATAAGGAGGAAATTAAAGGTTAGATTAGAATATATAGTTAATGCGGTCGCAGAGCTCACATGGCGATCTCGCGATCTCCTTTATTTTGTTGGATTAATTGTCTTTTCCGTCTTTTATTGAGAATACGTCGCCTACGCTTATGCTCTTTCCGCGACGGGGGGTATTCCCTCCTTTTTTCAATTCCGGCTGGGGGACGAGGCGCTGAATCTTCCAATGTTAAATTTGAAACTGCAGTTTTGAACACAATGGGGAGGGGGGGCAAGTTGGAGTTTGTGAAGTATTCACCGGCTTCCACGACAGCGGTTGGTGGACTGCTTTGTCCGTCGAAGGGTGAGGAGGCAGGAGAGGAATCCCCTCCTCTCTCTTCGTTGGGCGGGATCTCCGGTGTTGAGAGATTGCGACCCGGCGTGGGTGGCGGTCCATCCGCCTGGGCTGGAGGCGAAAACGGTGGGGTTTCATCCCACCAGGAGTAGTTTCTTCCCTGGGTTGGTGACGCTGGAGCTAGACCCTCTCCATCTCCTGCGGAATACATTGGCTGGCTGCGTTGCCCTTCCCCATGCTGTAGATACCGGAAGGCACTCCAATACTCATCACCGCCACCCAGGTGTTGTCGCACGGGAGAAGGGAAGCGACCCGGTGTGGGCGGTGGTCCATCCGCCTGGGCTGGAGGCGAAAGTGGTGGGCTTTCATCCCACCAGGAGTGGCCATCGGCCGCCGGAAGGCGGTCGTAGATTGGAGGTGTCTCGCCAAACAATTCTTTGATCTTCCTTGCTACCTTCTTTCTCCGTAGCAATTGTCTTACTGCTATTACTCGGGCCATACCTAATAGGCAGATACAAGGGAGGGAAGTAGGGTGAATTAAGAGCGTATCCTCCCGGGCAGGGGCCGCAAGTCATAAAATATTTCTGACGATGGAGGATGATTTTGGAGATTTTGCCCTTGAGGAGGGTCGGTCGGTGAACCATTGTTTATTTTATCTGGCTGCGGAATGTGGACTTGATTATGGTTGGTCTGGGCGCCTTGCTCAGTCTCGAACTCGTCAATCACGCGTCCTGCTTGTGCGTAATTAGGTGGCGGTTCGGTCTCTGGTGGTTGTGGAAGCAAATTCCTGTGGTGCGCTGTCAGAATCCTCCCGTCCCGGATATTCTCAGTGTCAAAGGTCACCTTACTTCTAACTTTGACTACCTTGTAGGGGCCAACCCACCTCGAAGGAAACTTTTTTGACTGCCCGGGCGTAAGTACCAAGTTGCGCAGCAACACGAGTTGCCCGTTAAGAATAGGCGGCAACCGTAAGTTCCTATTGTATTTAAAATGCTCATTTTGTATGTTACGCTGGTTATTCTCTGCCGCTTGCGCGCGCGCGATTTGGAGCCGGCGTTGCAAAACGTGATCGTACGGGGGTACCTCCGTGTAACACGGTAGGAGGGGTCGTAAGACATCATCCCAAGGCATATCCAATTCCCTCCCATATAAAAGGTAAGCAGGAGTTTGCTCTGTGATTCGATGTTTGCTATTTCTGTACACAAATAATGCAAAATTTAGTTGATCGTTCCAATCCGAGTGGTCTTGGTTGACATAGTGAGAAATAACGGCGGCAAAAGATTGGTGCGCGCTCTCCAGCCTACCATTGGAAGCGGGATTGTAAGGGGAGGTAAAAATTGTCTTTACTTTCAATAGATCACAAATTCGACTCATACGCTGTGATGTGAAATTGGCACCTCTGTCAGTGAGAAGGGTGGCTGGCACCCCATGACGGCAAATGATCTGCTCTACGAAGGCTCGAGCTACAGTTTCTGCGGATTGATCGATGATAGGTATGGCCTCCGGATATCTCGTAAGATAATCTTGACATGATAGTATGTAGCGATTGCCTCTATTGGATACTTTTAATGGACCAATTATATCCAAAGCAATTTTCTCGAACGGATGTGACGCTTCGGTGACAGGTTGAATAGGTATTCTTTCCTTTCTTCCCTTTCGTTTCTTGCAGCTCACGCAATTACTAAGGTAATTTCGAGTGTCGGCGTAAAGCCCGGGCCAATTAAAATGTCTTTGCAAAATATTTAATGTTTTGTCTATTCCTAGATGTCCTGCAAGGGGGCTGTCATGGCATCTTTGTAATATGTAGTCTCTCATGCCTACGGGTGCACAGATGGTGTATAGTGGATCGGGGGTCTTAACGTGGATTTTATAGAGTACTCCATGCTCGTCTAAGAGATAGTTGGGGTTTCGTTCTTCCGCTAGCGTACGCAGTGGTCGAAGTTCCGGACAAATTGACTGTTCTTGCGCAATCTTGGTTTTATCCCAAACTGGCTCGTATTCCGTGTCTTGATGGAGGGCATTTACTATTGGGTTCACTGCGCGGGAGAGAGCGTCTACGTGCGGAATATCTTTTCCTGCTTTGTACTTTATTGTAAACGAGTATTCGGTGAGCTCCATTATCCACCTAGCAAGTCTGGGTTTCGGCTCGGAAAGGGCATGTAGCCATCGGAGCGGGCTATGATCAGTGATTAAAGTGAACGGACGGCCTAAAAGATATACTCTGAACTTTCTAATCATATGTACGACCGCCAAACACTCAAGTTCAGTGGCGGAGTATGCTTTTTGCTGCTGTGTCAACTGCTTGCTGGCGCATGCTATCATATGCTCGCCATCTTCAAAATTCTGCGACAGCACTCCTCCAATCGCCACGGAAGAAGCGTCAGTGGTCAAAATGAATTCTTTCGAAAAGTCAGGGAATCGCAATACAGGTTGACTCGTGAGAAAAGCCCTTAATTTTTCAAAAGATTCTTGTTGCTCTCTTTCCCAAATAAACTCCGTATCCTTCCTTGTTAGCGAGGTAAGAGGACTCCAAAATTGAGCAAAATGCAAAATAAATTTCCTGTAATATCCCACTAACCCAAGGAACGATTACAGTTGCTTAACGTTACGTGGTGCTGAAAACTGCTTATTGCATGTATTTTTTCTTCATCGGGTTCCAACCCATTAGCGGAAACGACGTGACGGAGGAATTTCACTCGTGTTTGGAAGAATTCACATTTTTGTGGTTTCAGTTTCAAATTCGCTTTCCTCAGTCTTGAAAAAATTTCTCTCAAGCCTAGTATGTGTTTTTCCATGCTCTCATCATGCCGTAATATGTCGTCGAGATGGAACAAAACTCCTCGATTGATCATTCCATCTAGTACGGTTGTCATAAGACGCATGAATGTGGAAGGCGCGTTCGAAAGGCCGAATGCCATCCTGTTGCACTCGTAGTGTCCGTCTGGAGTGCTAAAAGCGGTTTGTGCCCTGTTTTTTTCGTCTACTTCAACTTGCCAGTAACCTTGCGATAAATCTAGGCAACTGAAATATTTTGTCCCTCCTAACTGATCGAATATTTCGTCCATATTTGGCAGTGGAAATACTTCCTTTCTAGTGACGGCGTTCAGAGCGCGATAGTCAAAGCAAGGCCTATACTTGACAGGTTCGCCTGGAACATGCTTTTTCTTTACAAGAATCAGAGGAGCAGACCATGGACTGGTAGATGGAGATATGACTCGCTGATCAAGCATATCCCCGATGGCCTCCTTAAGAGCTTCTCTTTGAGAATGAGGGACGCGATATGGAGACTTTTTAATGGGTTTGGAATCTCCCACATCTATGGTGTGCTGTACCAGGTTGGTGCATCCCAATTTAATATCCCCGTGGATAAAAATATCTGCATACTCTAGTAAAAGTTGCTTTAAAGAGTCAGCCGCTTCATTTGGAGTATCAGAAAACGAGAATAGTGACAGTAACTCAGCGGTGGAGTGGTGCTCGGGCCACATTTCTGGGGTTTCTGTTTCAATCGAATTTACAGCTAGTAATTCATGACTTTCTGAAAAAATGTTGAAACTGTATAAGGACCCTTTTCTTAACATCTTTGGTTCGGGCCGTGTGTTACACAACAACAAAGGTATTACACCATCGGGGGAGACGGTTGCTAGAACTGGAAGTATTAATACATCTCCCTCCCTTCCCTGAATAATATCCTCGCCATAATAGTCCTGAATCTTTGTACTCGTCAACATAACCGAGCGTGGAGGAATTTTAATTGTATCAACAAATGTAGCTTCATGTGACGCTTTCTCTTGCGTACAGGTTACTCGTCCTTCTGTCCCGCAATTACTTTCTGCATGGACTACGGATGGATCGCTTTCAACAACTGACGTTTTACATTCGCCTTTCTGCCCAACAGTTAGATTTGCTCCATTAAAAATTTCTCGCGTACAGGTTACTCGTCCTTCTGTCCCGCTAGAGTGAGTGGCCTCAACCAAGACATCTTCAGTATCCCCAAAAATGTCCCCAAGCAAACCGGTGCTTGTGACTTCGATTCCTGACGGCACTAATATATCATCACTCAACTCTTCCCAATTAATATTAAGCGAATCATCAACAGCCACGAGTCCATCATTCACTTTATCCTTTGAGCTTCTGCTGGCGTTATCCTCTTTGAAAGATTCATTACTCGGTGTTTTAGGCACTGCTTGGATATCATCACATGAAATTATGTCCTCTAAAAATACAGCGGAAATTTTCTGTTTTGAGTAACCTGATTTTAACATGGTTTCGTGCCCTTCTGTTATTTTCATTTTACCTTCTCCGCTCGAAATGCTACTTCCGTATTTTACCATGAAGTCTAGTCCGAGGATACCGTCATACGGTACTTTCCCTAGATTTGCAATCAATGTATCGTGAGGGTAAACTTCTCCATCGATAATGAAAGGTATGTTGCCTTGCCCTAATGTGGCGAGCGCATGGTCGGAGGCACTTCTCACAGGGGAGGAATAGTCGTCAATTTTTAGGTTTCCAAAAGGGAAACTTGTACTCTGCATAATACTCACAGCGGCACCGGTATCCACTAAAAAGGAATACACTCTACCTAGTACTGTAACCGAGACCGTCAAGCCGACTTCTGGTGCTACGACGAGCACTAATTCGTCCCCGACCTGCCGGCCGGGGTGGCCGCGTTTCCCTGATCTCGCTTTTGGGTGGGGGTGGGACAATCTATCGGGCGATGGCCCGCTCTCTTGCACACGCCGCAAATCATCAGAGGGCAATCTTTACTGACATGGCTCCCTTCCCCACAGTTATAACATGCGCGGGGTTTTGTACGGCAATAGCGCGCGATGTGTCCCACCTTTTTACAGTAATTACAATTCCGAGGCGCATTACTTACGTTCCCTCCACCCACCGGCAGTGTAGACTGTGGAGGCTTCGTGTGTACATTTGTCTGGATTGCGTGCACTTGATCCGAAAGACTAGGGCTCACAGTGGGGTTTAAGATTGGCTCGAGGCGGGGTTGAACATGGCTCGTTGTGAAATATATCGTCGGGTCACTGTACGGAAAGGTTGTCGTCGTCTTCACGTTAAGACTGCGCACGGGCATACCAAAGTCATGGTTCTGCAAGAAGTTTACTTCCCTAACGCCTGAGTGATTACGAGCATTGAATTCCTCTAGGTTAGCAAATTCCTCAGCCTCTTGCATGGTTCTTGGATTGCGCACTAGCACGAATCGCCCAATTTTTCCCTAAGTCCGACCAAGAACTGTGAGAGGAGGCGGTTCTCGAGCATAATTCCTGTCGCTTGTGAGTCTGGGTCTAGAAAAGCATCTCTTAGTTTTCGTCCCAATTCCCAGAGACGGGAAGAATACTCGTTCACGCTTTCCAAGGGGCGTTGCAAACAGCTTGTGAACATTCTTTCAACAGAGACCAGTGAAATTTTGGGAATGAAGCGCTTTTTCACTAGTTTAGAAAAAAGTTCATAGGACTCAATAACGTGAGGGTTTGACTTAATGAATTCGGCAGCGGTACCGCTCAGACGCAGCCGTGCTACGCTCAAGGCTTGCTTCTCACTCCACCCGCTAAGATGACTCACTAACTTAAGATTGTTCAAAAAATCCTCGATGCTTACGTCCCCATCACCGTTAAAACTCGGAATTAAATGAATGTGATGTCCTGAAAATGTTTGTTGCATCGTCGGAGGGGAAACAGGGGCGCTTTCTATCATATTAACAGCGGAAGTGAAATCAATTAAGTTCGTATTGTTTGGTGATAAATCACGCTCCCAAGGCAGAGATTCGCCAAAGCGCCCATACGTGCCCTTGCCACCGAAATCCATTATGATTTAAAGACAATACGGCTAGGACAAAATTCATTCGCCATATGTTAGCAATATAACCGATTCTCGTTAATAAAAAAATGGGGTTAGTTTCCTTTTGGCATTACGCGTAACTACTTCTTAAATCGAAATTCAATCAAACGAATGAAGCATGATGGACGGAAGGCAAGTTGCATTTAAATAAGCCGCTCCAAGACTCCGCCACCCCACACCTGACACCAATATGTCGCGTGGACATAGTAGGGTTGGGTTCGTGTAATCAAAGAGGGGCTTTCCTTGCTATACATTTATTGGACTTACTACACAAGGAGTCC
This sequence comes from Hetaerina americana, assembly GCF_022747635.1. NCBI lineage: Eukaryota > Metazoa > Arthropoda > Insecta > Odonata > Calopterygidae > Hetaerina > Hetaerina americana. The sequence goes on from NW_027286784.1 coordinate 144,021, forward strand.
GGCCCGGAAGGAAAGAGGAAGCGTAGAGACAACAGCGGAGAAAGCAAGGTTGACTTCTAAGGGGCTCACAGTTTGATTTCAAAGCCGGGGTGATGTCGCGGGGACATGATGCTAGTTCTGATGTTTCGGAAAAGCCAAGTAGATGGCAGTCTCAATACACAATGTCTCGGGGACATGATGCTCGGACATCTAGAAGGACTCATGCGAGCTAGTGTCCTTTTCGCCGAATCCGCGATAGCAAATTTGGCGAACAGTGGCTGGACACAGTCACGCACTACCGAGGTTAACCTGCTCTCTCCCCTTCCGCTAATGATACGGAGTTCGGCGCCCGGTCTTTGTACCCGGGAATTCATATATAAACCCCGAGCGCCCCAACTTGATTGCCAGAATCAAGGAGACATCAGACGAGGGCCTACTACTTTCTTCGGATGTCTTCTAGCAACTCTGCTTTTCCGGTGGTCCAGGTGAGGACCGTCGTGCCAACTCCTTCGGAGACTTCATGTTCACGAAGGGAATTACACAGCGTGGGAATAATCGTCCGCAAGGCAAAGAACCTCCAGCTGTTTTGCCGGGGGTATCTAAGCCTTCGGCAAATTCATCATCAGGTGTTGAAGCCTTGGCTCTCAGCCCGTCGCAGTGCTTGGAGGAGACGAAGGCCCGAAGCGGGACAACGGAGGCAACAGCAGACCTCGGCCCTTTACAGGGCCAGGTGGTGAAGGACACCGCAGGCGGCGTCAAGCGAAAGAAGGCATCTGGAAGGAACCAGAAGCCAGAAGATTCCGCGGTTACGCGGATGCCGAATCTTCAAGGAGACGATAGGGCGGAGCGTGCGCTGAGCACAGAGGAGGGGGAAGGCGACGACGGATTTACCTTGGTTTCTTCCAAGAGGAAGAAAAGGAAACCGCTTCTGACGAACGACGCAGCCGTCCCGGAAGCCACACCTCTACCGGCACCGGAACCTAAGACGCTGCGACCACCGCCTAACGTCGTCTATGGGGTCACCGACGTCCAGGAACTGATTGACCAGCTGTCGGGCGACATAGGTGATGCTTTCAGCTTGGAAGTTCGAAGAGCTTTAATCCGGATCATCACCTCCAACAGAGAGGGGCATGAAAAGGCACTCTCCTTGCTGCAGAGCAAGAAAATCCAACACCACTCGCAGCCCATTGAAAGGGTGCCAGGGATGAAGCTGTTCATCAAGGGTATCTCTCGATGGATAGCAGTCGAAAAGGTATCCGAGGGACTCAGATCCCTCGGATACGAAATTCGTAGCGTACGTCGCCTTACGGTCACGGAGGACGGAAAACCGGTCCCCATAGATCGCCACGTAGCGAACGTGGTAAAGACTCCATCGGCCATCGCCCCCGGGGACATCAGCCAGCTCTGCCACCGCTACGTCACTGTGGAGCGTTACCATGGAGACAGAGGTCCACTCCAGTGCAGCAACTGCATGCGGTTTGGACACATCGGCATAGCTTGCTGGTGTGCGAAACGCTGCATGCGCTGTGCTGGAGCACACGCAGTCAAGGAATGCTCCTGAGGAAGGGGAGATGATGCCATCTGTGCGAACTGCGGAGGACCTCATACGGCCATCTCTCGCCGGTGTCCCGCCTTTCAGGAGGCTGAGCGGCGACAACACGCCAACGCACGCAAGCCAGCACCAGGGAAGACGTCGCCCAAGAAACCGGCAGCGGAACCGGGACAAAAACCATTCCGACAAGTCGATCACGCTACAACCTACGGAACAATCCTGAAGTGCCCTTCTCAGGACAAGGTTCAGGCTCTCTCCGGAGAAGAGGGGAACATGGAGGTGGATATCACAGATCCACCCAGGGATGCTGAGGCGGTCCAAGAACCACCACCAGCGCCAGCCGTAGGAGAGGCCAACAAGGGGAACTCGTAACCCCCCAACAGCCTCCCTCCGAAGGAAGCGACCCTTCCTTTTTCTTCCGAAGGGAAGAAAAAGAAAAAGAAGAAGAAATCCCCGATCACCACCGGGAAAGAAGGAAAAGCCATCACGATGCCAACCCAGAGGGTGCTTGGGAACACCTTCCGAACGGCAAGTGAAGAAGGCGAAAAACCAAGCCAGAAACAGGAAAAACGGAGAGAGGGGACATCAACTGATAAGTCTCCAGTTTCCGCAGAGTCCTCGCTGACACCAGACAGAGAGGACCAGGAATTATGGCAGACCATTGCCGTTATTGCATGCACCTTGAAGAAACTCGTCACCTCGACGCAGGGCAAACTCCTCCTCTCACTCCTGGAAGAGCTGGTGCGCAGCAGGATCGGAAATTCAACCAACCATGGCTGAACGACCCGTCCTGCTTGCGCAATGGAACGCCAACGGAATTCTTTGCCGTCGCGAGAAATTACGGGCGTTCCTCCAGGAGAAGGGAGCCATGGTCGCCGCTGTCAATGAGACTTACCTTCGGCCAACGGACGCCTGGAGGTTACCTGGCTGGATCATCTATAGGGCGGACAGGGATCCCAGGCGACAACGACTTAAAACATCAGGAGGTGCGGCCATCCTCGTCCACAGGTCCATCGAGCACCGAGCATGTAGAGAGATTTCTCACCCGCATGCGGAGGCTGTTTCGGTGGACGTACGGACAAGAGGAGGATGGCTCCGGGTCTCATCTCTGTATTTCCCACCCGGGAAACCTTGGGATCCGGATCTCATCCAGTACCTTGCGGGGGACAGCGGACCATCGGTCATCTTGGGGGACCTGAATGCCAAGCATCCTACTTGGAATTAACGGTCCTCGAACCCGAGAGGAGAATCCCTGCGTCAGCTAGCAGATGCAAAAGGCCTAACCATCTTAGGACCAGCGATACCCACGCACGAACGAGGGGACGTTTTAGACATTGCGATTGCTCACCATGTAAGGACGTCCCTGAGTTTGTACACATGCGTGGAACTGTCGTTGGACCACAACCCGATCATCCTGGCAGTGGGGAGCCGAATCCCAGTTCTGTCTTCCACCCGGCAATTGGATCTGTCGTCGGCCGACTGGAGCAGTTTCCACAACGTCATCGCTGAGGAGCTGCCAAGAGAGCCACTGGAGCCGACTTCACCGGAGATGGCCGATCAAATGGTCAGCCACCTCACCTCTGCAATAGACGGCGCAATGAAGGCCTCGATACCGCTTAAGGAACAACGGAACTCGTATCTTCGGGTTCCACTTCCAGCGGCGGTTAGAGGCCTCATTTCGCGGCGAAACAACGTGCGGCGCCAATGGCAGAAATATCGTAGAGCGGATGTGAGAAGGCAGCTCTCAGAGCTCAACGTTGCGGTACAGGATGCCCTCCGGGAGGTCCGATCGGGCCACTGGGAGGCGCACCTGGGGGAGGAGCTGCTATCGGAAGACGGCAACGAGGACCTGCCGTCGGTGTGGAAGATATGCCGGAGGCTGCGGGCCCCTCAAAGACTTGGCCCGATTATTACCGACGGAGACAGGGAGGCACGATCTCCCATGGAGAAAGCGGAACTGCTCGCTGATCACTTGGTCTGCAGCTTTTCACCCAATCCTTGGGAATTCCGCTTCTGCCGAGATTGAAGACTTGAGAGAAAAAATGGAGGCGTTTGAAAGAGCCGGAGACGCCGATCTGAAAGACGCCTCGGAAATTCCGAGATTCGACGAGAAGGACGTCAAAGAGGCAATACGTCGCCTCCGCACGAGGAAGGCCCCCGGAAGCGACAAAATTCCCAATGTGGTCATTCGGGAGCTTCCAAAGGCGGCGGTGAGGTCCCTGACAAAGCTCCTAAATGGCTGTTCAGGATTTTCTACTTCCCGACCACTTGGAGAAGAGCGAGAATCGTCTGCCTGCCGAAGTCGCAGAAATTTGAGGTGGGTCCCGGAGAATTCCGGCCTATCTCCTTGCTCGACGGCTTCGGTAAGATATTCGAGCGACTGCTGCAACGGCCGCTGACTGATTTCGTCCGGGAGAATGACATCCTCCCGGAGGAGCAGTTTGGTTTCCGTGCGCAGCCTTCCACAGTCCATCGGCTGGTGCGAGCGGCGGATTTCATCACGGACAGCTTCAACAGGAATAGGGCGGTTGCTGGGGCCTTCCTCGACGTCAGTAAGGCGTTCGATCGCGTCTGGCATCCGGCTCTCTTGTTGAAGATGAGACGACTCCATTTCCCACCTTGGATTGTTCGGATGGTTCACTCCTATTTGAGAGACAGGACATTCACCGTGCAATGGCTCGGGGCGAATTCAGGGGTGCGTCGGATCTCCGCCGGCGTGCCCCAGGGATCAGTCCTCGGACCACTGCTTTACAATATCTACTCCCACGACATTCCAACTCCACGTGGGAACCTCGAGATCCTGTCTCTCTATGCCGACGATACGGCCCTCCTGTGCTGCTCCTGGCAGAAGGTGACCGCGGTGCGAAGACTGAAGAGCGCTGTGGCGGATCTCCTAGAATGGTACCGCCGATGGCGCTTTGCTGTTAACACCCAGAAGACGAAGGCGATCAGCTTCCATCCGGGAAATGGTCGGCCGCCAGGAGTGAACCTAACAGTGAATGGAGTCGCCCTACCGTGGGAATCCGAAGTTACCTACCTCGGAGTGCTGATGGACCGGAAACTCCTTTGGAACGCCCAAGCGCTTCGTGTACGTAGAAAGGCATTCGCGGCGCTTAATCGGCTCCGGCCGATTATCCGCCCGCCGGTCCTGAGCATGGACACGAAGCGTAGACTGTACCAAGCGTGCGTGCTGCCTGTCATCACGTACGATGCTCCGGTACGGTCAGGAGTGTCGCGAACGAGTCTCGCTCAAATTCAGGTGGTGCAGAATTCTGCTCTTCGTGACATCATGGCACGCGGTCGTTACGCCCGCGTTTCCGATATGCACGAGGACGGAAAGCTGGAAACCCTGGACGTCCTTCTGCCTAGAATATATGGAAAATTCTTCAAAAAATCGGCAGAAGCGGAAGTAAAAGTAATTCTCCGGGTTGGCGACATAAGGGTCTGGCCATGGGACCGCTACAAACTGTCAGCTATCAAAAGGGCCCTAAAAGACATAAGAGAATGTAATGGCTCTTCTCTCATATGTTCGCAATCTTTTTTTTTCCCTATAATCCATATCAGCCTTGTCATCAATGCACCTGATGGTTCAGGAGATCTATTATACCCTGTGGTCCCTTCAGATAAAGGGGAAGTAGGTATCTTCTATATGGACTGCTGGTCATGTGGGAATACCAGGCATTGAAAAAGCTGGCAAAGCAGCAAAGGAAGCCCTGGTCAATCTCAAAACAGACTCAGCATTGCTTCCTGTGGTAGACGTCGGGGCTGCCTTGCGGAATTTGGTTCTGAACCAGTGGAAGGAAGCTTGGTGATTCTTGCAAAACAAGGAACATAAGGCCATAAATTTGGTTGTTTTGACAGCGCCCTCTTCTATCTGGAACATTCAGAGGGAAGAGGTCAGGATCACGAGCCTGAGAATAGGGCACTTAGCCCTCACACACTCTTCATGGAGACAAAAGTGCAACCTTGCTGCAATGTTTGTAACTTGCGCCTGATTGTGACTCAGAAATAAATTATAAAAGGCCAGATACCTTTTTTAAAATAAGAGGTAATTTAAGCAATAGTTTAGAATCGGACTCCAACTCTGTAGGGAAGGTTTCCGAGTTTTTAAAGGAAACTGACCTGAACGGACAACTTGAGTTTCCGTTTCTTTATTTTTAAATAATTTTGTTTTTAACTATTTATGTGTTTTTTTATACATTGATATATTTATTAAATTGGTTTGAGGTTTTAAATGTTTAAAAAGTGGTGCAAAAAGAACCACTATTACTACGGGTTTGTTTCTTTGGGTAAGATCATTGCCTTCAGCTGCGAGATCTCAATGAAAATGTTGGTTAGTACGGAAGAGAGGGGTGATCAAATGGCTGCACTTTATTGATGTTCAATGTGCTTATCATTCCAAAGGAAGTATGAGTTCCTGAGGCAGAATTTGTGAGGTCCAGGTTAATCCTTAGCTAATCCCAGTGAGGTGAGGTTTTTGATGAGTAGCATGGAGTAATCAATGGGCGTATTTGTGAACAAGGAGATGACATCAAAGGTCACCAGCATGTTGACTTCTTGGACTTCAGCATTCCGAATAATGTGAATGAAATCCATGGAAGTTTTAGCAAAAAAGTCAGTTTTTCTGGCGAAGAGTTGAAGAGCATGTGCAACATATTGCGCTAGCTTGTGGGTTGGTGCATCGATGTTGCTGACGATGGGTCGTCAGCAACATCGATGCATCAACACCTTAAGTGCCATCAAAGCACGCGGAAATTTGGAAACTAAGAAATTAGATCTTATTCTCAATCTAATTCGAAACATTTCATTCTTCACTTGTTTGTTACCGTTGCCACGGCAAAAGCGTCACCAAATGAACGAATCAAAACAAACATTATTGCGTACTTCAGAAAAAGCATTCTTTACACACTCACAGACCATAGGCTTTCCTTTCCAACTGAATGACATGGAGCAAATTCTTAACGGTATGGCTTCTCATTTGCGTAAACAAGGATATGCTGTTTCAGGTTGCTAATCTTAGTGAATGTATTTTGGAAAGAATGGACGGGTGAGATCTTTTGTGAGATATATGCCTTTTAAATTTGGAGAACACCTAATTACATACACAACAATAATACTTGCTGCTGAGATAGCCATGTTTTAATTGCTTTGCGCTCTGCTTGAATTGACTGCAGTATCAATCTCTGTAGAAAATATATTTGTAAATGTTCCTTTTTGAAGTAGTTAAGATCTATGTTTTTGGTAGAATTGAACGGGAGTCAAGTGTATCACGACAGCTATAAACATCGTCAATAATGTTTAGAAAATAGTATTATTTCACATGCGCAATGATCAAACGATACATTGAGTCAAAATCATTCAAAATGGATTGTTTAAATACAATGGTTATAAATAGGAAGATTCGATATTTAAGTAGTTAACGAAAAATTAGATTTTTATGGTGTTCTGTAGTGAGGGACCCATTTATTTAATATGCTGAATCAATTCGCAAGTACACCTATTAACGCCACAAATCCCTTGCTGTTGTGAAATACTCCTTTTTAATTATGGTGATTGTGACCTGAATTCATTTCTTCTTCTACATTCTGTTCGATTGGCATTGCTTCTATTTTTGAAAATGCCATTATTTAAGGATACAAGTGTGACCTTTATATTTCAAATGCATTTAATGTACTCACTTTCACAGCAAACCGATAATGGTTGATTATATGCAGTTTAATTGAGTACACTATGCATTTAGACGGGCTTTATTTTTATGCAAATTCAGAATCATTGGAAACAAAATTTAATTAAATATTGGAGCAATGTAAGACTATAAGAAGTCTCCTTGAATTTGAGTGTTTGTGTACAATAATTAAAAAATGTTTAACATCACCAATATAATGGCATGCTCATTTAAACTGTTAAATTCTCATTAAATATGATGAACGATCATGCATCTATTGTCCTTTGATTATGGAGAATTTAGTAAACCAAAATGTGCAAACATAATAAAATGACACCCATCATAATTTCTGTCAAATTTCCTTGAAGATTTAGCAGTTTTAATGTAGCGTTCTTGGTTTTTTTTTTGATGAATTCACCAAACTCAAAGGATTTCATTTCCACCTTACTCATCTCTCAATAAACAATGAGTGTTACAAAAACAGTGTAAAAAAACAGATAGTTTTACATTTGAATGTCCACAATATGATATGCGCTGTAAGTTGATGAAATTCCACAAAAAATAGTATTATTTAGATTTGCTCTACCCCTCATGGTGTACAATCATGACTCCACAGCTAATTAACAATGGTCTGCAGAAATCACGTTGTGGTGTATTAGCAAGGGAGCAAAAATCTCTCTTGTGTAGTAGCAAGATTCGTATGATATGTTTAGGGAAATGACCCCATAACTCATCACTGTAATTCAAATGACATGGAAAGAGGACATGGCCAAGTGTTAAACGATACTCATTTGAAATGAGAAAGTTGAGCTTTAATCAGTTCATTACAGATCTGACTGATGTGAGTCTCCCTGTTAAGTTTTCTAATTATATTAATTCCTAGTATTTTAGAATTTTCAACATCAGTACATTTTTTTATACTATAACTGCATACATAATGCTGAATTTTGTTAGTATTTAAACGTAAATGATTAATATGAAACCTGCCTGGTTAGCCTGTCTTTGAGTGGCTCTGAAACGTACCTTTGCATCTTCTAGATTTTGATATTTTTGCAAACAAAAAGCATGATAAGGATATAAAACATATGTAGATTTAATTTTACAGGGCAAATCAGTAATCATGATGATACCAAAAATAGCTCAAAGACTAGAAATCCTTCTTGAAAACATGGGCATTGAAATTATTATTGGAAGCCGAATGAGGCCATGTCTTTATGGACAAATTAACCTTAGAACTACTAAAAATTTAAGAGAAATTAGGTAAATCAGACTGTTGTGCTAAGATACAATTTTCAAGGAAATAATGAAATTAACTCCTAATAATAATAATCTAGAAGGAACTTGAATCCTTAAATGAAACATTTCTATCCTGTTCCTTCCCTTTCCTTGCTTGCCTCACATTCTCCCCTCTATTACCATCTTGAACAGTCCCCTGTTGGTGAATATGCCCTTCATCCATTTTTACTGCCTCAATAGGATTTCTCCCAACCAACACCTCTCTTCACCCACCATACCAAGTACTTTCTCATTGGTTTTCTTCTCGGTCCATTTCACCTTCTCCATTTTCTCCACACCCACATGTCAAAAGCCTCCAGTCCAAGACTATCCTCCTGCTTCAATGACCACATTTCCTTATATAACTATGCACCATATGTAAGTTTCCCGAGTCTTTTTTTAATATCCTTACTCAACGTCCCTGTCATCAACTCTCTCCTCCTTATGAAAGCCTCTGCGCCTAGCGTAATTCTTCTCCATACGTCCCTACTACTTTGACGGTGTTGGTCCAAAATGATTCAGAGATACGTCAACTGTTCTACCTGCATAAGTTTTTGCCCCCCATTTTAATGTTTAGCTTAGCTTTTTCATTTCTAGAAAATTGCATAACCTTTGTTTTATTAATATTGATTCTCATCCCATACCTGTCGCCCTTAATTTCTAATTCACTGAGCAATGCTTACAACCCCTTCTCTGACTGACAAACTAAAGCTTAATTAATTTATTTTTTCATACTCCGAGTGTATCCGATACCCATGGTGGGCCCTTCTCGGGCTAATTGATGGTTCCTGATGAAGTGATCCTCAGTTTAATTGTGTGCAGAGAATCGCGATGAGGTAATAGCACGTGTCTTAAAATAATAATTCGTTAGCTCAGCACAGATTAGCATATCCCACCTGTCCGAGATAATACGGAACTTCCGATTTAAAGACGTACACGGGCACATGATAATCAATGAGAAACTGTCACGTACACTGAATAAATCACTAGTCCAACCGTGCAACCCCTCACCTGACACCAATATGTCGCGAGGGGGGTTTCTATGGTGCGACACAAAGGGTATCAGGGAAGGTCAGAGTAACTACACCGAGTATTACCAAAGCAGCCGTATATTACCCAACATCAGTCATAATGCACCATTTACATAAGTATAAGCAAATTATGGATGGCTAGACCCTCGGTAAACCAACGCGAGGGCGGACAGAATTCAAATGGCAGAAAATTCCCAGGGACAGGATAAATGCTGGGTGGACGCGGTCACGAAACACATAACCTAGGCAGAGCCCTCGTCCGTCGGAAAGGAAGGGAGTATTGCAGGGTGGACGAGGTTAAACGAACGTAACCTAGGCAGAGCCCTCGTCCGAAGTTTAGTCAGGAATAGGACACACTGTCGCGACAATCGCAACATAGCCGAATCATCGTGCCCTACCGGTCACCGCCAGATAACCAACTGACTGCTTTTTGCCCGGCGACCAGGGCTTTTATACCCAATTTAGGAGTCAGGGGAGGAATACTTTTGAAACATTGTCTTTGGTCACGTGGGACATTCGCAGGAGCCAGGGAAGGAGTACCATGTCGCATACTTGCGACAATAGATATAAAGTTTTGCAAAGTTACCATCTAGAATTTCGTTCAAGTAAAATGAGCTCTGTTGTTTAAAATATTAAATCTTCCTATTTACGCCACACATGGAAAGAATGGACTGGTGAGATCTTTTATGAAACATATACATTTTAATTTCTGGAGAACATCAACTTACATTCACGACAAGATTACCAGCTGCTGAGATAGTTGTCTTTTAATTTGTTCTGATGATAAACTCTGCTTGAATTGACTGGAGTATCCATCTAAGTGTAGAAAATATATATGTTAATGCTCCTTTTTGAAGTAATTATGGTCTATGTTTCGGATGGAATTGAACAGGAATCATGTGCCAACCTACAGCTGTAAACAGTGTCAATATAAATTGAATATAATACTTAATAATGTATTCCATGATAAACCAATACATTAAGACCAAATTATTCAAAGTGGATTTTTAAAATAAAATTTATTGAAAGATTCAATATTGAAAAATTAAACATAAAATAAACTGTATTTAATACACGCTCGGTAGAAGATAGGGCTTCTTAAGTTATTTCCATAGCCATTTTGCAATTACCCAATTGGGTGCCACTAATCCCATATTATGAAGCACTCCTTTTTAATTAAAGTGTTTGTAAAATGAATTCATTTCTTCATCTTCATTATATTTGATTGGCATCTATTGGCTTAGAAATGCCATTTATTTTAGAATATATGTATGACATATATAAGTCAATTGTTTTAAATGCACGCGATTTCAAAGCCAATTAAAAATGACTGATTCCATACAGGTTCATTGAGTATATTTTATTTATTTTTATAGGCTCTATTTTCATAAAAAATTCAGAATCAATCAAAACAGATTTCGATGAAATATTGGAACAGTTTAAGACGATGAGAAGTCTCCTTGAATTATAAAGTTTGTGTTCAAAAATTATAAAATATCAAACCAATTTAATGGCAGACTCATTTAAACAGTTATTTATTCATTAATGAATTCATTGTCATTAAATTTTGGACAAATTATCAACCCAAATTAACATAAACATATTAAATATTAATCTTCATTACCTCAGAATAAAACATCCAGAAACGGACATATTTTCCCAGATTTATGAAGAAGGTTTGATTGCCCAATTGCTTGATGCGTGAGTGTTTTGGTGTCCGATGGATTCCCAGCAACATCACTAACCACCAATTCCAAGATTTCCTTTGACTGCTTCTCATCCTGTTTATTTAGAGATTGATGAAACTGCTGGAATTCTTCAATGCTTTCGGGCATTAATTGATGATTACTCAATTGAACTAATAACTGTGGAAATCAAGTTATATGCTGACCACTGTACTGATTCTTTTGTTTAAAAAAAATCAAGTTTTATAGATTGGTAGTGTATAAATACTATTAATGAAATTAGAAATTAGTACTAATGAAATTAGTATGTTGTTTTGCATTGATCATTCTTCATAAAACTATGAGCAAACCAGTTCAAGAAAGATATTTGTCAAAGAGGCAGAATATTCTCACTCCATTCTCTTCCAATTTTATGCCATAGCATAGATATGTGCTCGTCAAACACTATCTGCATTTTGCAGACAATGGTACCTTTATGAGGGATAGACATCCTTGTGTCAAGCTGAATGAAATTAGCCCTCTGCTTGTATTTCTCAACAAAAAGTTCTCAAGTTTAATGACACCTAAGAGGAAGATTTCTATTGATAAAAATGTTATTCTGTACAAGGATGAGCTCTCACTGATGCAGTATGTTTCCCTGAAAGGAGCCAGATTTGGGGTAGAAACCTTTAGATTTGCTAAGCCTATGTCTGGATATATATGGTCATTTAATATTTTTTCTACAGGAAAAAGGTGGATCATGATAGTCCAGGAGGGTAGAGCATTGGACTATTGACCGGAGGGTCCTGAGTTCAAACCCCAGGCAAGGCACTCAGGGCACCTGATGCTCCACTCAAGCTATGTGATTTTTTCTGGTACCAATCTTCCTGGTAAACCTTATCTGCCACAGTGAAAGTAACTGGCTCCCCTTAATACCCTGATGTGTGAATTTCACAGACGGTATAGAGCTAAGTACTGGGTGAACTCTACCTTCACCCATAAACCGACCTTCCAGCATTGATTACTGTGTTTATGGTACACAGGAAATGGTCAGTATTGAACGTGGAATATACCAATGATCCTAATACATCCTTAGATTGTGCTAGCAGTAATGAAACCTCTGCTAGGTCAAAGATTATGTCCTGACTGCAGACAACTATTACACCTCCTCATAGCTGGCTGATTTATTGGCTATGAAAGGAACCGATAGACATGGGACATTGAGAATTAAAAGGAAGGAAGTACTAGATGACGTATAGACTAAAGAAGTTGAAAAAGGAGGAATGACTGCCCTCCAGCAAGGCAAAGTGATTGCTATGAATTGGGAAGATAAGAAGGCCGTCAAGTCTCTGTACCTTTACAGTACATAATACGGAATTTGTGGAATATAAATGAAAAGGATATGGTGCTATAAAAGCCAAAAGTTGCTGTTGTGTACAATAATACAATAGGTGGAGTAGAAAGGGAAGATCAGCACCTGACAAATTTCCCCATTATGAAAAAAGGGGGGCAATAAATATTTAAAACATTTTTCACTTGTTGGACCAGGGCACATGGAATGGATTTCTGTTGCAGAGAAAGGGTGGTGGACCAAAGGGTAAGTTCAGAATTTAGAATCAAACTAATGGAAGATGTAATGGAAGGGTACATTGCATATGATATAACATGTGAGGGTAGAAGGCCTTCAGTAGAACCAAATCCTTGATCCTCTATGTAAGTTACAATTTCCCAAGTATATTCCACCTACAGAGAAGAAGGAAGAGCTTTGTAGGATGTGTGCAGTTTGTTGTGCCAAAAGGGATGGAACAAGCAAAAAGATTGGAAAAGAAGTGAGATGTCATTTCCAAGCATGTCACAGCCGCTAAGAACAGACATGTGTTTTTATGAACGGGAGGAGATTTTCGTGTGTTTTAAAAATATGGTTAAAAGAATTCGTAAATTATGCCTTAAGTTTCTACGTCATTTCATTTTAATCCCCATGTTGTTTCGTCATCCTGTTTTTCAACAGGAATTAATAATTCTAAATCGTCGATGACTTCATTTGCGTGTGACTGATCCTGAGCAACTTTCATTTGCCACTTTGTTTGTAATTCAAATTTCGAAAATTATGAAGAAATGTTGCTGTTTCTCTCGCTTTTAATACAAAAAACATTCTAAATTAAAATAATTTTATTAGAATGAGCCAATTGCAACATGCCATACATCTTCAATTGTTTTCATTCTGAATATTTTGATTATGCCGATTAAATCGTAAATAATTTCTTTCACTTTTTCCACGTTTTTTCATTGGTCGTTGTTGATGCAAAAGAAGAATGGGGGTCCTGCTACCGACCGACCAATCGATGCTTATGGACTGCGCCGTTAGGTGCATCTTATATCAATATCCAGCTATGATGATCAATGGTCGTAGGTTATAAGTGGTTCATGGGCGAAGTTAAGCTAGTGAGTATATTTTAGTGCAGTTTGTGACAGTATTATATTTGGAGATTATGACAGCCCATTTATGCTTGCTTTAGCACAATTGTATCTGAAATGGGGATTATCAGGGTAATCCCATAAAGGTTCTAATAATGGGTTACCAGTATTTCCTATTGCTTGTTGGAATGACGTGGCTAGGTCGCTTAGATATGTTGGAAGGTCCGGTATTTTTAGATCCGTGTGAATATCTGAGTTTCTTACAAACCAGGCGTCGTTGGCAAGGGTTCGTAGAGTATTATTTTGGAAGCGTGTCATTTTCTTCAATTTGGTTGCGGCTATTGAACCCCAGGCTGGGTAGCCTTCAGATAGGTCGTATCATAGATTTAAATAACAGTACCTTGGTGAGAAGACGGAGGGGACTGGTGTGTTTTATGAGGGGATAGGATAAGAAAGCGGCTGAATTGGCCTTGTTGAGTGTGTGCTTGACAAGTGAGTTTACTGTCCATTTGTACACCAAGAAATTTAGCCGATGATGCCTGGGGGATTATTTCCCTGCCATAGTGGATAGGAGTGATGTGAGGATTCTTCCATTTTCTGGCGTAGTTTACGTTTACCCATTTTGTGGTGTTAATGGTTAGTTTCCAATCGGTCATCCACTCTGCTATGCTCTTAAGGTGTTCTTGGACATTTTTTGCGGCATGATTTGGGTCAAAGGAAGTTGACGCTCTAGCTGAGTCATCCGCATAGAGGTAGGTTTTGGGTCGGAGGGGAGGTCGTTAATGTAGAGGTTGAATAGGACGAGTGACAAAATTGATCCTTGAGGAAAACCTGCGGATATGGACCGGGTAGTTGATTTGGCATTGTTAAGGGCTAAAAAGAACGTGCGGTTTGAAAGAAAGGAGGGGATGGTCTTATTTAGGAATACTGATATGTCGGTTTTAAGCAGTTTATGTATTAAACCAGTTTGCCAGAACTTGTCAAAAGCTCTTTGGAGATCAAAGAAGACTACTTGGGTGTGGTTGTGGATGTTGAAGCCGAAAGTGATCTGTTCAACCAATCTTGTTATTTGCTGAGTCATGGAATGGCGACGGCGGAAGCCAGTTTGCTCAGGTCTGATCAAGTCTAGGGCCAAGATTTCTTGTTGTAGTCTGTTTAAGATGCATTTTTCTAGAAGTTTGCCCATGCAGGGGAGCAGGCCACTGGGTCTATAGCTCAGGATATAAGAAGGATTTTTATCAGGTTTTGGAAGGAGTATTATCTTAGCCGTTTTCAATACCTTTGGGAAGTATGATTGGGAAAGACAGGCGTTGAGGATAGAGTGTGGGTGTTTGATTAAAGATTTAGGAAAGTTTTTCAGATGAAGGTATGAGATTTGATCAGGTCCCGGTGATGACTTGGTTTTGGAGTGGGACATAATGGAGTAAAGTTCTTGAGGAGTAATTTCCAGGAATATTTGGAATGGGCAAAGTGACAGGCCAGAGATGCTGATCAACGCTTCTGAATCCAACAAGGATGTATTATTGTTTTTAAAAATGCATTCGAAGGAGTCGGCAGAGGTATTTGCTTTGTAGCAGTCATCGTATAGTGCTCTCCAATTATGTGGTATTGGCGGGGTGGGTACCTTTTTCCTTCGCAGACAGTGGGCTAGGGTCCATACTGAATTGTCCTTATGTGAGAGTGAACTTATTTTCTCATGCCAAAGTTTTTCCCAATGTGTTCTAGTTTTGGATGTTACAAGGTTTCGAAGTGCACAGAAGCCGATTTATTCTTGGCGGAGATGAATGCATTGCCAGAGGGCTCTGGCCTTGTTTCTAAGTGAAATCAAGTGCAATATATCCAGAGGTAGTGTGGCACCAGCGATGGAGGCTGGAGAAGGAGGTTAGCAAGAGCGATGAATGATTTTGGTTAAGGTGCTTGTAAAATCTTGAGCCGCTTTCTCTATGCTGTCTGGAGTGCTAGCAGGAGATGGGACAAGGTTAATGGCCAAGCAGTTTTCTTTAAATAGTTTCAAATTAACTCTTCTAGTTGGTTCTGGTTGTATGAAGGAGGGTAGGAATGCAGTAAAATATGGGGCAGTGGTCCGAGGCTGAATTATCTAGGTTAAGGATTTGGAATGTGATATCTGCGGATAATAGAACTACATCCAGGGTATCGGAGGAGTGGGGGTGATGATGGAAGTGGGTAGGGAAAGGCGGTGAGTGAATTGCGATATTTTTGGTAAATAGGAGCTTATGAAGGGCTCGCCTTCGTGTTGTAGTGGTTTTTCAAGCTTTTGTTTTTTGATTTTTATGCCATTTATGTTCCATTGTAAAAATTTAAGGAAGTGGTTGTTTATTTGTGAATAAGGCACCATTTACAAGTTGAAGAAGGGCTGGTATAAGGTCATTGGTGATGATGCTAATAAGGGTTTTATTGTCAGTAGGAGAGAGAAGTTTCGTAATTATGTTCAAAGGAGCAGTTCTTATATTTGTGGTTGATGATTTGTCATTGATTGAGGGAGAGTGTTCTCCAGAGGGTGGCGGAGGGTGTTGATCGGAGGTTGGGGGAGAGTTAAGAGATGATTGAGGGGTCTCCACGATTTCGGTTTGATGGTTTTGCCAAGGGTTACGGAGAGGAGGTAACGACTGAGAATTTGTATTTAGGTTCGGTTGCTTCGAGGGCTCGTGCATGGTTGTAGGGCTTCCATGCCATGCCGCCACCTAAAAACAGGGGTAAGGGATTATCTAGCGGTGAGGGTAAAAGGTTACGCATATGAGCTAGGAGACTTCTTCCGTCTTTCAGGTCCTCTATGTCTGCGGTAACCGAGCTTCTAACTTTACCTGTTCTGGAGGGTCCTCTCCAACGGGAAACTAACTTCCGTGCTTGACCACTTGGTGCTTGCTTGGTGCTTGCTCTTTCGATAAGTGAGCAATGCGAAGCCCAGTTGTTCGTCCCAATCAGAGTGGTCTTGGGCTGCATAATGGGAAGTCACGGAAGCAAAGGAATGGTGTGCATGCCCTAGACGACCATTTGAGGTGGGGTTATATGGAGAGAAGTGAAGATAGATTTTATTTTCAGTTCCCTGCAAACGTTTTTAATTAGTTCCGAAGTGAAGTTTCCACTTCTGTGTGCCAGTAAATATTTAAGCACACCCTGACGGCAAATTACGTGCTCGACAAAAAATCCTGCTACTGTTTTGGCCGATTGATCTGGAATCGTAAAGGCTTCATGATATCTTGTGAAATAATCTTGGCGAGTTAAATGATATCGGTTAACTCGGAGGGATAGGGGTAGTGACGTAATTTTCCTATAATCTGCACGCTAATCGTCATTCCTTTCACTGGAGTGATGGATAGGATGAGGTCTTCCCCAACCCGCTGGTCGGGGTCATCCCGTTTCCCGAGGCCATTCGGTTTGATCGCTCTGGACAATTAATTGGAAGGGGGCCAAATTCCTTACATATTCCGATGCATAGCGGGGGACAGTCTCGGGAAATATGTCTCCTTGCTCCGCAGTTAAAACAAGCTCGAGTTTTAGAGCGACAATCGCGAGCTATGTGGCCCGCGCACCCACAGGAAAAGCATTTTGCAGCGTATCCGGTAGAGCTCAAGAGCACCACAAAAGACGAGATTCCTACGTAATGAGCGCGCTTTATGTCCAAACCCAGGGGGGACAGGGAATTAACGTTTCTTTCTATATCGGACAGGGATACGGTGGGTACGTCATGAGTATCTAATTTTGCGATCGACTTTAAGAGGTGCTCAAGGTTGGCGTCGTTACTTGCCAGGTTCAGGTATCGGTCATCAATAACACTTTCATTTATCATTGGCAGTGGAAATATTTGTTTGCAAGGAAGTACTTACACTTTGGAATTCAGTTAAGGTGGGTATGTAATTTACTCCATCGCTGGCCGAACACCCAGATGCAAGAGTTAGGGTGCCTTGCTTACTGATGGATAACTTGGAGTATTGTTGAGGGCAGTCGATAGTTAATTCGGTGACGCTACTGAGGCTAAAGCGCCACTTTTCAGGCGTTTCGCCCTTGATAAACATTGCAAATGGAGACTGAGCTAATCCTATCTGGCAGTTCTGCTTTATGAGTTTTGTTTTCCGGAGAAAAATGGCAATGTTACAGGAGCGGGAGTTATGAGTTAGTATTGGGTAAGCCTGAGGAAACACGATCATGCTTTCAGTTCTACATTGCTGTGAGTAGTCGTAGGGTAAGAGTACAAAGTTGCTCTGTTCCGTTGAGACGGCCAGATAAGGCGAGTCAGGCTGTATGAGGACAGATTTATTCCCACCATCGGTGGTCGGGAAAGGTAGCGCTCGCAACACCTTGAAACTCATTCCCTTTTGCGTCAACGGCAGTATTATGAGTAATTTGATGTCGCCCAGCCGCCGGATCACTCTCACGCTAGCAATGTCGTACATGATCGCGATTTTGTGGTCCAGATCGCGGGGGAGCGACCAATCGGGCAGCAGCGCTCCGGAAATACTTTTCAGGATACCCTGGAACTGGCTGGGAGGGAGTAGGGAAGGTATTGACTTCCCAGCCTCGGCGAGTCGCACTTTAGCCTTGACAAGGTCTATCTCATGTTGCAGTTCAGCGATGTGGCGAGTGAGGGCAATAAAAGCGGTATGGCTGTAGCTGAATACTTTAAAAGCGTATTTTGTTGAAGCTATAGTCTCAGTATATGCTTTGATACTCTTTTCTATATTTTTTTTTGCATGAGTTCTATGGCTTTCCCTGTCGAAGAAATCATGTCTTTTAAGTGTATTGGATGCGTTGGACAGAAATGTATATCGCGCATTTAGGGCATGTTCGGTGCGAATGGATAACCCTTCTATTTTCTTATCTAATGTTTGTATCTGATGGTCGGTCGCCGTGCCTGTAAAGTAATGCAGTCCGTAACCGACCACGTCAAACAATCCTCTGCCCTTACGAGTTGCTTCGGTGGCTCCAATTAACATTTCTAATTGCCTTTCCAAATTGTTTAAGTTGAACCGTACACTTTGTTAGATATAGCAAATCATATTAGAAAAGAGATATTAGCAAAGTGAAAAAACATGCTCGCGTTTGGTTGTGCTGTTAATTTTAAATTAATCTCATGGAATTGGGTGTTCTGTCGTTTAACTATGTCCACTGCAGCTGTTAGCTGAGGTATGTGAAGGTCTATGTTCACTATCCATTCACTCACTATCAAGTACAATGGTCCTTTCGGGACGAAAAGCAGACCAGAGGTGTTTGCTCCACTCAACAGTCCTATTGTCACTAGACACACAGTCTGTACGGTAAGGAGTTCCATGGTTTCTATAAGGAGGAAATTAAAGGTTAGATTAGAATATATAGTTAATGCGGTCGCAGAGCTCACATGGCGATCTCGCGATCTCCTTTATTTTGTTGGATTAATTGTCTTTTCCGTCTTTTATTGAGAATATAGTACGTCGCCTACGCTTATGCTCTTTCCGCGACGGGGGGTATTCCCTCCTTTTTTCAATTCCGGCTGGGGGACGAGGCGCTGAATCTTCCAATGTTAAATTTGAAACTGCAGTTTTGAACACAATGGGGAGGGGGGACAAGTTGGAGTTTGTGAAGTATTCACCGGCTTCCACGACAGCGGTTGGTGGACTGCTTTGTCCGTCGAAGGGTGAGGAGGCAGGAGAGGAATCCCCTCCTCTCTCTTCGTTGGGCGGGATCTCCGGTGTTGAGAGATTGCGACCCGGCGTGGGTGGCGGTCCATCCGCCTGGGCTGGAGGCGAAAACGGTGGGGTTTCATCCCACCAGGAGTAGTTTCTTCCCTGGGTTGGTGACGCTGGAGCTAGACCCTCTCCATCTCCTGCGGAATACATTGGCTGGCTGCGTTGCCCTTCCCCATGCTGTAGATACCGGAAGGCACTCCAATACTCATCACCGCCACCCAGGTGTTGTCGCACGGGAGAAGGGAAGCGACCCGGTGTGGGCGGTGGTCCATCCGCCTGGGCTGGAGGCGAAAGTGGTGGGCTTTCATCCCACCAGGAGTGGCCATCGGCCGCCGGAAGGCGGTCGTAGATTGGAGGTGTCTCGCCAAACAATTCTTTGATCTTCCTTGCTACCTTCTTTCTCCGTAGCAATTGTCTTACTGCTATTACTCGGGCCATACCTAATAGGCAGATACAAGGGAGGGAAGTAGGGTGAATTAAGAGCGTATCCTCCCGGGCAGGGGCCGCAAGTCATAAAATATTTCTGACGATGGAGGATGATTTTGGAGATTTTGCCCTTGAGGAGGGTCGGTCGGTGAACCATTGTTTATTTTATCTGGCTGCGGAATGTGGACTTGATTATGGTTGGTCTGGGCGCCTTGCTCAGTCTCGAACTCGTCAATCACGCGTCCTGCTTGTGCGTAATTAGGTGGCGGTTCGGGCTCTGGTGGTTGTGGAAGCAAATTCCTGTGGTGCGCTGTCAGAATCCTCCCGTCCCGGATATTCTCAGTGTCAAAGGTCACCTTACTTCTAACTTTGACTACCTTGTAGGGGCCAACCCACCTCGAAGGAAACTTTTTTGACTGCCCGGGCGTAAGTACCAAGTTGCGCAGCAACACGAGTTGCCCGTTAAGAATAGGCGGCAACCGTAAGTTCCTATTGTATTTAAAATGCTCATTTTGTATGTTACGCTGGTTATTCTCTGCCGCTTGCGCGCGCGCGATTTGGAGCCGGCGTTGCAAAACGTGATCGTACGGGGGTACCTCCGTGTAACACGGTAGGAGGGGTCGTAAGACATCATCCCAAGGCATATCCAATTCCCTCCCATATAAAAGGTAAGCAGGAGTTTGCTCTGTGATTCGATGTTTGCTATTTCTGTACACAAATAATGCAAAATTTAGTTGATCGTTCCAATCCGAGTGGTCTTGGTTGACATAGTGAGAAATAACGGCGGCAAAAGATTGGTGCGCGCTCTCCAGCCTACCATTGGAAGCGGGATTGTAAGGGGAGGTAAAAATTGTCTTTACTTTCAATAGATCACAAATTCGACTCATACGCTGTGATGTGAAATTGGCACCTCTGTCAGTGAGAAGGGTGTCTGGCACCCCATGACGGCAAATGATCTGCTCTACGAAGGCTCGAGCTACAGTTTCTGCGGATTGATCGATGATAGGTATGGCCTCCGGATATCTCGTAAGATAATCTTGACATGATAGTATGTAGCGATTGCCTCTATTGGATACTTTTAATGGACCAATTATATCCAAAGCAATTTTCTCGAACGGATGTGACGCTTCGGTGACAGGTTGAATAGGTATTCTTTCCTTTCTTCCCTTTCGTTTCTTGCAGCTCACGCAATTACTAAGGTAATTTCGAGTGTCGGCGTAAAGCCCGGGCCAATTAAAATGTCTTTGCAAAATATTTAATGTTTTGTCTATTCCTAGATGTCCTGCAAGGGGGCTGTCATGGCATCTTTGTAATATGTAGTCTCTCATGCCTACGGGTGCACAGATGGTGTATAGTGGATCGGGGGTCTTAACGTGGATTTTATAGAGTACTCCATGCTCGTCTAAGAGATAGTTGGGGTTTCGTTCTTCCGCTAGCGTACGCAGTGGTCGAAGTTCCGGACAAATTGACTGTTCTTGCGCAATCTTGGTTTTATCCCAAACTGGCTCGTATTCCGTGTCTTGATGGAGGGCATTTACTATTGGGTTCACTGCGCGGGAGAGAGCGTCTACGTGCGGAATATCTTTTCCTGCTTTGTACTTTATTGTAAACGAGTATTCGGTGAGCTCCATTATCCACCTAGCCAGTCTGGGTTTCGGCTCGGAAAGGGCAAGTAGCCATCGGAGCGGGCTATGATCAGTGATTAAAGTGAACGGACGGCCTAAAAGATATACTCTGAACTTTCTAATCATATGTACGACCGCCAAACACTCAAGTTCAGTGGCGGAGTATGCTTTTTGCTGCTGTGTCAACTGCTTGCTGGCGCATGCTATCATATGCTCGCCATCTTCAAAATTCTGCGACAGCACTCCTCCAATCGCCACGGAAGAAGCGTCAGTGGTCAAAATGAATTCTTTCGAAAAGTCAGGGAATCGCAATACAGGTTGACTCGTGAGACAAGCCCTTAATTTTTCAAAAGATTCTTGTTGCTCTCTTTCCCAAATAAACTCCGTATCCTTCCTTGTTAGCGAGGTAAGAGGACTCCAAAATTGAGCAAAATGCAAAATAAATTTCCTGTAATATCCCACTAACACAAGGAACGATTACAGTTGCTTAACGTTACGTGGTGCTGAAAACTGCTTATTGCATGTATTTTTTCTTCATCGGGTTCCAACTCATTAGCGGAAACGACGTGACCGAGGAATTTCACTCGTGTTTGGAAGAATTCACATTTTTTTGGTTTCAGTTTCAAATTCGCTTTCCTCAGTCTTGAAAAAATTTCTCTCAAGCCTAGTATGTGTTTTTCCATGCTCTCATCATGCCGTAATATGTCGTCGAGATGGAACAAAACTCCTCGATTGATCATTCCATCTAGTACGGTTGTCATAAGACGCATGAATGTGGAAGGCGCGTTCGAAAGGCCGAATGCCATCCTGTTGCACTCGTCTGGAGTGCTAAAAGCGGTTTGTGCCCTGTTTTTTTCGTCTACTCAGCAGTGGAGTGGTGCTCGGGCCACATTTCTGGGGTTTCTGTTTCAATCGAATTTACAGCTAGTAATTCATGACTTTCTGAAAAAATGTTGAAAATGTATAAGGACCCTTTTCTTAACATCTTTTGTTCGGGCCGTGTGTTACACAACAACAAAGGTATTACACCATCGGGGGAGACGGTTGCTAGAACTGGAAGTATGAATACATCTCCCTCCCTTCCCTGAATAATGATATCCTCGCCATAATAGTCCTGAATCTTTGTACTCGTCAACATAACCGAGCGAGGAGGAATTTTAATTGTAACAACAAATGTAGCTTCATGCGACGCTTTCTCTTGCGTGCAGTTTACTCGTCCTTCTGTCCCGAAATTACTTTCTGCATGGACTACGGATGGATCGCTTTCAACAACTGACGTTTTACATTTGCCTTTATGCCCAACAGTTAGATTTGCTCCATTAAAAATTTCTCGCGTGCAGGTTACTCGTCCTTCTGTCCCGCTAGAGTGAGTGGCCTCAACCAAGACATCTTCAGTATCCCCAAAAATGTCCCCAAGCAAACCGGTGCGTGTGACTTCGATTCCTGACGGCACTAATATATCATCACTCAACTCTTCCCAATTAATATTAAGCAAATCATCAACAGCCACGAGTCCATCATTCACTTTATCCTTTGAGCTTCTGCTGGCGTTATCCTCTTTGAAAGATTCATTACTCGGTGTTTTAGGCACTGCTTGGATATCATCACATGAAATTATGTCCTCTAAAAATAGAGCGGAATTTTGCTGTTTTGAGTAACCTGATTTTAACATGGTTTCGTGCCCTTCTGTTATTTTCATTTTACCTTCTCCGCTCGAAATGCTACTTCCGTATTTTACCATGAAGTCTAGTCCGAGGATACCGTCATACGGTACTTTCCCTAGATTTGCAATCAATGTATCGTGAGGGTAAACTTCTCCATCGATAATGAAAGGTATGTTGCATTGCCCTAATGTGGCGAGCGCATGGTCGGAGGCACTTCTCACAGGGGAGGAATAGTCGTCAATTTTTAGGTTTCCAAAAGGGAAACTTGTACTCTGCATAATACTCACAGCGGCACCGGTATCCACTAAAAAGGAATACACTCTACCTAGTACTGTAACCGAGACCGTCAAGCCGACTTCTGGTGCTACGACGAGCACTAATTCGTCCCCGACCTGCCGGCCGGGATGGCCGCGTTTCCCTGATCTCGCTTTTGGGTGGGGGTGGGACAATCTATCGGGCGATGGCCCGCTTGCTTGCACACGCCGCAAATCATCAGAGGGCAATCTTTACTGACATGGCTCCCTTCCCCACAGTTATAACATGCGCGGGGTTTTGTACGGCAATAGCGCGCGATGTGTCCCACCTTTTTACAGTAATTACAAGTTCGAGGCGCATTAGTTACGTTCCCTCCACCCACCGGCAGTGTAGACTGTGGAGGCTTCGTGTGTACATTAGCCTGGATTGCGTGCACTTGATCCGAAAGACTAGGGCCCACAGTGGGGTTTAAGATTGGCTCGAGATGGGGTTGAACATGACTCGTTGTGAAATATCGTGTCGGGTCACTGTACGGAAAGGTTGTCGTTGTCTTCACGTTAGGACTGCGCACGGGCATACCAAAGTCATGGTTCTGCAAGAAGTTTACTTCCCTAACGCCTGAGTAATTACGAGTATTGAATTCCTCCAGGTTTGCAAATTCCTCAGCCTCTTGCATGGTTCTTGGATTGCGCACTAGCACGAATCGCCCAATTTTTCCCTAAGTCCGACCAAGAACTGTGAGAGGAGGCGGTTCTCGAGCATAATTCCTGTCGCTTGTGAGTCTGGGTCTAGAAAAGCATCTCTTAGTTTTCGTCCCAATTCCCAGAGACGGGAAGAATACTCGTTCACGCTTTCCAAGGGGCATTGCAAACAGCTTGTGAACATTCTTTCAACAGAGACCAGTGAAATTTTGGAAATGAAGCGCTTTTTCATTAGTTTAGAAAAAAGTTTATAAGACTCAATAACGTGAGGATTTGACTTAATGAATTCGGCAGCGGTACCGCTCAGACGCAGCCGTGCTACGCTCAAGGTCTGATTCTCACTCCACCCGCTAAGATGACTCACTAACTTAAGATTGTTCCTCGATGCTTACGTCCCCATCACCGTTAAAACTCGGAATTAAATGAATATGATGTGCTGAAAATGTTTGTTGCATAGTTGGAGGGGAAACAGGGGCGCTTTCTATCATATTAACAGCGGAAGTGAAATCAATTAAGTTCGTATTGTTTGGTGATAAATCACGCTCCCAAGGCAGAGATTCGCCAAAGCGCCCATACGTGCCCTTGCCACCGAAATCCATTATGATTTAAAGACAATACGGCTAGGACAAAATTCATTCGCCATATGTTAGCAATATAACCGATTCTCGTTAATAAAAAAATGGGGTTAGTTTCCTTTTGGCATTACGCGTAACTACTTCTTAAATCGAAATTCAATCAAACGAATGAAGCATGATGGACGGAAGGCAAGTTGCATTTAAATAAGCCGCTCCAAGACTCCGCCACCCCACACCTGACACCAATATGTCGCGTGGACATAGTAGGGTTGGGTTCGTGTAATCAAAGAGGGGCTTTCCTTGCTATACATTTATTGGACTTACTACACAAGGAGTCCGGCCCGGAAGGAAAGAGGAAGCGTAGAGACAACAGCGGAGAAAGCAAGGTTGACTTCTAAGGGGCTCACAGTTTGATTTCAAAGCCGGGGTGATGTCGCGGGGACATGATGCTAGTTCTGATGTTTCGGAAAAGCCAAGTAGATGGCAGTCTCAATACACAATGTCTCGGGGACATGATGCTCGGACATCTAGAAGGACTCATGCGAGCTAGTGTCCTTTTCGCCGAATCCGCGATAGCAATATTGGCGAACAGTGGCTGGACACAGTCACGCACTACCGAGGTTAACCTGCTCTCTCCCCTTCCGCTAATGATACGGAGTTCGGCGCCCGGTCTTTGTACCCAGGAATTCATATATAAACTCCGAGCGCCCCAACTTGATTGCCAGAATCAAGGAGACATCATACGAGAGCCTACTACTTTCTTCGGATGTCATCTAGCAACTCTGCTTTTCCGGTGGTCAAGGTGAAGTGGAAGACATACCGTCGTGCCAACTCCTTCAGAGACTTCATGTCCACGAAGGGAATTACACAGCGTGGGAATAATCGTCCGCAAGGCAAAGAACCTCCAGCTGTTTTGCCGGGGGTATCTAAGCCTTCGGCAAATTCATCATCAGGTGTTGAAGCCTTGGCTCTCAGCCCGTCGCAGTGCTTGGAGGAGACGAAGGCCCGAAGCGGGACAACGGAGGCAACAGCAGACCTCGGCCCTTTACAGGGCCAGGTGGTGAAGGACACCGCAGGCGGCGTCAAGCGAAAGAAGGCATCTGGAAGGAACCAGAAGCCAGAAGATTCCGCGGTTACGCGGATGCCTAATCTTCAAGGAGACGTTAGGGCGGAGCGTGCGCTGAGCACAGAGGGGGGGAAGGCGACGACGGATTTACCTTGGTTTCTTCCATGAGGAAGAAAAGGAAACCGCTTCTGACGAACGACGCAGCCGTCCCGGAAGCCACACCTCTACCGGCACCGGAACCTAAGACGCTGCGACCACCGCCTATCGTCGTCTATGGGGTCACTGACGTCCAGGGACTGATTGACCAGCTGTCGGGCGACATAGGTGATGCTTTCGGCTTGGATGTTCGAAGAGCTTTAATCCGCATCATCACCTCCAACAGAGAGGGGCATGAAAAGGCACTCTCCTTGCTGCAGAGCAAGAAAATCCAACACCACTCGCAGCCCATTGAAAGGGTGCCAGGGATGAAGCTGTTCATCAACGGTATCTCTCGATGGATAGCAGTCGAAAAGGTATCCGAGGGACTCAGATCCCTCGGATACGAAATTCGTAGCGTACGTCGCCTTACGGTCACAGAGGACGGAAAACCGGTCCCCATAGATCGCCACGAAGCGAACGTGGTAAAGACTCCATCGGCCATCGCCCCCGGGGACATCCGCCAGCTCTGCCACCGCTACGTCACTGTGGAGCGTTACCGTGGAGACAGAGGTCCACTCCAGTGCAGCAACTGCATGCGGTTTGGACACATCGGCATAGCTTGCTTGTGTGCGAAACGCTGCATGCGCTGTGCTGGAGCACACGCAGTCCAGGAATGCTCCCGAGGAAGGGGAGATGATGCCATCTGTGTGAACTGCGGAGGACCTCATGCGGCCGTCTCTCGCCGGTGTCCCGCCTTTCAGGAGGCTGAGCGGCGACAACACGCCAACGCACGCAAGCCAGCACCAGGGAAGCAGGCGCCCAAGAAACCGGCAGCGGAACCGGGACAAAAACCATTCCGACAAGTCGATCACGCTACAACATACGGAGCAATCCTGAAGGGCCCTTCTCAGGACAAGGTTCAGGCTCTCTCCGGAGAAGAGGGGAACATGGAGGTGGATATCACAGATCCACCCAGGGATGCTGAGGCGGTCCGAGAACCACCACCAGCGCCAGCCGTAGGAGAGGCCTACAAGGGGAACTCGTCACCCCCCGACAGCCTCCCTCCGAAGGAAGCGACCCTTCCTTTTTCTTCCGAAGGGAAAAAGAAGAAAAAGACGCAGAAGAAGAAATCCCCGATCACCACCGGGAAATAAGGAAAAGCCATTACGAAGCCAACCTAGAGGGCGCTTGGGAACACCCTCCGAACGGCAAGTGAAGAAGGCGAAAAACCAAGCCAGAAACAGGAAAAACGGAGAGAGGGGACATCAACTGATAAGTCTCCAGTTTCCGCAGAGTCCTCGCTGACACCAGACAGAGAGGACCAGGAATTATGGCAGACCATTGCCGTTATTGCATGCACGACCACTTGGAGAAGAGCGAGAATCGTCTGCCTGCCAAAGTCACAGAAATTGGAGGTGGGTCCCGGAGAATTCCGGCCTATCTCCTTGCTCGACGGCTTCGGTAAGATATTCGAGCGACTGCTGCAACGGTCGCTGACTGATTTCGTCCGGGAGAATGACATCCTCCCGGAGGAGCAGTTTGGTTTCCGTGCGCAGAATTCCACAGTCCATCAGCTGGTGCGAACGGCAGATTTCATCACGGACAGCTTCAACAGGAATAGGGCGGTTGCTGCGGCTTTCTTCGACGTCAGTAAGGCGTTCGATCGCGTCTGCCATCCAGCTCTCTTGTTGAAGATGAGACGACTCCATTTCCCACCTTGGATTGTTCGGATGGTTCACTGCTATTTGAGAGACAGGACATTCACCGTGCAATGGCTCGGGGCGAATTCAGGGGTGTGTCGGATCTCCGCCGGCGTGCCCCAGGGATCAGTCCTCGGACCACTGCTTTACAACACTTACTCCCACGACATTCCAACTCCACGTGGGAACCTCGAGATCCTGTCTCTCTATGCCTACGATACGGCCCTCCTGTGCTGCTCCTGGCAGAAGGTGACCGCGGTGCGAAGACTGAAGAGCGCTGTGGCGGATCTCCTAGAATGGTACCGCCGATGGCGCTTTGCTGTTAACGCACAGAAGACGAAGGCGATCATCTTCCATCCGGGAAATGGTCGGCCGCCAGGAGTGAACCTAACAGTGAATGGAGTCGCCCTACCGTGGGAATCCGAAGTTACCTACCTCGGAGAGCTGATGGACCGGAAACTCCTTTGCAACGCCCAAGCGCTTCGTGTACGTAGAAAGGCATTCGCGGCGCTTAATCGGCTCCGGCCGATTATCCGCCCGCCGGTCCTGAGTATGGACACGAAGTGTAGACTGTACCAAGCGTGCGTGCTCCCTGTCATCACGTACGCTGCTCCGGTATGGTCAGGAGTGTCGCGAACGAGGCTCGCTTAAATTCAGGTAGTGCAGAATTCTGCTCTTCGTGACATCATGTCACGCGGTCGTTACGCCCGCGTTTCCGAGATGCACCAGGACGAAAAGCTGGAAACCCTGGACGTCCCTCTGCCTAGAATATCTGGAAAATTCTTCATAAAAGCGGCTGAAGCGGAAGTAAAAGTATTTCTCCGGGTTGGCGACATAAGGGTCTGGCCATGGGACCGCTACAAGCGCCCCACAGCATCCCAAGACGAGCAAGACACCCTTCCGGCAAAGAAGAAACCAAGGCTGCTCTGAGCGGGAATAAATCAAACGACTGACAACGCAGAAGAATTCTTCCCGCCATAGTAGCCTTGGAGGCTGGAAAGGGGCAGTGTAAGGGCTACGCAAGAGCCCTTGCAAGAAACTGCTCTATAAGCAAAGCAGAGCAGTGACTGAAGACCCTAAAGGTTGTGGAAATCTCTTACGGAAGCCGAACCGGCTGTTGTCTCTACGCTTCCTCTTTCCTTCCGGGCCGGACTCCTTGTGTAGTAAGTCCAATAAATGTATTGCAATAAAAGACCCTCTTTGATTCCACGAACCCAACCCTACTATGTCCACCCGACATATGGAGTAAAGTCCTTGAGGAGTAATTTCCGGGAATATGTGGAATGGGCAAAGTGACAGGCCAGAGACGCTGTTCAATGCTCCTGAATCCAACAAGGATGTATTATGGTTTTTTAAAATGCAATCGAGGGAGTTGGCAGAGGTATTAGCTTTGTCGCTGTCATCGTATAGTGCTCTCCCATTATGTGGTATTGGCGGGATGGGTACCTTTTTCCTTCGCAGACAGCGGGCTAGGGTCAATACCGAATTGTCCTTATGTGACAGTGTACTTATTTTCTCATGCCAAGTTTTTTCCCAATGTTTTCTAGTTTTGGTTGTTACAAGGTTTCAAAGTGCACAGAAGCCGATTTTATCTTGGCGGAGATGAGTGCATTGCCATGAGGGCTCTGGCCTTGTTTCTAAATGAAATCAAGTGCAAAATATCCGGAGGTAGTGTGGCACCAGCGATGGAGGCCGGAGATGGAGGGTAGCAAGAGCGATGAATGATTTTGGTTAAGGTGCTTGTAAAATCTTGAGCCGCTTTCTCTATGCTGTCTGGAGTGCTAGCAGGAGATGGGACAAGGTTAATGGCCCAGCAGTTTTCTTTAAATAGTTTCCAATTAACTCTTCTAGTTGTATGAAGGAGGGTAGGAACGCAGTAAAATATGGGGCAGTGGTCCGAGGCTGAGTTATCTAGGTTAAGGATTTGGAATGCGATATCTGCGGATAAGGGAACTACATCAAGGATATTGGAGGAGTGGGGGTGATGTAGGAAGTGGGTAGGGAAAGGCGGTGAGTGAATTGCGATATTTTTGATAAATAGGAGCTTATGAAGGGCTCACCCTCGTGTTGTAGTGGTTTTTCAACCCCAGGCAGAATGTTTGGCGTTTAAGTCACCAACTTTTATGAGCTTTGGGTGCAGTAGGGATGAAAGTGCTGATAAGCCAGGGGCGTCTGACTTTGAGAATGAAGGTGGAAAGTAGGCTGACCAAATGTTAAGGGTCCCAGTAACTCCTTTTTTTGCTATTCCAGCGAGTTCCAGTTTTTGGGTGGGTGGGGGTTGAAGTTATGTGAAGAGTAGGTTAGTTTTGGATAGGATCATGACCCCGCAACCAGAATCATTGGCTCTATCTCTTCTGATTTTAGAGTAATTTGGAGAATTAAATGTTTGGCTATTATTATTTTTGGTTTCTTGAAGATGGATGATGTCTGGATAATGATTGGTTATTAGGAGGTTTAGCTCTTGTTTTTGGTTTTTTATGCCATTTATGTTCCATTGTAGAATTTTAAGGAAGTGGTTGTTTATTTGTGAATTAGGCACCATTTACAAGTTGAAGAAGGGCTGGTATAAGGTCATTGGTGAAGATGCTAATAAGGGTTTTACTGTCAGTAGGAGAGAGAAGTTTCGTAATTATGCTCAATAGAGCAGTTCTTATATTTGCGGTTGATGATTGCTCATTGATTGAGGGAGAGTGTTCTCCAGAGGGTGGCGGAGGGTGTTGATTGGAGGTTGGGGGAGAGTTAAGAGATGATTGAGGGGTTCACAGCCAAACTGTCAGCTATCAAAAGGGCCCTAAAAGACATCAGAGATTGTAATGGCTCTTCTCTCATCTGTTCGCAATCATTTATTTCCCTATAATCCATATCGGTCTTGTCATCCTTGCACCTGATGGTTCAGGAGATCTATTATACCCTGTGGTCCCTTCAGATAAAGGGGAAGTAGGTATCCTCTATATGGAATATTGGTCATGTGGGAATACCAGGCATTGAAAAAGCTGGCAAAGCAGCAGAGAAAGCCCTGGTCAATCTCAAAACAAACTCAGCATTGCTTCCTGTGGTAGACGTCGGGACTGCCTTGCGGAAATTGTTTCTGAACCAGTGGAAGGAAGCTTGGTGATTTTTGCAAAACAAGGAACTTAGGGCCATTAATTTGGTTGTTATGACAGCTCCTCTTCCATCTGGAACATTTAGAGGGAAGAGGTCAGGATCATGCGCCTAAGAATAGGGCACTTAGCCCTCACACACTCTTCATGGAGACAAAAGTGCAACCTTGCTGCAATGTTTGTAACTTGCGCCTGATTGTGACTCAGAAATAAATTATGAAAGGCCAGATACATTTTTTACAATAAGAGGTAATTTAAGCAATAGTTTAGGAGAGGACCCCAACTTTTTAGGTAAGGTTTCCGAGTTTTTAAAGGAAACTGACCTGAACGGAGTACTTGAGTTTCCGTTTCATTATTTTTAAATAAATTTGTTTTTAACTATTTATGTGTTTTTTTATGCATTGATGTATTTATCAAAATTGGATAGAGGTTTTAAATGTTTGAAAAAGTGGTGCAAAGAGAACCACTATTACTATGGGTTGGTTTCTTTGGGTAAGACCATTGCCTTCAGCTGAGAGATCTCAATGAAAATGTTAGTTAGTACGGAAGAGAGGGGTGATCCCATGGCTGCACTTTCATCATGTTCAATGTGCTTATCATTCCAAAGGAAGTATGAGTTCCTGAGGCAGAATTTGCAAGGTCCAGGTTAATCCTTAGCTAATCCCTGTGAGGTGAGGTTTTTGATGAGTAGCATGGAGTCATCAATGTGCATATTTGTGAACAAGGAGATGACATCAAAGGTCACCAGCATGTTGACTTCTTGGACTTCAGCATTCCGAATAATGTGAATGAAATCCATGGAATTTTTAGCAAAAAAATCAGTTTTTTTGGCGAAGAGTTGAAGAGCATGTGCAACATATTGGGCTAGCTTGCGGGTTGGTGCATCGATGTTGCTGACGATGGGTCGTCAGCAACATCGATGCGTCATCACCTTAAGTGCCATCAAAGCCCGCCGAAATTTGGAAACTAAGAAGAAAAAGAAGCACAATGAAACTACAAAATATTAACTTGCATTGCTGGAAAGATAGCCCAGGCGTGTACACTAATAGGCAACGGTTCGCATTCTTATATATAATTACATATTTTATGTATTTTATACACTCCTTCCCATGTATGGTTAATTTATTCATTAATTTATTTATTATATTACCAAGACGAAGCCCGGATACATCATGAAATGACTTTCTTGCTTGCAAAAAAGAAAAACATCTTCAATTGCCTTTACATATATTTGTGGAGAAAGGAAAGTCAAACGTTTGTATGTCTCCGCACATGTCCAATAATTTGATTTTCCTTTTCAGTATTTGATCTTTATACCTAATAAACGAAAATATAATATCCATACTTTATTTCTCTTTAAAATTAGATCTTATTCTCAATCTAATTCGAAACATTTCATTCTTCACTTGTTTGTTACCGTTGCCACGGCAAAAGCGTCACCAAATGAACGAATCAAAACAAACATTATTGCGTACTTCAGAAAAAGCATTCTTTACACACTCACAGACCATAGGCTTTCCTTTCCAACTGAATGACATGGAGCAAATTCTTAACGGTATGGCTTCTCATTTGCGTAAACAAGGATATGCTGTTTCAGGTTGCTAATCTTAGTGAATGTATTTTGGAAAGAATGGACGGGTGAGATCTTTTGTGAGATATATGCCTTTTAAATTTGGAGAACACCTAATTACATACACAACAATAATACTTGCTGCTGAGATAGCCATGTTTTAATTGCTTTGGGCTCTGCTTGAATTGACTGCAGTATCAATCTCTGTAGAAAATATATTTGTAAATGTTCCTTTTTGAAGTAGTTAAGATCTATGTTTTTGGTAGAATTGAACAGGAGTCAAGTGTCAAACGACAGCTATAAACATCGTCAATAATGTTTAGAAAATAGTATTATTTCACATGCGCAATGATCAAACGATACATTGAGTCAAAATCATTCAAAATGGATTGTTTAAATACAATGGTTATAAATAGGAAGATTCGATATTTAAGTAGTTAACGAAAAATTAGATTTTTATGGTGTTCTGTAGTGAGGGACCCATTTATTTAATATGCCGAATCAATT
Source organism: Hetaerina americana (assembly GCF_022747635.1). Classification (NCBI taxonomy): domain Eukaryota; kingdom Metazoa; phylum Arthropoda; class Insecta; order Odonata; family Calopterygidae; genus Hetaerina; species Hetaerina americana. The sequence continues at coordinate 176,611 of NW_027286784.1, forward strand.
CGCAAATACACCTATTAACGCCACAAATCCCTTGCTGTTGTGAAATACTCCTTTTTAATTATGGTGATTGTGACCTGAATTCATTTCTTCTTCTACATTCTGTTCGATTGGCATTGCTTCTATTCTTGAAAATGCCATTATTTAAGGATACAAGTGTGACATTTATATTTCAAATGCATTTAATGTACTCACTTTCACAGCAAACGGATAATGGTTGATTATATGCAGTTTAATTGAGTACACTATGCATTTAGACGGGCTTTATTTTTATGCAAATTCAGAATCAATGGAAACAAAATTTAATTAAATATTGGAGCAATGTAAGACAATAAGAAGTCTCCTTGAATTTGAGTGTTTGTGTACAATAATTAAAAAATGTTTAACATCACCAATATAATGGCACGCTCATTTAAACTGTTAAATTCTCATTAAGTATGATGAACGATCATGCATCTATTGTCCTTTGATTATGGAGAATTTAGTAAACCAAAATGTGCAAACATAATAAAATGACACCCATCATAATTTCTGTCAAATTTCCTTGAAGAATTAGCAGTTTTAATGTAGCGTTCGTGGATTTATTTTGATTAAGGCACCAAACTCAAAGGATTTCACTTCCACCTTACTCATCTCTCAATAAACAATCAGTGTTACAAAAACAGTGTAAAAAAACATATAGTTTTACATTTGAATGTCCACAATATGAAATGCGCTGTAAGTTGAACAAATTCCACAAAAAATAGTATTATTTACATTTGCTCTACCCCTCATGGTGTACAATCATGACTCCACAGCTAATTAAAAATGGTCTGCAGAAATCACGTTGTGGTGTATTAGCAAGGGAGCAAAAATCTCTCTTGTGTAGTAGCAAGATTCGTATGATATGTTTAGGGAAATGACCCCATAACTCATCACTGTAATTCAAATGACATGGAAAGAGGACATGGCCAAGTGTTAAACGATACTCATTTGAAATGAGAAAGTTGAGCTTTAATCAGTTCATTACAGATCTGACTGATGTGAGTCTCCCTGTTAAGTTTTCTAATTATATTAATTCCTAGTATTTTAGAATTTTCAACATCAGTACATTTTTATATACTATAACTGCATACATAATGCTGAATTTTGTTAGTATTTAAACGTAAATGATTAATATGAAACCTGCCTGGTTAGCCTGTCTTTGAGTGGCTCTGAAACGTACCTTTGCATCTTTTAGATTTTGATATTTTTGCAAACTAAAAGCATGATAAGGATATAAAACATATGTAGATTTAATTTTACAGGGCAAATCAGTAATCAAGATGATACCAAAAATAGCTCAAAGACTAGAAATCCTTCTTGAAAACATGGGCATTGAAATTATAAATTGAAGTCGAATGAGGCCATGTCTTTATGGACAAATTAACCTTAGAACTACTAAAAATTTAAGAGAAATTAGGTAAATCAGACTGTTGTGCTAAGATACAATTTTCAAGGAAATAATGAAATTAACTCCAAATAATAATAATCTAGAAGGAACTTGAATCCTTAAATGAAACATCCCTATCCTGTTCCTTCCCTTTTCTTACTTGCCTCACATTCCCCCCTCTATTACCATCTTGAACAGTCCCCTGTCGGTCAATATGCCCTTCATCCATTTTTACTGCCTCAATAGGATTTCTCCCAACCAACACCTCTCTTCACCCACCATACCAAGTACTTTCTCATTGGTTTTCTTCTCGGTCCATTTCACCTTCTCCATTTTCTCCACACCCACATGTCATAAGCCTCCAGTCCACGACTATCCCCCTGCTTCAATGACCACATTTTCTTCTATAACTATGCACCATATCAAAAGTTTCCCGAGTCTTTTTTTAATATCCTTACTTAACGTCCCTGTCATCAACTCTCTCCTCCCTATGAAAGCCTCTGTGCCTAGCGTTATTCTTCTCCATACGTCCCTACTACTTTGACCGTGTTGGTCCAAAATGCTTCAGAGATACGTCAACTATTCCACCTGCATTAGTTTTTGCCCTCCTATTTTAATGTTTCGCTTAGCTTTTTTCTTTCTAGAAAATTGCATAACCTTTGTTTTATTAATATTGATTCTCATCCCATACCTGTCGCCCTTAATTTCTAATTCACTGAGCAATGCTTACAACCCCTTGGCTGACTGACAAACAGAAGCTTAATTAATTTATTTTTTCATACTCCGAGTGTATCCGATACCCATGGTGGGCCCTTCTCGGGCTAATTGATGGCTCCTGATGAAGTGATCCTTAGTTTAATTGTGCGCAGAGAATCGCGATGAGGTTATAGCACGTGTCTTAAAAAAATAATTCCTTAGGTCAGCACAGATTAGAATATCCCACCTGTCAGAAAAAATACGGAACTTCCAATTTAATGAGGTACACGGACACATGATAATCTATGAGACACTGTCGCATACACTGAATAAATCACTAGTCCAACCGTGCAACCCCTCACCTGACACCAATATGTCGCAAGGGGGGTTTCTATGGTGTGACACAAAGGGTATCGGGGAAGGTCAGAGTAACTACACCGAGTATTACCAAAGCAGCCGTATATTACCTACCATCAGTCATAATGCACCATTTACATAGGTATAAGCAAATTATGGATGGCTAGACCCTCGGTAAACCAACGCGAGTGCGGACAGAATTAAAGTGGCAGAAAATTACCTGGGACAGGGTAAATGCTGGGTGGACGCGGTCACGAATCACATAACCTAGGCAGAGCCCTCGTCCGTCAGAAAAGAAGGGAGTATGGCAGGGTGGACGCAGTCAAGACACGCATAATCTAGGCAGAGCCCTAGTCCGAAGTTGAGTCAGGAATAGGACACACTGTCGCAACAAGTGCAACATAGCCGAGGCATCGTGCCCTACCGGTCACCGCCAGATAACCAACTGACTGCTTTTTCCCCGCCGACCAGGGCTTTTATACCCAATTTAGGAGTCAGGGGAGGAATACTTTTGAAACATTGTCTTTGGTCACGTTGGACATTCGGAGGAGTCATGGAAGGAGTACCATGTCGCATACTTGCGACAGTAGATATAAATTTTTGCAAAGTTAGCATCTAGAATTTCGTTCAAATATAAGGAGCTCTGTTGTTTAAAATATTAATTCTTCCTATTTACGCCACACATTGAAAGAATGGACTGGTGAGATCTTTTATGAAACATATACATTTTAATTTCTGGAGAACATCAACTTACATTCACGACAAGATTACCAGCTGCTGAGATAGTTGTCTTTTAATTTGTTCTGATGATAAACTCTGCTTGAATTGACTGGAGTATCCATCTAAGTGTAGAAAATATATATGTTAATGCTCCTTTTTGAAGTAATTATGGTCTATTTTTCGGATGGAATTGAACAGGAATCATGTGCCAACCTACAGCTGTAAACAGTGTCAATATAAATTGAATATAATACTTAATAATGTATTCCATGATCAACCAATACATTGAGACCAAATTATTCAAAGTGGATTTTTAAAATAAAATTTATTGAAAGATTCAATATTGAAAAATTAAACATAAAATAAACTGTATTTAATACTCGCTTGGTAGATGATAGGGCTTCTTATGTTATTTCCATAGCCATTTTGCAATTACCCAATTGGGTGCCACAAATCCCATATTATGAAGCACTCCTTTTTAATTACAGTGTTTGTAAAATGCATTCATTTCTTCATCTTCATTATATTTGATTGGCATCTATTGGCTTAGAAATGCCATTTATTTTAGAATATAAGCATGACATATAAAAGTCAATTGTTTTAAATGCACGCGATTTCAAAGCCAATTAATAATGACTGATTCCATACAGGTTCATTGAGTATATTTTATTTATTTTTATAGGCTCTATTTTCATAAAAAATTCAGAATCAATCAAAACAGATTTCGATGAAATATTGGAACAGTTTAAGACGATGAGAAGTCTCCTTGAATTATAAAGTTTGTGTTCAAAAATTATAAAATATCAAACCAATTTAATGGCAGACTCATTTAAACAGTTATTTATTCATTTATGCATTCATTGTCATTAAATTTTGGACAAATTATCAACCCAAATTAACATAAACATATTAAATATTAATCTTCATTACCTCAGAATAAAACATCCAGAAACGGACATATTTTCCCAGATTTATGAAGAAGGTTTGATTGCCCAATTGCTTGATGCGTGAGTGTTTTGGTGTCCGATGGATTCCCAGCAACATCACTAACCACCAATTCCAAGATTTCCTTTGACTGCTTCTCATCCTGTTCATTTAGAGATTGATGAAACTGCTGGAGTTCTTCAATGCTTTCGGGCATTAATTGATGATTACTCAATTGAACTAATAACTGTGGAAATCAAGTTATATGCTGACCACTGTACTGATTCTTTTGTTTAAAAAAAATCAAGTTTTATAGATTGGTAGTGTATAAATACTATTAATGAAATTAGAAATTAGTACTAATGAAATTAGTATGTTGTTTTGCATTGATCATTCTTCATAAAACTATGAGCAAACCAGTTCAAGGAAGATATTTGTCAAAGAGGCAGAATATTCTCACTCCATTCTCTTCCAATTTTATGCCATAGCATAGATATGTGCTCGTCAAACACTATCTGCATTTTGCAGACAATGGTACCTTTATGAGGGATAGACATCCTTGTGTCAAGCTGAATGAAATTAGCCCTCTGCTTGTATTTCTCAACAAAAAGTTCTCAAGTTTGTTGACACCTGAGGAGAAGATTTCTACTGATAAAAATGTTATTCTTTACAAGGATGAGCTCTCACTGATGCAGTATGTTTCCCTGAAAGGAGCCAGATTTGGGGTGGAAACGTTTAGATTTGCTAAGCCTATGTCTGGATATATATGGTCATTTAATATTATTTCTACAGGAAAAAGGTCTTGAGGTCTTTTGAGGTTTTGAGGTATTGAGGTCTTTTGGCACCAACTTTGCTGCTACACGATGGAAACCCAAATCATTAACCACAATGTCTTGGGCGGATCCATAGGCAATGTTCAAGTCCTCCGCTATTTCTCTGATGATTTGCGGTTATTGACCAACATTTCTTTTACTTTATATTTTTTCACCGACTTTCGATGTCGATGGTCTGCCACTGCGTTCATCATCTTCGATTGACTCACGACCACTTCTGAACCGCTCGTGCCACTGGTAAAGGACCGTTTTTTTAGAGAATCGTTGCCGAAACACTTTTCCAACATTTCCAACGTCCGTGCGCCACTAAATCCGTTTTTTACGCAAAATTTAATACAAGTTCGTTGTTGCAAATTTAAATCCATTTCTGCAATTGTAAAAAAATCGCCAACACACACAGAGATAGATGTACTCTTGGCTACGTAACTTTTGCAAATGTCAAGTTATGACACTAAGATTTAAAGGGAATATCAACAACAGATGTACCAATTTAACAGAAAAAAAAGAACTCAAATCGGAACGATGGGAGCGCCACACGGTGGTTATTCCGGGAACTCTTTCATCAAGGTAGTATTCCGATGCATAGCGGGGGACAGTCTCGGGAAATATGTCTCCTTGCTCCGCAGTTAAAACAAGCTCGAGTTTTAGAGCGACAATCGCGAGCTATGTGGCCCGCGCACCCACAGGAAAAGCATTTTACAGCGTATCCGGTAGAGCTCAAGAGCACCACAAAAGACGAGATTCCTATGTAATGAGCGCGCTTTATGTCCAAACCCAGGGGGGACAGGGAATTAACGTTTCTTTCTATATCGGACAGGGATACGGTGGGTACGTCATGAGTATCTAATTTTGCGATCGACTTTAAGAGGTGCTCAAGGTTGGCGTCGTTACTTGCCAGGCTCAGGTATCGGTCATCAATAACACTTTCATTTATCATTGGCAGTGGAAATATTTGTTTGCAAGGAAGTACTTACACTTTGGAATTCAGTTAAGGCGGGTATGTAATTTACTCCATCGCTGGCCGAACACCCAGATGCAAGAGTTAGGGTGCCTTGCTTACTGATGGATAACTTGGAGTATTGTTGAGGGCAGTCGATAGTTAATTCGGTGACGCTACTGAGGCTAAAGTGCCACTTTCCAGGCGTTTCGCCCTTGATAAACATTGCAAATGGAGACTGAGCTAATCCTATCTGGCAGTTCTGCTTTATGAGTTTTGTTTTCCGGAGAAAAATGGCAATGTTACAGGAGCGGGAGTTAGGAGTTAGTATTGGGTAAGCCTGAGGAAACACGATCATGCTTTCAGTTCTACATTGCTGTGAGTAGTCGTAGGGTAAGAGTACAAAGTTGCTCTGTTCCGTTGAGACGCCCAGATAAGGCGAGTCAGGCTGTATGAGGACAGATTTATTCCCACCATCGGTGGTCGGGAAAGGTAGCGCTCGCAACACCTTGAAACTCATTCCCTTTTGCGTCAACGGCAGTATTATGAGTAATTTGATGTCGCCCATCCGCCGGATCACTCTCACGCTAGCAATGTCGTACATGATCGCGATTTTGTGGTCCAGATCGCGGGGGAGCGACCAATCGGGCAGCAGCGCTCCGGAAATACTTTTCAGGATACCCTGGAACTGGCTGGGAGGGAGTAGGGAAGGTATGGACTTCCCAGCCTCGGCGAGTCGCACTTTAGCCTTGACAAGGTCTATCTCATGTTGCAGTTCAGCGATGTGGCGAGTGAGGGCAATAAAAGCGGTATGGCTGTAGCTGAAGACTTTAAAAGCGTATTTTGTTGAAGCTATAGTCTCAGTATATGCTTTGATACTCTTTTCTATATTTTTTTTGCATGAGTTCTATGGCTTTCCCTGTCGAAGAAATCATGTCTTTTAAGTGTATTGGATGCGTTGGACAGAAATGTATATCGCGCATTTAGGGCATGTTCGGTGCGAATGGATAACCCTTCTATTTTCTTATCTAATGTTTGTATCTGATGGTCGGTCGCCGTGCCTGTAAAGTAATGCAGTCCGTAACCGACCACGTCAAACAATCCTCTGCCCTTACGAGTTGCTTCGGTGGCTCCAATTAACATTTCTAATTGCCTTTCCAAATTGTTTAAGTTGAACCGTACACTTTGTTAGATATAGCAAATCATATTAGAAAAGAGATATTAGCAAAGTGAAAAAACATGCTCGCGTTTGTTTGTGCTATTAATTTTAAATTAATCTCATGGAATTGGGTTTTCTGTCGTTTAACTATGTCCACTGAAGCTGTTAGCTGAGGTATGTGAAGGTCTATGTTCACTATCCATTCACTCACTATGAAGTACAATGGTCCTTTCGGGACGAAACGCAGACCAGAGGTGTTTGCTCCACTCAACAGTCCTATTGTCACTAGACACACAGTCTGTACGGTAAGGAGTTCCATGGTTTCTATAAGGAGGAAATTAAAGGTTAGATTAGAATATATAGTTAATGCGGTCGCAGAGCTCACATGGCGATCTCGCGATCTCCTTTATTTTGTTGGATTAATTGTCTTTTCCGTCTTTTATTGAGAATATAGTACGTCGCCTACGCTTATGCTCTTTCCGCGACGGGGGGTATTCCCTCCTTTTTTCAATTCCGGCTGGGGGACGAGGCGCTGAATCTTCCAATGTTAAATTTGAAACTGCAGTTTTGAACACAATGGGGAGGGGGGACAAGTTGGAGTTTGTGAAGTATTCACCGGCTTCCACGACAGCGGTTGGTGGACTGCTTTGTCCGTCGAAGGGTGAGGAGGCAGGAGAGGAATCCCCTCCTCTCTCTTCGTTGGGCGGGATCTCCGGTGTTGAGAGACTGCGACCCGGCGTGGGTGGCGGTCCATCCGCCTGGGCTGGAGGCGAAAACGGTGGGGTTTCATCCCACCAGGAGTAGTTTCTTCCCTGGGTTGGTGACGCTGGAGCTAGACCCTCTCCATCTCCTGCGGAATACATTGGCTGGCTGCGTTGCCCTTCCCCATGCTGTAGATACCGGAAGGCACTCCAATACTCATCACCGCCACCCAGGTGTTGTCGCACGGGAGAAGGGAAGCGACCCGGTGTGGGCGGTGGTCCATCCGCCTGGGCTGGAGGCGAAAGAGGTGGGCTTTCATCCCACCAGGAGTGGCCATCGGCCGCCGGAAGGCGGTCGTAGATAGGAGGTGTCTCGCCAAACAATTCTTTGATCTTCCTTGCTACCTTCTTTCTCCGTAGCAATTGTCTTACTGCTATTACTCGGGCCATACCTAATAGGCAGATACAAGGGAGGGAAGTAGGGTGAATTAAGAGCGTATCCTCCCGGGCAGGGGCCGCAAGTGATAAAATATTTCTGACGATGGAGGATGATTTTGAAGATTTTGCCCTTGAGGAGGGTCGGTCGGTGAACCATTGTTTTGTTTATCTGGCTGCGGAATGTGGACTTGATTATGGTTGGTCTGGGCGCCTTGCTCAGTCTCGAACTCGTCAATCACGCGTCCTGCTTGTGCGTAATTAGGTGGCGGTTCGGGCTCTGGTGGTTGTGGAAGCAAATTCCTGTGGTGCGCTGTCAGAATCCTCCCGTCCCGGATATTCTCAGTGTCAAAGGTCACCTTACTTCTAACTTTGACTACCTTGTAGGGGCCAACCCACCTCGAAGGAAACTTTTTTGACTGCCCGGGCGTAAGTACCAAGTTGCGCAGCAACACGAGTTGCCCGTTAAGAATAGGCGGCAACCGTAAGTTCCTATTGTATTTAAAATGCTCATTTTGTATGTTACGCTGGTTATTCTCTGCCGCCTGCGCGCGCGCGATTTGGAGCCGGCGTTGCAAAACGTGATCGTACGGGGGTACCTCCGTGTAACACGGTAGGAGGGGTCGTAAGACATCATCCCAAGGCATATCCAATTTCCTCCCATATAAAAGGTAAGGAGGAGTTTGCTCTGTGATTCGATGTTTGCTATTTCTGTACACAAATAATGCAAAATTTAGTTGATCGTTCCAATCCGAGTGGTCTTGGTTGACATAGTCAGAAATAACGGCGGCATAAGATTGGTGCGCCCTCTCCAGCCTACCATTGGAAGCGGGATTGTAAGGGGAGGTAAAAATTGTCTTTACTTTCAATAGATCACAAATTCGACTCATACGCTGTGATGTGAAATTGGCACCTCTGTCAGTGAGAAGGGTGGCTGGCACCCCATGACGGCAAATGATCTGCTCTACGAAGGCTCGAGCTACAGTTTCTGCGGATTGATCGATGATAGGTATGGCCTCCGGATATCTCGTAAGATAATCTTGACATGATAGTATGTAGCGATTGCCTCTATTGGATACTTTTAATGGACCAATTATATCCAAAGCAATTTTCTCGAACGGATATGACGCCTCGGTGACAGGTTGAATAGGTATTCTTTCCTTTCTTCCCTTTCGTTTCTTGCAGCTTACGCAATTACTAACGTAATTTCGAGTGTCGGCGTACAGCCCGGGCCAATTAAAATGTCTTTGCACAATATTTAATGTTTTGTCTATTCCTTGATGTCCTGCTAGGGGGCTGTCATGGCATCTTTGTAATATGTAATCTCTCATGCTTACGGGTGCACAGATGGTGTATAGTGGATCGGGGGTCTTAACGTGGATTTTATAGAGTACTCCATGCTCGTCTAAGAGATAGTTGGGGTTTCGTTCTTCCGCTAGCGTACGCAGTGGTCGAAGTTCCGGACAAATTGACTGTTCTTGCGCAATCTTGGTTTTATCCCAAACTGGCTCGTATTCCGTGTCTTGATGGAGGGCATTTACTATTGGGTTCACTGCGCGGGAGAGAGCGTCTACGTGCGGAATATCTTTTCCTGCTTTGTACTGTATTGTAAACGAGTATTCGGTGAGCTCCATTATCCACCTAGCAAGTCTTGGTTTCGGCTCGGAAAGGGCAAGTAGCCATCGGAGCGGGCTATGATCAGTGATTAAAGTGGACGGACGGCCTAAAAGATATACTCTGAACTTTCTAATCATATGTACGACCGCCAAACACTCAAGTTCAGTGGCGGAGTATGCTTTTTGCTGCTGTGTCAACTGCTTGCTGGCGCATGCTATCATATGCTCGCCATCTTCAAAATTCTGCGACAGCACTCCTCCAATCGCCACGGAAGAAGCGTCAGTGGTCAAAATGAATTCATTCGAAAAGTCAGGGAATCGCAATACGGGTTTACTCGTGAGACAAGCCCTTAATTTTTCAAAAGATTCTTGTTGCTCTCTTTCCCAAATAAAGCCCGTATCCTTCCTTGTTAGCGAGGTAAGAGGACTTGAAAATTGAGCAAAATGCAAAATAAATTTCCTGTAATATCCCACTAACACAAGGAACGATTGCAGTTGCTTAACGTTACGTGGTGCTGGAAAACTGCTTATTGCATGTATTTTTTCTTCATCAGGTTCCAACCCATTAGCGGAAACGACGTGACCGAGGAATTTCACTCGTGTTTGGAAGAATTTACATTTTTGTGGTTTCAGTTTCAAATTCGCTTTCCTCAGTCTTGAAAAAATTTCTCTCAAGCCTAGTATGTGTTTTTCCATGCTCTCATCATGCCGTAATATGTCGTCGAGATGGAACAAAACTCCTCGATTGATCATTCCATCTAGTACGGTTGTCATAAGACGCATGAATGTGGAAGGCGCGTTCGAAAGGCCGAATGCCATCCTGTTGCACTCGTAGTGCCCGTCTGGAGTGCTAAAAGCGGTTTGTGCCCTGTTTTTTTCGTCTACTTCAACTTGCCAGTAACCTTGAGATAAATCTAGGCAACTGAAATATTTTGTCCCTCCTAACTGATCGAATATTTCGTCCATATTTGTCAGTGGAAATACTTCCTTTCTAGTGACGGCGTTCAGAGCGCGATAGTCAAAGGAAGGCCTATACTTGACAGGTTCGCCTTGAACATGCTTTTTCTTTACTAGAATCAGAGGAGCAGACCATGGACTGGTAGATGGAGATATGACTCCCTAATCAAGCATATCCCCGATGGCCTCCTTAAGAGCCTCTCTTTGAGGATGAGGGACGCGATATGGAGACTTTAAATGGGTTCGGAATCTCCCACATCTATGGTGTGCTGTACCAGGTTGGTGCATCCCAATTTAATATCCCCGTGGATAAAAATATCTGCATACTTTAGTAAAAGTTGCTTTAAAGAGTCAGTCGCTTCATTTGGAGTATCAGAAAACGAGAATAGTGACAGTAACTCAGCGGTTGAGTGGTGCTCGGGCCACATTTCTGGGGTTTCTGTTTCAATTGAATTTACAGCTAGTAATTCATGACTTTCTGAAAAAATGATGAAACTGTATAAGTACCCTTTTCTAAACATCTTTGGTTCGGGCCGTGTGTTACACAACAACAAAGGTATTACACCATCGGGGGAGACGGTTGCTAGAACTGGAAGTATTAATACATCTCCCTCCCTTCCTTGAATAATGATATCCTCGCCATAATAGTCCTGAATCTTTGTACTCGTCAACATAACCGAGCGTGGAGGAATTTTAATTGTATCAACAAATGTAGCTTCATGCGACGCTTTCTCTTGCGTACAGGTTACTCGTCCTTCTGTCCCGCAATTACTTTCTGCATGGACTACGGATGGATCGCTTTCAACAACTGACGTTTTACATTCGCCTTTCTGCCCAACAGTTAGATTTGCTCCATTAAAAATTTCTCGCGTACAGGTTACTCGTCCTTCTGTCCCGCTAGAGTGAGTGGCCTCAACCAAGACATCTTCAGTACTGTAACCGAGACCGTGAAGCCGACTTCTGGTGCTACGACGAGCACTAATTCGTCCCCGACCTGCCGGCCGGGGTGGCCGCGTTTCCCTGATCTCGCTTTTGGGTGGGGGTGGGACAATCTATCGGGCGATGGCCCGCTCTCTTGCACACGCCGCAAATCATCAGAGGGCAATCTTTACTGACATGGCTCCCTTCCCCACAGTTATAACATGCGCGGGGTTTTGTACGGCAATAGCTCGCGATGTGTCCCACCTTTTTACAGTAATTACAAGTCCGAGGCGCATTAGTTACGTTCCCTCCACCCACCGGCAGTGTAGACTGTGGAGGCTTCGTGTGTACATTAGCCTGAATTGCGTGCACTTGATCCGAAAGACTAGGGCTCACAGTGGGGTTTAAGATTGGCTCGAGATGGGGTTGAACATGACTCGTTGTGAAATATCGTGTCGGGTCACTGTACGGAAAGGTTGTCGGTGTCTCCACGTTAGGACTGCGCACGGGCGTACCAAAGTCATGGTTCTGCAAGAAGTTTACTTCCCTAACGCCTGAGTAATTACGAGTATTGAATTCCTCCAGGTTTGCAAATTCCTCAGCCTCTTGCATGGTTCTTGGATTGCGCACTAGCACGAATCGCCCAATTTTTCCCTAAGTCCGACCAAGAACTGTGAGAGGAGGCGGTTCTCGAGCATAATTCCTGTCGCTTGTGAGTCTGGGTCTAGAAAAGCATCTCTTAGTTTTCGTCCCAATTCCCTGAGACGGGAAGAATACTCGTTCACGCTTTCCAAGGGGCGTTACAAACAGTGAAAATTGTGAAAATTCTTTCAACAGAGACCAGTGAAATTTTGGGAATGAAGCGCTTTTTCACTAGTTTAGAAAAAAGTTCATAAGACTCAATAACGTGAGGATTTGACTTAATGAATTCGGCAGCGGTACCGCTCAGACGCAGCCGTGCTACGCTCAAGGTCTGATTCTCACTCCACCCGCTAAGATGACTAACAAACTTAAGACTGTTCAAAAAATCCTCGATGCTTACGTCCCCATCACCGTTAAAACTCGGAATTAAATGAAAGTGATGTCCTGAAAATGTTTGTTGCATAGTTGGAGGGGAAACAGGGGCGCTTTCTATCATATTAACAGCGGAAGTAAAATCAATTAAGTTCGTATTGTTTGGTGATAAATCACGCTCCCAAGGCAGAGATTCGCCAAAGCGCCCATACGTGCCCTTGCCACCGAAATCCATTATGATTTAAAGACAATACGGCTAGGACAAAATTCATTCGCCATATGTTAGCAATATAACCGATTCTCGTTAATAAAAAAATGGGGTTAGTTTCCTTTTGGCATTACGCGTAACTACTTCTTAAATCGAAATTCAATCAAACGAATGAAGCATGATGGACGGAAGGCAAGTTGCATTTAAATAAGCCGCTCCAAGACTCCGCCACCCCACACCTGACACCAATATGTCGCGTGGACATAGTAGGGTTGGGTTCGTGTAATCAAAGAGGGGCTTTCCTTGCTATACATTTATTGGACTTACTACACAAGGAGTCCGGCCCGGAAGGAAAGAGGAAGCGTAGAGACAACAGCGGAGAAAGCAAGGTTGACTTCTAAGGGGCTCACAGTTTGATTTCAAAGCCGGGGTGATGTTGCGGGGACATGATGCTAGTTCTGATGTTTCGGAAAAGCCAAGTAGATGGCAGTCTCAATACACAATGTCGCGGGGACATGATGCTCGGACATCTAGAAGGACTCATGCGAGCTAGTGTCCTTTTCGCCGAATCCGCGATAGCAAATTTGATGATCAGTGGCTGGACACAGTCACCCACTACCGAGGTTATCCTGCTCTCTCCCCTTCCGCTAATGATACGGAGTTCAGCGCCCGTTCTTTGTACCCGGGAATTCATATATAAACCCCGAGCGCCCCAACTTGATTGCCAGAATCAAGGAGACATCATACGAGAGCCTACTACTTTCTTCGGATGTCATCTAGCAACTCTGCTTTTCCGGTGGTCCAGGTGAGGAGGAAGACGCACCGTCGTGCCAACTCCTTCGGAGACTTCATGTCCACGAAGAGAATTACACAGCGTGGGAAAAATCGTCCGCAAGGCAAAGAACCTCCAGCTGTTTTGCCGGGGGTATCTAAGCCTTCGGCAAATTCATCATCAGGTGTTGAAGCCTTGGCTCTCAGCCCGTCGCAGTGCTTGGAGGAGACGAAGGCCCGAAGCGGGACAGCGGAGGCAACAGCAGACCTCGGCCCTTTACAGGGCCAGGTGGTGAAGGACACCGCAGGCGGCGTGAAGCGAAAGAAGGCATCTGGAAGGAACCAGAAGCCAGAAGATTCCGCGGTTACGCGGATGCCGAATCTTCAAGGAGACGATAGGGCGGAGCGTGCGCTGAGCACAGAGGAGGGGGAAGGCGACGACGGATTTACCTTGGTTTCTTCCAAGAGGAAGAAAAGGAAACCGCTTCTGACCAACGACGCAGGCGTCCCGGAAGCCACACCTCTACCGGCACCGGCACCTAAGACGCTGCGACCACCACCTATCGTCGTCTATGGGGTCACCGACGTCCAGGGACTGATTGATCAGCTGTCGGGCGACATAGGTGATGCTTTCGGCTTGGAAGTTCGAAGAGTTTTAATCCGGATCATCACCTCCAACAGAGAGGGGCATGAAAAGGCACTCTCCTTGCTGCAGAGCAAGAAAATCCAACACCACTCGCAGCCCATTGAAAGGGTGCCAGGGATGAAGCTGTTCATCAAGGGTATCTCTCGATGGATAGCAGTCGAAAAGGTATCCAAGGGACTCAGATCCCTCGGATACGAAATTCGTAGCGTACGTCGCCTTACGGTCACGGAGGACGGAAAACCGGTCCCCATAGATCGCCACGTAGCGAACGTGGTAAAGACTCCATCGGCCATCGCCCCCGGGGACATCAGCCAGCTCTGCCACCGCTACGTCACTGTGGAGCGTTACCATGGAGACAGAGGTCCACTCCAGTGCAGCAACTGCATGCGGTTTGGACACATCGGCATAGCTTGCTGGTGTGCGAAACGCTGCATGCGCTGTGCTTGAGCACACGGAGTCAAGGAATGCTCCCGAGGAAGGGGAGATGATGCCATCTGTGCGAACTGCGGAAGACCTCATACGGCCGTCTCTCGCCGGTGTCCCGCCTTTCAGGAGGCTGAGCGGCGAACACACGCAAGCCAGCGCCAGGGAAGCAGGCGTCCAGAAACCGGCAGCGGAACCGGGACAAAAACCATTCCGACAAGTCGATCACGCTACAACCTACGGCGCAATCCTGAAGGGCCCTTCTCAGGACAAGGTTCAGGCTCTCTCCGGAGAAGAGGGGAGCATGGAGGTGGATATCACAGATCCACCCAGGGATTCTGAGGCGGTCCGAGAACCACCACCAGCGCCAGCCGTAGGAGAGGCCAACAAGGGGAACTCGTCACCCCCCGACAGCCTCCCTCCGAAGGAAGTGACCCTTCCTTTTTCTTCCGAAAGGAAGAAGAAGAAAAAGAAGCAGAAGAAGAAATCCCCGATCACCACCGAGAAAGAAGGAAAAGCCATTACGAAGCCAACCCAGAGGGCGCTTGGGAACACCTTCCGAACGGCAAGTGAAGAAGGCGAAAAACCAAGCCAGAAACAGGAAAAACGGAGAGAGGGGACAACAACTGATAAGTCTCCAGTTTCCGCAGAGTCCTCGCTGACACCAGACAGAGAGGACCAGGAATTATGGCAGACCATTGCCGTTATTGCATGCACCTTGAAGAAACTCGTCACCTCGACGCAGGGCAAACTTCTCCTCTCACTCCTGGAAGAGCTGGTGCGCAGCAGGATCGGAAATTCAACCAACCATGGCTGAACGACCCGTCCTGCTTGCGCAATGGAACGCCAACGGAATTCTTCGCCGACGCGAGGAATTACGGGCGTTCTTCCAGGAGAAGGGAGCCATAGTCGCCGCTGTCAATGAGACGCACCTTCGGCCAACGGACGCCTGGAGGTTACCTGGCTGGATCATCTATAGGGCGGACAGGGATCCTAGGCGAAAACCTGGGAAACCAGGGGGAAACCTTGGGATCCGGATCTCATCCAGTACCTTGCGGGGGACAGCGGACCATCGGTCATCTTGGGGGACCTGAATGCCAAGCATACTACTTGGAATTCACGGTGTTCGAACCCGAGAGGAGTATCCCTGCGTCAGCTAGCAGATGCAAAAGGCCTAACCATCTAAGGACCGGCGATACCCACGCACGAACGAGGGGACGTTTTAGGCATTGCGATGGCTCACAATGTAAGGACGTCCCTGAGTTTGTACACTTGCGTGGAACTGTCGTCGGACCACAACCCGATCATCCTGGCAGTGGGGAGCCGAATCCCAGTGCTGTCTTCCATCCGGCGATTGGATCTGTCGTCGGCCGACTGGAGCAGTTTCCGCAACGTCATCGCTGAGGAGCTGCCAAGAGAGCCACTGGAGCCGACTTCACCGGAGATGGCCGATCAAATGGTCAGCCACCTCACCTCTGCAATAGACGGCGCAATGAAGGCCTCGATACCGCTAAAGGAACAACGGAAATCGTATCTTCGGGTTTCACTTCAAGCGGTGGTTAGAGGCCTCATTGCCCGGCGAAACAACGTGCCGCGCCAATGGCAGAAATATCGTACAGCGGATGTGAGAAGGCAGCTCTCAGAGCTCAACGTAGCGGTACAGGATGCCCTCCGGGGGGTCCGATCGGACCACTGGGAGGCGCACCTGCGGGAAGAGCTCCTTTCGGAAGACGGCAACGAGGACCTGCCGACGGTGTGGAAGATATGCCGGAGGCTGCGGGCCCCTCAAAGACTGGACCCGATTATTACCGACGGAGACAGGGAGGCACGATCTCCCATGGAGAAGGCGGAACTGCTCGCTGATCACTTGGTCTGCAGCTTTTCACCCAATCCTGGGAATTCCGCTTCTGCCGAGATTGAAGACGAAATCGAGGCGTTTGAAAGAGCCGGAGACGCCGATCTGAAAGACGCCTCGGAAATTCCGAGATTCGACGAGAAGGACGTCAAAGAGGCAATACGTCGCCTCCGCACGAGGAAGGCCCCGGGAAGCGACAACATTCCCAATGTGGTCATTCGGGAGCTTCCAAAGGCGGCGGTGAGGTCCCTGACAAAGCTCCTTAAATGGCTGTGTCAGGATTTTCTACTTCCCGACCACTTGGAGAGAACGATAATCGTCTGCTTGCCGAAGTCGCAGAAATTGGGGGTGGGTCCCGGAGAACTCCGGCCTATCTCCTTGCTCGAAAGCTTCGGTAAGATATTCGAGCGACTGCTGCAACGGCCGCTGACTGATTTCGTCCGGGAGAATGACATCCTCCCGGAGGAGCAGTTTGGTTTCCGTGCGCAGCCTTCCACAGTCCATCGGCTGGTGCGAGCGCGGATTTCATCACGGACAGCTTCAACAGGAATAGGGCGGTTGCTGGGGCCTTCTTCGACGTCAGTAAGGCGTTCGATCGCGTCTGGCATCCGGCTCTCTTGTTGAAGATGAGACGACTCCATTTCCCACCCTGGATTGTTCGGATGGTTCACTCCTATTTGAGAGACAGGACATTCACCGTGCAATGGCTCGGGGCGAATTCAATGGTGCGTCGGATCTCCGCCGGCGTGCCCCAGGGATCAGTCCTCGGACCACTGCTTTACAATATCTACTCTCACGACATTCCAACTCCACGTGGGAACCTCGAGATCCTGTCTCTCTATGCCGACGATACGGCCCTCCTGTGCTGCTCCTGGCAGAAGGTGACCGCGGTGCGAAGACTGGAGAGCGCTGTGGCGGATCTCCTAGAATGGTACCGCCGATGGCGCTTTGCTGTTAACGCCCAGAAGACGAAGGCGATCAGCTTCCATCCGGGAAATGGACGGCCGACATGAGTGAACCTAACTGTGAATGGAGTTGCCCTACCGTGGGATTCCGAAGTTATCTACCTCGGAGTGCTGATGGACCGGAAACTCCTTTGGAACGCCCAAGCGCTTCGTGTACGTAGAAAGGCATTCGCGGCGCTTAATCGGCTCCGGCCGATTATCCGCCCGCCGGTCTTGAGCATGGACACGAAGCGTAGACTGTACCAAGCGTGCGTGCTGCCTGTCATCACGTACGCTGCTCCGGTACGGTCAGGAGTGTCGCGAACGAGTCTCGCTCAAATTCAGGTGGTGCAGAATTCTGCTCTTCGTGACATCATGGCACGCGGTCGTTACGCCCGCGTTTCCGATATGCACGAGGACGGAAAGCTGGAAACCCTGGACGTCCTTCTGCCTATAATATCTGGAAAATTCTTCATAAAAGCGGCAGAAGCGGAAGTAAAAGTAATTCTCCGGGTTGGCGACATAAGGGTCTGGCCATGGGACCGCTACAAGCGCCCAATAGCATCCCAAGACGAGAAAGACACCCTTATGGCAAAGAAGAAGCCAAGGCTGCTCTGAGCGGGAATAAATCATACGACTGAAAACGCAGAAGAATTCTCCCCGCCTTAGTAGCCTTGGAGGCTGGAAAGGGGCAGTGTAAGGGCAACGCAAGAGCCCTTGCAAGAAACTGCTCTATAAGCAAAGCAGAGCAGTGACTGAAGACACTAAAGGTTGTGGAATTCTCTTACGGAGGCCAAACCTGCTGTTGTCTCTACGCTTCCTCTTTCCTTCCGGGCCGGACTCCTTGTGTAGTAAGTCCAATAAATGTATTGCAATGAAAGCCCCTCTTTGATTCCACGAACCGAACCCTACTATGTCCACGCGACAAATGGAGTAAAGTTCATGAGGAGTAATTTCCGGGAATATGTGGAATGGGCAAAGTGAATGGCAAGAGACGCTGTTCAACGCTTCTGAATCCAATGAGGATGTATTATGGTTTTTTAAAATGCAATCGAGAAAGTCGGCAGAGGTATTTGCTTTGTCGCAGTCATCGTATAGTGCTCTCCCATTATGTGGTATTGGCGGGATGGGTACCTTTTTCCTTCGCAGACAGTGGGCTAGGGTCCATACCGAATTGTCGTTATGTGAGAGTGAACTTATTTTCTCTTGCCATGTTTTTTCCCAATGTGTTCTAGGTCTGGATGTTACAAGGTTTCGAAGTGCACAGATGCGGATTTTATCTTGGCGGAGATGAGTGCGTTGCCAGAGGGCTCTGGCCTTGTTTCTAAATGAAATCAAGTGATAAATATCCGGAGGTAGTGTGGCACCAGCGATGGAGGCTGGAGAAGGAGGTTAGCAAGAGCGATGAATGATTTTGGTTAAGGTGCTTGTGAAATCTTGAGCAGCTTTCTCTATGCTGTCTGGAGTGCTAGCAGGAGATGGGACAAGGTTAATGGCCAAGCAGTTTTCTTTAAATAGTTTCCAGTTAACTCTTCTAGTTGGTTCTGGTGGTATGAAGGAGGGTAGGAACGCAGTAAAATATTGGGCAGTGGTACGAGGCTGAGTTATCTAGGTTAAGGATTTAGAATGCGATATCTGCGGATAATAGAACTATGTCCAGGATATCGGAGGAGTGGGGGTGATGATGGAAATGGGTAGGGACAGGCGGTGAGTGAATTGCAATATTTTTGGTAAACAGGAGCTTATGAAGGGCTCGCCCTCGTGTGATAGTGGTTTTGCAACCCCAGGCAGAATGTTTGGCGTTTAAGTCACCACCTTTTATGAGATTTGGGTGCAGTAGGGATGACAGTGCTGATAAGCCAGGGGCGTCTGACTTTGAGGATGAAGGTGGAAAGTAGGCTGACCAAATGTTAAGGGTCCCAGTAACTCCTTTTATTGCTATTCCAGCGAGTTCCAGTTTTTGGGTGGGTGGGGGTTGAAGTTATGTGAAGAGTAGGTTAGTTTTGGATAGGATCATGACCCCGCAACCAGGATCATTGGCTCTATCTCTTCTGATTGTAGAGTAATTTGGACAATTAAATGTTTGGCTATTATTATTTTTGGTTTCTTGAAGAAGGATCATGTCTGGATAATGATTGGTTATTAGGAGGTTTGGCTCTTGTTTTTTGTTTTTTATGCCATTTAGTTCCATTGTAAAACTTTAAGGAAGTGGTTGTTTATTTGTGAATTAGGCACCATTTACAAGTTGAAGAAGGGCTGGTATAAGGTCATTGGTGAAGATGCTAATAAGGGTTTTATTGTCAGTAGGAGAGAGAAGTTTTGTAATTATGCTCAATAGAGCAGTTCTTATATTTGCGGTTGATGATTGGTCATTGATTGAGGGAGAGTGTTGTCCAGAGGGTGGCAGAGGGTGTTGATCGGAGGTTGGGGGAGAGTTAAGAGATGATTAAGGGGTTCACAGCCAAACTGTCAGCTATCAAGAGGGCCCTAAAAGACATAAGAGAATGTAATGGCTCTTCTCTCATATGTTCGCACTCATTGATTTCCCTATAATCCATATCAGTCTTGTCATCAATGCACCTGATGGTTCAGGAGATCTATTATACCCTGTGGTCCCTTCAGATAAAGGGGAAGTAGGTGCCCTCTATATGGACTGCTGGTCATGTGGGAATACCAGGCATTGAAAAAGCTGGAAAAGCAGCAAAGGAAGCCCTGGTCAATCACAAAACAGACTCAGCTTTGCTTCCTGTGTTGGACGTCGGGGCTGCCTTGCGGAATTCGGTTCTGAACCAGTGGAAGGAAGCTTGGTGATTCTTGCCAAACAAGGAACTTAAGGCCATAAATTTGGTTGTTTTGAAAGGGCCCTCTTCCATCTGGAACATTTAGAGGGAAGAGGTCAGGATCATGCGCCTAAGAATAGGGCACTTAGCCCTCACGCACTCTTCATGGAGACAAAAGTGCAACCTTGAAGCAATGTTTTAAAATAAGATGTAATTTAAGCAATAGTTTAGGGGAGGACCCCAACTTTTTAAGTAAGGTTTCCAGGTTTTTAAAGGAAACTGACCTGAACGGACAACTTGAGTTTCCGTTTCTTTTTTTTTAAATAATTACTGTTTAACTATTCATAAGTTTTTTATACATTAATGTATTTATCAAAATTGGATTGAGGTTTTAAATGTTTTAAAAAGTGGTGCAAAAACAACCACAGTGGTTGATGCATCCAAAAACCCCAACTATTACTACGGGTTGGTTTCTTTGGGTAAGACCATTTCCTTCAGCTGAGAGATCTTAATGAAAATGTTGGTTAGTACGGAAGAGAGGGGTGATCCCATGGCTGCACTTTCATGATGTTCAATGTGCTTATCATTCCAACAGAAGTATGAGTTCCTGAGGCAGAATTTGCGAGGTCCAGGTTAATCCTTAGCTAATCCCTGTGAGGTGAGGTTTTTGATGAGTAGCATGGAGTCATCAATGGGCGTATTTGTGAACAAGGAGATGACATCAGAGGTCACCAGCATGTTGACTTTTTGGATTTCAGCATTCCGAATAATGTGAATGAAATCCATGGTAGTTTTAGCAAAAAATAAGTCTTTCTGGTGAAGAGTTGAAGAGGATGTGCAACATATTGTGCTAGCTTGTGGGTTGGTGCATTGATGTTGCTGACGATGGGTCGTCAGCAACATCGATGCGTCATCACCTTAAGTGCCATCAAAGCCCGCCGAAATTTGTAAACTAAGAAGAAAAAGAAGCACAATGAAACTACAAAATATTAACTTGCATTGCTGGAAAGATAGCCCAGGCGTGTACACTAATAGGCAATGGTTCGCATTCTTATATATAATTACATATTTTATGTATTTTATACACTCCTTCCCATGTATGGTTAATTTATTCATTAATTTATTTATTATATTACCAAGACGAACCCCGGATACATCATGAAATGACTTTCTTGCTTGCAAAAAAGAAAAACATCTTCAATTGCCTTTACATATATTTGTTGAGAAAGGAAAGTCAAACGTTTGTATGTCTCCGCACATGTCCAACAATTTGATTTTCCTTTTCAGTATTTAATCTTTATACCTAATAAACGAAAATATAGTGTCCATAGAGCATACTTTATTTCTCTTTAAAATTAGATCATATTCTCAATCTAATTCGAAACATTTCATTCTTCACTTGTTTGTTACTGTTGCCACGGCAACAGTGTCACCAAATGGACGAACCAAAACAAACATTATTGCGTACTTCGGAAACAGCATTATTTACACACTCACAGACCACAGGCTTTCCTTTCCAACTGAATGACATGGAGCAAATTCTTAACGGTATGGCTTCTCATTTGCGTAAACAAGGATATACTGTTTCAGGTTGCTAATCTTAGTGAATGTATTTTGGAAAGAATGGACGGGTGAGATCTTTTGTGAGATATATGCCTTTTAAATTTGGAGAACACCTAATTACATACACAACAATAATACTTGCTGCTGAGATAGTCATGTTTTAATTGCTTTGGGCTCTGCTTGAATTGACTGCAGTATCAATCTCTGTAGAAAATACATTTCTTAAATGTTCCTTTTTGAAGTAGTTAAGATCTATGTTTTTGGTAGAATTGAACGGGAGTCAAGTGTGAAACGACAGCTATAAACATCGTCAATAATGTTTAGAAAATAGTATTATTTCACATGCGCAATGATCAAACGATACATTGAGTCCAAATCATTGAAAATGGATTGTTAAAATACAATGGTTATAAATAGGGAGATTCGATATTTAAGTAGTTAACTTAAAATTAGATTTTGTTTGTGTTCTGTAGTGAGGGACCATTTTATTTAATATGCTTAATCAATTCGCAAATACACCTATTAACGCCACAAATCCCTTGCTGTTGTGAAATACTCCTTTTTAATTATGGTGATTTTGACCTGAATTCATTTATTCATAATAATGATATAAAACATATGTAGGTTTAATTTTACAGGGCAAATCAGGTATCATGATGATACAAAAATAGCTCAAAGACTAGAAATTCTTCATGAAAATATGGGCATTGAAATTATTATTGGAAGCAGAATGAGGCAATGTCTTTATGGACAAATTAACCTTAGAACTACTAAAAATTTAAGAGAAATTAGGTAAATCAGACTGTTGTGCTAAGATAAAATTTTCAAGGAAATAATGAAATTAACTCCTAGTAATAATAGTCTAGAAGGAATTTAAATCCTTAAATGAAACATCCCTATCCTGTTCCTTCCCTTTTCTTGCTTGCCTCACATTCTCCCCTCTATTACCATCTTGAACAGTCCCCTGTCGGTCAATATGCCCTTCATCCATTTTTACTGCCTCAATAGGATTTCTCCCAACCAACACCTCTCTTCACCCACCATACCATGTACTTTCTCATTGGTTTTCTTCTCGCTCCATTTCACCTTCTCCATTTTCTTAACGCCCACATGTCATAAGCCTCCAGTCCACGACAATTCTCCTGCTTCAATGACCACATTTCCTTATATAACTGTGCACTATACCAAAAGTTTCACGAGTCTTTTTTTAATATCCTTACTCAACGTTCCATTAATCAACTCTCTCCTCCTTATGAAAGCCTCTGTGCCTAGCGTAATTCTTCTCCATACGTCCCTACTACTTTGACCGTGTTGGTCCAAAATGCTTCAGAGATACGTCAACTATCCTACCTGCATTAGTTTTTGCCCTCCTATTTTAATGTTTAGCTTAGCTTTTTTCTTTCTAGAAAATTGCATATCCTTTGTTTTATTAATATTGATTTTCATCCCATACCTGTCGCCTTGAATTTCCAATTCACTCAGGAATCCTTACAACCCCTTGGCTGGCTGACCAACTAAAGCTTGGTCATCCGCAAACCTAATTAATTTTACCAATTCCCCGCCCACTTTCATTCCTACCTCCAGTTCTTCCCATGCCTCTTTCATCATTTCCTCTTCATTTCCTCTGCATTGTTGTTCAAGATGGCGTCAACTTTGGCCGTACAACGATGTGGCTCTTGTAAAACACGAGTCGAAGTACGTGATATGGTCGTTAGTTGCAATATTTGCTCAGGTGTATGTTACCATAAATGCTCCGGCTTAAGTGATATAACATTAAAAGCTCTCTCGGACTGCCATGACATTTACTGGAAGTGTTTTTATGCCGTGTAAATAAGCCCAATATTTACAATATGGCGGCCGACATTGAAAATTTGAAAATGGAGTTACAAACTCTCCAATCTACCGGATCCACGGAATGTACTACCTTGCAGCCAATTGCAAAGGAAGCTGTAACGTTGTCTACGGAATTGAAACCTGAAGTCAATGAACAATTAGGCCTCAATAGTGACAACTCCAAATTGAGCCCCAAAAATGGGAATGCAAAATTTAACACCATGAGTTTCGAATCCATCGTTACTGACGAGGAAGGTTTTCAAAAGGTCAATTACAAGAGAAACAAACGCAAACGAAATACGGTTTTTGGGAGTTGTAAGCAGCCTGCTGTTACGTGCAATTTTGTGGGAGTTCCTCGCAAGACTCTCTTTTACGTTGGTCGTGTCCAGTCCAATGCAACGCCTGATGACATCGTGAAGCATCTGTCCGGAATATTTCCTGGGAATGACTTCAAATGTGAAAGTTTGAGAGTTGGTGAAGTTTATAATTCTTTTAAACTCTGTGCGCCAATTAGCCTTAAGGATCAACTTCTTAAAGAAGATATTTGGCCAGTAGAAGTGAAAGTTGGGAAATTTTTCCCCCCAAAACCGCGGAAACTGACACCTACTCATGAAGAGACAGAGAATATTGCTGAAGGGTCAGCCGCGGTGGTGAATCCGAACGCCGAGTTAAAAACTAGTGATGCGCCGGTATCCACCTCAGCAACAAGGGGCCTCACCGATAACACTACGGAAAAGTGTTCCTTAGAGAAACGTGTTACCCCCCTCCAAACGGGAATATCAAAACAAAAGTCCTTTTGACTAGATAGTATTAATTTATTTTGCCAAAATGTGAGATGTCTACGTAATAAGATAACGGAGATAGAGGCAATAGTCAAACATGGTGGCTACAATATGCTATGTCTCAATGAGAACTGGATTGCAAAAAATGAATTTGATGTGTATAACATTAGTGATTTTGGCTAGGCATCATTCTACTGCCGATCTGTAGCAAAAAACGGTGGTACCTGTATTTATGTCCTGAAAGGTATGCCCTTCAAGGTAATTGACTTGGACAAATTCTGTCTGGAATTGATTGCACTTTGAAATATCTGCGATCATATTGAAGGACCTGAATTTGATCATTGCTTCTGTGTATCGCTCCCCTAATGGTGTTTTTGAACACTTCTGCAATCAACTGGAACTAGTACTATCCCTATTCTGGACTCTGAAAGCCAATATCATAATTTATGGAGATCTCAACATTGACATAACACTAAAAACTAGTGATTGTCAGGTTCTTGAAAATCTTTTGCTTTCTTATAATTTATACTAGGCAAACAAACAGCCTACTCGACTTTCTGCCTGCCTAGATAATGTAATTACCAATTATGGTCCTGAACTGTACAGTATAAGTGTTATTAACTATCTCCTATCTGACCATCAAGGCATAAGCTTCACTTTTAATACTCAAATAACTCAAAAGATATATCCAAATAGAGGTAAAACTATAATCGTGAGGCCCATAACAATAGAAGGTTTAGAGAGTTTCCAACTGCTTCTATCTTGTATTGATTGGCATGGTTTTTGCACAGACTCTGTAGAACAAACATGTTTTTCAAGTTTTTTAGGTAATTTCCTAGGCATTTTTGAGCAATGCTTTCCTAAAAAAATTCTAAACTCTATCCCCACTAAAAATAAAAAAAATCTCTGGTATGCTGGGGAGTTATTAGCTCTTAGAAATGATTTACTTAGTTACTACCACTCATACCAAACCAGTGGAGGCCAGCATGACAAAGAGGCTTACTTGAAATACAAAAGAGATTATTATAATTTAGTTAGGTGTGCAAAAAATAATGCTTACAAGGATTTTATATTGAATGCAAAAATAAACAAAAGGCAGCATGGAGTATAATCAATCAAGACGTTGGTCATGGTAATGGAAAAGAAAATCTTCCTTTCACCCCAGATGCTGTAAATAATTTTTTCTTAAGTACTGTTGAAGACAATTTGTTCTCTCGAAAAGTTGATGCTGACAATATTGGTAATATGCTGCAAAATCTTCCTCCGAATAATTTAAATTTTAAATGGAATTTTGTTTCTCCACTTGATATTATATTGACTGTTAAAAAATTTAAAAAATCCAACAGTAAGGATATTTATGGTCTTTCAAACTCCCTAATAAAGGACATTATTGTGCTCATTGCGGAACCATTAGCAATGTTAGTCAATTTATGTTTTGAGACAGGAGATTTTCCAACAGCTCTAAAATGTTCCAAAATAGTACCTATCCTTCCCCTTCCTAAACCCTGAAAATGTCTCGCAAGTTTGATGGGCATTTAAACAAAACAGAGGGACAAGGTTAGAATAAATTGATGTTGACTGATTGCCATTAATAATTGTGAAGAGTTCACCGATTAAATGTTTAATTTTGTGTGTTCCGGGGAAGAAAGTGGTGATAATATTAGGGCTTTTTGGGCAGTTTGGTTTGATGAGGGGAGTGTATTTGGTTGAGGGTTAGGATTTTACTGCTCAGTAGCATTCATGGTACCTACATTTTCTCAGAGAGTCATCTAGCTGATACAAGTACTTCTGTTGGGAGGGGATGTTGTTTCAGAGACGGAAGCATCAGACTGAGAGAGAATGGGATGGAGCGCTTTGCATGAGGTGGCTGGCAGCTGTCGAAATCAAGCTACTGTTCTTACTAGTTGGTTTAACGTGGACTGAGGTATAAAAGGTATTGTTTTGGAGGTGAATGTTAATATACAGGAAAGTGATATTCGATTCGGGTATGGAAGAAGTGAATGATACTGATGAGGATTTGAGAGAGGAAATAAAAGGAGATAAATTTTTGCGTCTGAGGAACCAAAGGAGGAAAATATCATTGATATAGTGGGCCCAGAAGAGTGGTTTGAGGGTTTGTTATTGCAGAAAGTCATGTTCTAGTTTACCCATAAAAAGATTGGCATATGTAAGAGCCATACGTGTTCCCATTGCAGTGCCTTTTATTTGTAAATATATTTTCTCGTTGAATTGAAAAGCATTTTTGGTGAGAACAATTTTACTCTGTTTGATGAGCAAATCTGTGGATGGGGTGTGTTGTGTGCATCGTAGGGAGATTTAATATTGCAGGGCTTCTCAGCCTTCTTTGTTGGGAATGGAGGTGTACAGAGATGTATTGTCTATTGTGGCCATGAGAATGGTCGTGTTGTTGGGCTGAACCAAGGCCACTGCATGTATCACATGCCTGCCTCCCACCCCCTTGTTCATTTCCCATTGGTCCCTTACCCCTCCCTCCCTCGTCCCTCCCCTGCACATGTCCCCTCCGCTATTCCACGAGAAGGCCAGTCTGAAGACAACAGCAGAGCCATTGAAACATCAAAACAATATATAGCGAGTGTCCTTTCTTTGTGTCCCTATGGTTTAAAAATCTACATCTGTGTTTTTATGTGTTTATATATATATATATATATCTAACATATACTATTATTATTAGGTAATCTACCCTTTTAGGTATGTTTTTGGATGGACACAGCTACTAAATAAAACCTTTTGTGTCTCTTAAAAAAACACAAAATCCAGCATCCTACTCCATCAAGTCCCTCTTCATCTCTGAGTGCTCTCTGCCTCCCTTCATCCCGTCCAACTTCCCTATCCTACTCCTTCCATTTCCTTGTTTGTCTAACATTCTCTCCTCTATCACAGTCCTCAATATCCCAGTGCCGGTAAATACCCCCTTCACCCTTTTTTCCTGCCTCTGTAGGATTGTTCCAAACAAGCCCCTCTCCACGCCGCACGGTACATAGCTATGGTCCATATCAGTGTTTTTACGAGTCTTTTTTTAACATCCTTTCTCAACGTCCCTGTCATCAACTCCCCCCTCTTTGTGAAAGCCTCTTTGCCTAGCACGATTCTTCTTCTTACGACCCTACTACTTTGAACGTGTTGGTCCAAAAAACTACCGAGGTATGTAAACTTTCTATCTGCTCTGGTTTTTGCCCTCCTATTTTAATGTTTAGCTTAGCATTTTTCTTTCTAGACAATCGCTTAACCTTTGTTTTATTAATATTGATTCTCATCCCATTCTGTCGCACTGAATTTCCAATTCAGTAAGCAATGCTTGCAAGCCCTTGGCTAACTGACAAACTAAAGCTTGGTCATCGGCAAACCTAACTGATTTTACAAATTCCCCACCCACCTTCATTCATACCTCCAGTTCTTCCCATGCCTCTTTCATCATTTCCTCGGCATATAGGTTGAACAGTAACGGTGATAATGGGCAACCCTGTCTGACACCTCTTCCTAACCCTGCCCAACAGGACTCCCAATTCCTCACTCGCATCTGAGTGTTCAGAGACATATACAGGTTGCGGATTAGCCTCCTGTCCCGCCAATCTATTCCTATTTCCTGCAATATACTCATTAGTTTTTCTCAATTCACTCTATCAAATGCTTTTTCGAAAGCTACAAAACAGGCAAATGCATCCTGGTTCTGTTCTATATTCCTCACGATTAATAATCTCATTACTGCAATGGCATCACGCGTATCTTTCCCCTTCCTAAACCCAAACTGATCCTCCCCTAAGTAATCATTTGCCCTATTCTCTATCCTTTTGTTTATAATCCTGAGAACAACTTTAGCTTCATGGGATATCAAACCTATCATCCTGTAGTCCTCACATGATTTTCCCCTAACCTTTTTGGAATTGGAATTAAAAATGATCTCACAAAGTCTTCCGGCCAGATTCCCTCCTCATAAATACTACGGATCAGCCCATATAGCCTCTTCCTCCCACATTTTCCTAAGCCTTTTAAAAGTTCGGCGGGAATGTTATCCACCCCCATGGCCTCATTTAGTTTCATCTCCCTTAATGCCCTTTCTATCTCATTGTCTAGTATGCCTGGACCTAAGCTATCTTCCTCTACGTCATGTTCCTCTTCTATGTCTAACTTTGTTGGTCTAAGTTCTTTATTATTACAGTTCTTACTTATACTACCTTGATCAAAAATTTCCCGGAATTTATTCAGAAAATTAAAAATACAAGTTTATTCATCTAAATCTATATTGTCCCCTTCAAAGTAATCCCCATCGACTGCAACACACTTATGCCAGCGCTTGATCCAATCCTCGAAACATTTTTTATATTCGGTTTTCGGTATGCCCATCAGTGCTTCCTGCGATTTTTCCATTACTTCCTCTCGGCTGCTAAAACGCGTTCCCCGTAATGGTTTTTTAACTCGATTGAACAGAAAGAAGTCACAGGGAGCCAAATCAGGTGAATTCGGTGGCTGTTGGATGGTATTTTTTGCATTTTTCGTCAAAAAATTACGAATAATGATAGCACTGTGCGACGGTGCGTTATCATGGTCCAAAATCCACGAGTTTTCTGCCCACATTTCTGGTCTCTTTCGGCGAATTGCTTCACGCAAACGTCTCATAACGCCCAAATAATACTCTTTGTTTACTGTCTGGCCTTCTGGCAAAAATTCATGATGCACTACACCGTTGTAATCCATGAAAACCGTCAGCATTGCCTTCTTTTTTGACTGAAAACGACGTGGTTTTTTTGGTCTCGGCTCATTTGGTGAACGCCATTCACTTGCCTGATGTCTGGATTGCGTGTCGTACTCATAAACCCACGTCTCGTCTCCAGTAATGATCCTTTTGATGAATGTGGGATCGGATTCAGCCTCGCAAATCATGTCTTTTGCGACGTCAACACGGTCTCTTTTTTGCATGAAATTGAGGTCTTTTGCTGCTACACGACGGAAACCCAAATCATTAACCACAATGTCTTGGGCGGATCCATAGGCAATGTTCAAGTCCTCCGCTATTTCTCTGATGGTTAATTTGCGGTTATTGACCAACATTTCTTTTACTTTATTAATTTTTTCACCGACTTTCGATGTCGATGGTCTGCCACTGCGTTCATCATCTTCGATTGACTCACGACCACTTCTGAACCGCTCGTGCCACTGGTAAACGACCGTTTTTTTTAGAGAATCGTTGCCGAAACACTTTTCCAACATTTCCAACGTCCGTGCGCCACTAAATCCGTTTTTTACGCAAAATTTAATACAAGTTCGTTGTTGCAAATTTAAATCCATTTCTGCAATTGTAAAAAATCGCCAACACACACAGAGATAGATGTACTCTTGGCTACGTAACTTTTGCAAATGTCAAGTTATGACACTAAGATTTAAAGGGAATATCAACAACAGATGTACCAATTTAACAAAAAAACAGAACTCAAATCGGAACGATGGGAGCGCCACACGGTGGTTATTCCGGGAACTTTTTGATCAAGGTAGTATTCCATCCATCTCTCTTGGATCTTCCCTGCATCCAATTTTACCTTACCCACCTTATCTCTAACTGCGATCGTTGATCTCCCTTTCTTACTTCCCGATAAAGAGTTAACTTTGCTGTACAGCGCACCGATTTTACCCTTCCTCTGCAGACTTTCCATATCCTCGCAATGTCTTCCACCATGCTTCTTTGCTTTATTTGTTGCCCGCCTCAATTTAGTGTTTAATTCTTTGTACTTCATTTTGCCTAATTTTGTATTTACATTCTTCTATTTTTGCCGGTCATCCATCTTTGTAATCATCTCATCCGTGATCCATGGCTTCGTGGCCCTTTTAGCGTTAACGATTCCAATAGTGTCTTTTGCAACTTTAGACAACCCTTTCTTGATACATTCCCATTTTTCCTTGATAGTACGTAGCTTTTCATCATCCGCCATGATTTCCTCTACCACCTGTTTGAATTCCTTCATTTTCAAACCATTTAATGCTTCTACATTCCATTTTCCAACTCGCCGCCCCTGCTGTATCTTTTCGAAACGGACGCTACAGTTCATAATAACTAAATTGTGGGCTCAGTCCGCATCCGCTCCCGGGAAGCTGTGCGAATTTATCACACTGTTGCTAAACCTGTGCCTAACCAGGATATAATCTAGCTGAAACCTCTCTGAGTCACCTGGCATTTTCCATGTATACCTGCGTCTTTTGTGGTGTCTAAACCAAGTGTTGGTGGTGACTAGCCCGTCTCCAGCAGAACTTAACTGCTTTCTCCCCGCGGTCATTCCTTGTGCCTAAACCGTAGTCCCTGACCTCATCACCATCTCTTCCTTCGCCTACCGTCGCATTCCAATCCCCCATCACTATCAAATGTTTCCCTGCAGGTTCAAACGCGATTATGTCCGCTAACTGATCGTATATCCTATCGTCCTCCTCTGCCTTCTGGTTGCTCGGTTGCATGTACACCTGAATAATGACCAAGTTCGTCGGTTCTGTTTTTATCTCTACTAGTAGTATTCTGTTACCTGCTCTATGTTGACTACGCTTCTCCCTACCTCTTCATTTATTACTATAGCAACCTCTCGTCGGCTCTCGTCGCCGCCGCTGTATATTATTCTATATTTATCACTCCAATAATTCCCGCTATATTTCCATCTTACCTCACATAGACCGAAAATATCGATATTTCCCCTGTCCATCTGTCGCTTATCATTCTCCAATATCCCTGTCCTCATCATTGTCCTAACATTCCACGTTCCTATTCTAATTAATTTGGTCTTCTCCTGCTGCGTTTTCTGTCCTGCTGCTGCCGATTTTCTCTTGCAAAGGTTTCGTGAGATGACGACCGCGGAAGCCTTGCCTCTCCCGCTGCCGGGTACGACACACGGCCGATTGGGCCGAGCCCCATAGTTGCCAGGACTCAAAATCTTTGTATAGTCCATAATGTTAATCTTTGGAATGGTAATTGAGGTAGTTTCCCGTTGCCTTCCTCAATAGTTTTTTTAACGTGACACCATGACTTCTTGGCCGCCCCACTTGGGTCCGACGCCATCGCAGCCGCCTCACTGAGGAACAGACGCCAGCACAGCTCTAGGTGTCATCGGAACGCACGAGCCATTCCACCACGTCAAGATTGTAGTCCGGGGAGGGTTATATATATATATATATATATATATATATATATATATATATATATATATATATTTCCAACAGGAATACTTTATTAGTTGAATAATATATCGGTCCTTTCTATTTTATAATTTCCATTTCATCTGTACTTATCGTCATTTTAGAGATAGCTTCACATACCTGTGATTATAAATATGAAAAAAAAGCAGTCTTAAGTTATGTGAATATTTATTTATAAAATGAAAATGTTAAGGGGTTAAGAACCCGTTTCAAATATATTTTGCAAAAAAATTAGTCTCCATTCATGCGGTAAATAATTGATAGTAACGACCAATGAATGCATTCAATCATAAATGATTTTTACTATATCTACCGTAAGTATGCAGAAAATTAGAGCCAGGCGATTGAAATCAATTCCAAAGATGAGAAAGATCAAAATATCAAAAAAAAACTATGAACGCGACGACAAAATATGTCGCCTCACTGCTTTTACGCTATGATTTGAAAGTCGAAACGAGACAAAGAAACTGCGGGAGATGCCGCAACAGTAACTTTTAACGGACACATCCGGCATCTCCTGCAGTTTATTTGGAATTTGTCAAGGTGTAAACAGATAAGTGTTTAAAAGTTGGCTCTTTAACCGTGTGGCGCATCCCGCACACGACTACGAATACCTGTGGCATTGTATGTACGGTATTTCGTCACAACATCTTGTTCCTTTAAAACCCTCAAAATTTCTGAGTTTAAGAGGAGGCCTCGATAGCAGAGCACAGGCATGTCCTGCCCGTGTTCACCGAGTGTCTCAATTTCGCCGGCGTCCGAGGCTTCGGCCGCCGGGATTCGGAGATCGGCGGTGCCGGACTAACTCGAAAGTCGAGGTTCCGATCGTGTTTTGTGTCGAGCGGCGGTTGACCGCCTAGTTCATCAAGAAGCGTGCGGTTTAACTCTCGACTTCTGCTGCCGGGAAGGCCGTGCTTTCGTTCTGTTTGCTGGATCAAGACTGGCCTTGACTCTTGGTGTAGAGCTTAGGCTCATTTTTATTTGCTACCAACGGTTGCGTGTAGCGGGGAGGGAGTGCGCACGAGTGTTTATTTCTTTCTTGGAGTGCTTTCGGTGCGCTCTCCATTTTTTCGCGCTGGCGTGCTCAATTTGATTTGTTTCAAAACGGTCGTACATCACGTGGATACGCTCGCCTTGCAAATTGACGATAAGGCGAAGGCCCCTGCTCCGTTGGAGGTCCACCTCCTTACACTAGAGTCACTGGGCCTCACACCGGAAGAGATTGCGGCGATCTAATTTGGATATAACCGCTATTTGGTATTCCTGAAGTTGGCAACTGAAGCTACTATGAAGAGGATTCTATATTATATCCCACGAAAGCTACCGTTTCCATCCCTAACGATCCGAGGACGATGATTAGCATTGACGAGACCTTCGGTAGCCTTTGTAATGTCAGGGTTCTTCGTCTTCCCGTGGAGACCCCATTGGAAGATATAACAAGTGAGCTTCAACGTTTTGGAAAAATCCATCGCTCGTGGGAGAATAGGTGGGAGGGCGACAAAATGGCGCGCGTGCTGACAGGTACGACAGTGGTGCGGATGACGGTGGAAAGAAATATCCTGTCGTACCTCTCCATTGGCGGCAACCGGGCCATCATCATCTACGAGGGTCAGCGCCGCACCTGCGCCCGTTGCAACCAAGAAGGCCAAGGTGGAGGAAAGCCAAGGTGTCCGCAATATTCCCATGGCTCCTCTAGAGGTGGACCAATTCGATCTATCTCCTCCGGTTTCTCCCGACGGAGCCCCTTCGGCAGATGACCTCCAGTCCGCTCCCGGCCCCCCGAGGCCACCTCCTGGGTTGGGCCGGTCACCAGCTGTGCTGCCTAAAAGAATGCCCCCCGTTGAACGCTGCCGAGTTACCCGCTCTTCGTAGAGACCACGGCTGGGTCTTCTTCTTCGTACGAGGTCGAGGGGGAGGTATGCAGTGACAACTCGAGGCCTCGATCGTCGGCCCGTCGGACGAAGTGTCCCGGGAAGCGGCGAAGCTCTTGTCGCTTGGGCTCGAGCGGGGACCGAAGCGACGTAAGCCAAGACCAGGACTCTGGTAAGTGATGTCCGGTGCCCATAGCTGTCATCTCATTCCACCAATTAATATTAATTCGCTTAATATTGCTGGTGTTTATAGCGCTTTAAAAAGTGCAGTCCAACGTTTTCCCCGCGATCTCAGGGCTGATGTAATCCTCCTTCAAGAGGTAAAAGAGGACATACTCTGGGATACAAACATCTTTCAGGCTTTCGGCAATTTTGCCACCACCCTAGTCCGAAATGGCATTTCGTTCTCTCATGTTCGCCGCCAGGCATCAGACCGAAAAACGTTCGCTATCGTGAATGGTATCCATATCACGAACCTTTACGCTCCCTCCGGTGAGCGCACGAGGGCAGAGCGCGAAACATATTTTAATGAACTCCTTCTCCCCTACCAGTATTCTTTCTTGGAGAGGGCCATATTGGGCGGAGATTTCAACTCCATCTACCGCCGAGAGAGTAGTGCCTCGGGAAGGGATGGGGTGACATACTATCCAAGCCGGGCACTCTCACTGATTCGAGCGATTGACGCAGTGCGTTCTTATTGCGCCGGTCCCACCCCCTTCACGCGATCAGGGCCTAACTCTCGGACGCGGATTAACTGCCTCTTCGTCTCGGCATCCCTAAAGAATGATGTTTTGAGAGTGGGCACGTGCCCCTAAGCGGGGAAGGATCTGGCCAGAAGTTTTCGTCCTCAGCGTCTACCCAGTTAGTGAGGGGTGCCTGAACTTCCTCCCGGAATGGCGCCACCTCAACTACATAGCCCTTTTTTACATTTTGTTCGCTGCTACGAATGTTACAAAGTAATATGGGGACATTGCCTTCAGGTGACACCGAAGCAATGCTCGGCAGAATAAATAAATCTCTCTCGCTTCCAATGACTCGCACTTCTTTGCCTTCAACCATCTGACTCTTTATCTTCGACAACACAACGGATAACGGCGCTACTCTAATAGATTCCTCTGATACAATTTTGCTCGATCGGCCAACCCCATTACTAGCGCCGGTCTGGGTTTCGCGAACTTTGCCATCGCACAAGGGGACAACAAATCTATCCTCTCTTACTGGCGAAAAAACACAATCATCACCCGACTTCTTTATCCCAAACCGGGAGTCGGTGGAAACCTCGAAGACATCGCCATTAACTTCGTCCCTAGCGGTGCAGCTTGCTTGCGACGCGGGTGGCAACCTCTCTATGACTCTTTCGGCCTTCGCCTCCTCTGCTTATTTCTGTGAATCCTTATTTAGAGATCCGTTATCCTTATTCCCTTCTGTCGATTCCTCCGTCGTTACTTGAAAACAAATTCCCTCCATACTGCCGTTTATTCGCGAGTTACATTTCATTATCTCTGCCGGAAAAGCACTTTGGTTTTTAGTGTCGCTTATCGTTTTTTCCTCAAGGGATGCTAAATTATACGTGGCCATTTGCGAATCATTGCCATTAATTATACCATAAATGAAAGAATCAAACGCCTTGACCTTTTCGGAAACTCCAATTTAATGGGCGCCTATGGGCTCGTTCATCTGCGATGTTACGCCATTAGATTTAAGGTCTGTCTCGTTTCCCTCACCCATTCTTATTTGCCGTTTATTGAACGATATACTTTTCCCGTAACGAACCATAAAATCAAGGCAACAATTTCAGAGTGTTAAAATCATTCGCCTCGACTGGGATTCAAACCCAGATCCCGCAATATCCGGTTGAGTGCTTTAGCCACTTAAGCTACCGAGGCGTCCTCTTAAACTCTGACATTTTTGGGCTTTTAAGGGAACAACAGCCCTCGACCGGATATTGACGGATCTGGGTTCGAATCCCAGTCAAGGCGAATGATATTTACACTCTGAAATTGTTGCATTGAAATGCACATTGGCGGATGACTCCGTTAAAAGTTACTGTTGCGGCATCTCCCGCAGTTTTTTTGGAATTCATAAAATCATGGCCTAGAAGACCGTCATAGTTCGTTTCCCCCAAATCCACTAGTAAGATGTCATGGGGATATAATTTATGATCAATCAAAAATAGCACGAACTCTCTCCGATGATTGGCAAGGGATGACCTGACGCGCTTCGCACCCGAGAATTGTAATCAGAATTCCTTAATTGGCCAAAAGGAAATTTTTTACTATCAATGATGGTAACGGCTGCTCTCGTTTCCACTAGAAAATTGTTATCTTTCCTAAAATTATTAACTACTATTGTCCATCCTGCTTCTTGAGTTAACACTAGAATTAAATCTGTCCCGACCTCCCAGTCGGGAGATCGGCGTTTCCCGCCACGAAGGGATTTTCGCGCCTCGGGCAGCGTCTGGGAAGATGGCCAGTCCTTTGACAAATGCCTCATTTCACGAGCGGGCAATCTTTAGCCATATGATTTTCATTTCCACAATTTAAACACAAAGACGGCCTCGTTCCCCTCTCCCTCTCTCTACACGCTCGACCAATGTGACCGGTTTTACCGCAGCGAAAGCAAACGCGTGCGCCGTGGTTATCTATCCTTCGGTGTCCATACTTGCACCGGGGGAACCAGTCTTACTTTGGAACCCCTCCCGACAGCCTGTGCGGCGGTAATTTCTTCCACGGGAAACTATCAACCTGCCACATTTGGCGGATTCGCGTTCATACCCTACCAAGGCGTTATATTTGGAGATGGCGGCCACCTAGGGGGTTACTGACACAACCACGCATGAGACTGTTGTGGTGAATTTACGTCTCTGTTGACGGCGTAATTTCTGACACTAGCTTCTTAAACGCTTGCGAACCCTTCTGTCTCAATCAAGTTTGTTGGATTACGAACCAACACAAACCTACCAATCTCTTCCTTCAGCCCAATTAAATATTGCACACGAAGTCTACCTTGAATTCTTCGCTGTTTCTGAATCAATATCGCACCATGACTCGCGTAGCCTACGGGCGACATGGCGCAATCTGGTTGGAAACTCTGCGACGCTCTCCAGCGGTTTTTGTACGCAAGTGTTAAATGTTTTTTCTAACATGATTGGAGATGCCTTTAGGGAAAATCTCCTTTTGAGATTAATGGAAAAGTCCGCGTATGAACCTAATATGTGATGATTTGCAGAGACAAAATCCGCGGCGGTTCCTCCAAGCCGAAGTTGAGCGACTCCTAAGGTCTGTGCTTCATTCCAACTACTAAGATGACTTACAATACGGGATCGAGATGGTGCGGGGGCTAGCGTACTGGCTTCCCACCCAGAGGGCCCGGGTTCAAATCCCGGCGGTGTTGAATATTTTTCAGAGGTATCTCGATCCCTACTTGAGGTGCTTTGTGGAGGGCACTTTGAGTGAGTACGCCGTCCGTCTGATGTCCCGTTAAGCTGCGGACCCCTTGGCGCCTTTCGTTAAGAGTAGGCTAATGCCGACGCCGGGTTTCTCTCCACCCTTCATCCTTTCCTATCCATCCCCTATGGCGCAAATGACCTTGGCTGTCGATCGCCTCCCCTTAAAACTCCTACTACTACTACTTACTACTACGACTTACAATACGAACGCTTTCCAAAAATTTGCCAACCCCAATCTCGACTTCCCCGCTAAACGTTGGAATTAAATGAATCTGGCTGTCAATAGCGGCGGTTTGCGCTGCTTCTCCGCAACCATTTTGCGGACTCGCGCTACTTCCCGGCTGTTCTAACACATTAACCAAAGGTGTGAAGTCGAGTGCACTGCCGAATTTCAATCCATTTGCGGTTTCGTGATAATCGAGAAAAGGGTTAGGGTTCCCCAGTCTATGAGGGTTAAGGCCATCCATCGCGAAATTCAACCCAATGCTAATTACATTAAAATTTGACTGTGCTTAATTAATTTATTTTTTCATACTCCGAGTGTATCCGATACCCATGGTGGGCGCTGAATGGGCTAATTGATGGTTCCTGATGAAGTGACGCTTAGTTTAATTGCGCGCAGAGAATCGCGATGAGGTTATAGCACGTGTCTTAAAATAATAATTCGTTAGGTCAGCACAGATTAGCATATCCCACCTGTCCGAGAAAATTCGGAACTTCCGATTTAAAGAGGTACACGGGCACATGATAATCTATGAGACACTGTCGCATACACTGAATAAATCACTAGTCCAACCGTGCAACCCCTCACCTAACACCAATATGTCGCAACGGGGGTTTCTATGGTGCGACACAAAGGGTATCGGGGAAGGTCAGAGTAACTACACCGAGTATCACCAAAGCAGCCGTATATTACCCAACATCAGTCATAATGCACCATTTACATAAGTATAAGCAAATTATGGATGGCTAGACCCTCGGTAAACCAACGCGAGGGCGGACAGAATTCAAATGGCAGAAAATTACCTTGGACAGGGTAAATGCAGGGTGGACGTGGTCACGAAACACATAACCTAGGCAGAGCCCTCGTCCGTCGGAAAAGAAGGGAGTATGGCAGGGTGGACGCGGTCACGACACGCATAACCTTTGCGGAGCCCTCGTCCGTTGGAAAGGGAGGGAGTATTGCAGGGTGGACGAGGTCAAACTTAACCTAGGTTGAGCCCTCGTCCGAAGTTGAGTCAGGAATATGACACACTGTCGACACAAGCGCAACATAGCCGAAGCATCGTGCCCTACCGGTCACCGCCAGATAACCAACTGACTGCTTTTTGCCCGGCGACCAGGGCTTTTATACCCAATTTAGGAGTCAGGGGAGGAATACTTTTGAAACATTGTCTTTGGTCACGTGGGACATTCGGAGGAGCCAGGGAAGGAGTACCATGTCGCATACTTGCGACAATAGATATAAATTTTTCCAAAGTTACCATCTAGAATTTCGTTCAAATATAATGAGCTCTGTTGTTTGAAATATTAATTAATCTGACTTCTAATGATTTGAACCGAATAGGAATAATTTTAAAATCAAATATTTTCTCAAACAACATTGTTTTACTATTTTTACATTATAAACGAGAATATTAAGAGCATATAACTGTAAAGAGCATACTGTATTTCATTAATGAAATAACACCGGATCCAAACTCCAATTTGAAACCTTTCGTTCTTCACTTCTTTGTTATTATTGCCATGGTGACGTCGCCACCAAATGTTCAAACCAAACAAACTTAATTCTCAAGTAAAATATTAGATTGTTCTGTCACATTTAAAATTTCACATATCGCTAATGCCTTTGAGCATACTGTGCTTACCTTCAGAAATACACAATACACGTTCATTAAGGCTATATTTAATTCATTCTCAGATTCAGAACGCACAAATTATTTGATTGCATTGTGAATTAATGGGTGACATTAAAGGATCTACCGTAGCCAAAAGTTGTATTGCACTGTTTGGAAGAATACATCTCTTCTTTGAGGTGAACTGTCTCATTGTCTATTTTAAGGTTATTTATGTGTATTTGAACTTCTTCCTATTTACGCCACACATGGAAAGAATGGACTGGTGAGATCTTTTATGAAACATATACCTTTTAAATTCTGGAAAACACCTAATTACATTCACGACAAGATTACCAGCTGCTGAGATAGTTGTCTTTTAATTTGTTCTGATGATAAACTCTGCTTGAATTGACTGGAGTATCCATCTAAGCGTAGAAAATATATATGTTAATGCTCCTTTTTGAAGTAATTATGGTCTATGTTTTGGATGGAATTGAACAGGAATCAAGTGCCAACCTACTGCTGTAAATAGTGTCAATATAAATTGAAAATAATACTTAATAATGTATTCCATGATCAACCAATACATTGAGACAAATTATTCAAAGTGGATTTTTAAAATACAATTTATTGAAAGATTCAATATTGAAAAATTAAACATAAAATAAACTGTATTTAATACACGCTCGGTAGATGATAGGGCTTCTTAAGTTATTTCCACAGCCATTTTGCAATTACCCAATTGGGTGCCACAAATTCCATTTAATGAAGCACTCCTTTTTAATTACAGTGTTTGTAAAATGATTTCATTTCTTCATCTTCATTATATTTGATTGGCATCTATTGGCTTAGAAATGCCATTTATTTTAGAATATATGTATGACATATATAAGTCAATTGTTTTAAATGCACGCGATTTCAAAGCCATTTAATAATGACTGATTCCATAAAGGTTCATTGAGTATATTTTATTTATTTTTATAGGCTTTATTTTCATAAAAAATTCAGAATCAATCAAAACGTTAAAAGAAAAGGTTTAAAAGAAAGGAGGGGATTTGATAGTAATTTGATAAAAGATTTAGGAAGGTTTTTAAGGTGAAGGTATGAGATTTGATCAGGTCCCGGTGATGACTTGGTTTTGGAGTGGGACATAATGGAGTAAAGTTCTTGAGGAGTAATTTCCAGGAATATGTGGAATGGGCAAAGTGACAGGCCAGAGACGCTGATCAACGCTTCTGAATCCAACAAGGATGTATTATTGTTTTTAAAAATGCATTCGAAGGAGTCGGCAGAGGTATTTGCTTTGTTGCTGTCATCGTATAGTGCTCTCCCATTATGTGGTATTGGCGGGCTGGGTACCTTTTTCCTTCACAGACAGCGGGCTAGGGTCCATACCAAATTATCCCTATGTGAGAGTGAACTTATTTTCTCATGCCAAGCTTTTTCTCCAAGTAGTTGTAGGGCTTCTCTAGTGTTGCACAGTTTGAAGAGATGTTCACAGTGAACAATGCAACCTTTTTAATTGGCTGTGTGTGGACCACCACAGTTTATGCATTTGGCTGGGGAGGTTTTGTGTTTCTGGCATTCTCTATAATGGTGAATGCCAGCACATTCGGTGCATTGAGGTGGGAGGCCGCACGTCTTGTAGGTGTGCCCATTGCATTGGGAACTTAGGCACTGTGGAGGTTAAGGTGGAGGTCTGTATGGTTCCACCGAAGTCTTAAGGTGGAGAACCAAATTTAGCTCTAGAAATTCTTTAGAGCAGGAGGAGACCTGGAGTCGGACTTGGTAGGGCAGGAGAGGGATGGGGACGATTCGTGGGAGCTCGGCATTAGGGTTGGCACCCTTTCTGCTCTCTGAAAACAGTTTGGTCGGGTGGAACGCAGTTGAGAGGTATTCTCCGCAGAGTAGCCAATGTCCACCAGAGCTTCTTCAATGTCTTCTTTTGGGATATTTGTGGGTATTCCCCGAAGGACAAAATGAGGCTTTTTGTTTGATTGAAGTTGGTACGTACCTGTATAGTATGCATAGTTAATGGAGGTGAGTTTTTTAGTGACAGCTCTGAAGTCGGAAATCGTTTGGCATTGAACTCGAATCTCATTGCGAATGAGATTTGCCACAGGAGGAATTGTGCAGGCTTGACGGATTTCATTGTATTTAATTTGCCAGTTGGTTATGTCCCAGAGAAAAATGGGAGGGATACGGGGTTTAGGAGGTGGAGTTCGCTGAGCTTCAGTGTCTGCATCTTGACATGGGGTTTCCTCATTTTCGTCATCCTAGGGGGAGGGGAAGAGGCAGGTGAAGCGGTTACATGTGGAAATTTGAGAGATTTGCTGGGCAGATTTGTTTCTGGGCTTTCGTTTGGTTGAAACCGTTTGGTAGGGCTAATCGGCAGGAGCAGAGCGCTTGATTGTAGGACTTTGGGTTTGGTATATAGGTTAGGCTCTTGAGTGGATTGAGGAGGAGTTTTACTCACAGCGCACCTTGGCAAGTGGGCTGACGAACTGGGGGGGTCCTGCTCCAGGAGCGTCTCGCCTTATATAGCATCGCGCCTTTTGGGGGATGACATTACATTGGCAAAAGTAGTGAATGAAAATCATACAAAAATAATAATTAAAAAAACATTTATCTTCACATTGTTCACTTGTGAAATTCGTAACACTACATTAATGCAGTAACGTCGGCATTTTCTTAGCCTGAGGGTTCGTAAAAAAAAGTCATAGAATTACAGGAAACATTAAAATATAAGTACATGTGACTAGGGTTAAAATGAAGGAGCACTCCGTCTTTGTTTTCCTCTTTCCTCAAAGCTTGCACTAATATTCACGTGAGCACTATACACACCGTCTGGAATAATAGAGCGAGGAGCATGCAGAGTCTGCTTGTCCAGCCAGTCTTCTCCTCCAGGAACCACGTTAACTCCTCAATGCAGCCGTAGAAGTAGGTCATAAAGTTGAAGGACTAGCATACTAGTAACACAGTTATTGGCACATCTGAATTTCGGTTTCCGGGCGGCGTTTGCGGCTCTTTGCCTGCGATTGTGCTTGCGGTGGGTGTGGTGGAGAGGTTTCCTGGCTCTCGGGGAATTTCCTGGGTGCTAAGGGAGTGCGGCAAGGGACCTTGGGATAGAAAGGGAGTAACTGTTGCAGGTAACTTGTCGCATCAATAATTGGGTGGGCGCATTAGGGGCCAATCGATGTCCTTCCAGGTGTCGAGGCCGCCAGGTGGTTGTGGTCGCGACAGCAACATTGCGTCCATCGTCTTCCGTGCATCGGGCATCTTCTTCCCATGTGGAGGCGGTCATGGTCATCAAAGGTTGGGTCAGGGATGGCACCAAGTGCAGATCCTTTCCAGGGATGGGCGCATACTCGGGGGTGAATGGGATACTCCATTCTGCATCGGCGTCCAAACTGCATCTCCGCCTCTGAGAGTCCTCGCACTTGCAAGTCGGACACATCACTTCCAAAAATGGCAACTAATTTCCTCCTCTGGGGTACCATTGCTCCAGGCAGTCTCAATCCCTCTTCCGGTTAAGAATGGATTTTAGGATTAGAGGAAAGTTCTCTACTAGGTAACGGTCGGAGATTATTGGGGAAAGAGGGATTGGAAGGAGGACTTGGAGTTGCAATATAATCTTCAAGGCCTTCGAAGTTGGATGGTGATAAGGAGACACGAGCGGGTTCTTTTGGAGAGGGGTATGCTGGAGGTTGCTCGGCGTCTTGTGGTGCCATGCCGTCACCTAAAAACAGGGGTAAAGGATTATCTGGCGGTGAGGGTAAAAGGTTACGCATATGAGCTAGGAGACGTCTTCCGTCTTTCAGGTCCTCTATGTCTGCGGTAACCGGGCTTCTAACTTTAACTGTTTTGGAGGGTCCTCTCCAACGAGAAACTAACTTCCGTGCTTGACCACTTGGTGCTTGCTTGGTGCTTGCTGTTTCGATAAGTGAGCAATGCAAAGCCCAGTTGTTCGTCCCAATCAGAGTGGTCTTGGGCTGCATAATGGGGAGTCACGGAATCAAAGGAATGGTGTGCATGCCCTAGACGACCATTTGAGGTGGGGTTATATGGAGAGAAGTGAAGATAGATTTTATTTTCAGTTCCCTGCAAACGTTTTCCATTAGTTCCGAAGTGAAGTTTGCACCTCTGTCTGCCAGTAAATATTTAAGCACACCGTGACGGCAAATTATGTGCTCGACAAAAAATCCTGCTACTGTTTTGGCCGATTGATCTGGAATCGTAAAGGCTTCAGGATATCTTGTGAAATAATCTTGGCGAGTTAAATGATATCGGTTAACTCGGAGGGATAGGGGTAGTGGTCCAACAATATCCAAAACTAATTACTCAATTGGGTAGGCGGCTTCAACGAGTTGCTGTAATAAAATATTATTCACGCGCAATTTGCTCTTTTGGCATTCGATGCAATGCTGAACGTACTGGAGGGTGTCCGAATAACAGCCTTTCCAGTTGAAGTGTCGCTGGACGATTTCCACCATTTTCTCGATTCCGCGATGATTTCTGATAGGGGATTATCGTGGCAACGAGTCAAAATGAATTTCCGCATATTTTTGGGTGCACATATTATAAAAATTGGTTCAATCTCCGAAGGGTCAACTTTCTATAGCACATTTTCCTCATCGTAAAAGTAGCCGGACTAATGGGAACTCCTTGAACCCGTCCCATCGCTATTCTCCACGAAGTCATTCAGTTTATGAAACAGTGTTGCACCGTGTCGGCCTCTTCGCAGGGTACTAATGGGGGATTCTCGCACGAAATGAAATCTACTTCCCCACATTTACTGCATACGGATTCTAAAGACATCATGTGGTCAGGTTCAAATTTAATGGTCTTGTTCTCAAAATAAATCTAGCTACGATACTTTTCCATAAAATCCAAGCCAAATATGCCTTCATTGAGTGTGTCCCCTAGATTTATTACCAAAGCATCATGAGGGTAAACACGATTGTCTACACAGAAAGGTACGCCACTCTGACCGTTTGTCATCAATACATGACCTGAGGCGCTTCTCACTCACGCGCGGTCGTACGGGGCTATTCCTAATGTATCTAAAAGGAAAACTCTTTCGTGAAGTATCGTGACCGCCGCGCCTGTGTCTACAAGGAAGTGACGTAATTTTCCTATAATCTGCACGTTAATCGTCATTCCTTTCACTGGAGTGATGGATAGGATTAGGTCTTCCCCAACCCGCTGGTCGGGGTCATCCCGTTTCCCGAGGCCATTCGGTTTGATCGCTCTGGACAATTAATTGGAAGGTGGCCAACTTCCTTACATATTCCGATGCATAGCGGGGGACAGTCTCGGGAAATATGTCTCCTTGCTCCGCAGTTAAAACAAGCTCGAGTTTTAGATCGACAATCGCGAGCTATGTGGCCCGCGCACCCACAGGAAAAGCATTTTGCAGCGTATCCGGTATTTGAGGTGTTAGCTGTAGCATTCGGCCGCATAGGAGCTTCCTACGAGGCGGGTTTACTACCGGCAGTGTTATTTTGGGGCAAAAAGCGAGCGCTTCTTGAGTTCTGCACTGTATTAACTTTTGTTGAAGCCAGTAGTTGAACGCAATTTGAAAACATCCGTTCTAGGGAGAGGAGGGAAACGCGAGCTAAGAACTTCTTACGCGGGTTTCTGGAAAAACTTTTCAGACTCTTTAGAATGTGAGGATTGGCCAAAGCATATTCTGCCGCCGGCCCATGCATGTGTAAACGGGTTACGCAAAGAGTATAAGTTTCATTCCAAGAGCTAAGGTGCCTCGTGATTTTTAAGCATTCTAAAAATTTTTCGACCGTCACATCATCGTCACCGCTAAAATTCAGAATGAAATAGACATGGTTCCCCAATGTGTTGCTTGTGAATGGATTATTCCCTGTAGGAGAGGCTGCGGTGGCAGGCTCAATTTAGTGCACAGAAGGATCGGAATCATGTTGGGTAGTGGAACCCCTTAGTGAAGTCGACTCAAA
This sequence comes from Hetaerina americana, assembly GCF_022747635.1. NCBI lineage: Eukaryota > Metazoa > Arthropoda > Insecta > Odonata > Calopterygidae > Hetaerina > Hetaerina americana. Next base: position 221,411 of record NW_027286784.1, read on the forward strand.
ATGGGGAGAGAAATGGTTTAGCGGGGAATAACTAGGCATAGCCATGACGGTAAACAGTAGCACGCGACACAGAAATATGAAAATGAATGCAGGCTACACTAGATTAGCCAGAGCAATAAGTTCAAACTACATACACAAACGGGAAAAAACAAAATTATCAGTGGATAAGATTCCAGTAGTTTGATGAGGAATTGAAAAATTATCTTGGAATGTTAATGAACCACTTGGGGGATTAAGTTTTAGATTACGGGTTCGAGACTCAAAATTTCTCTGCGACCCTACACCTGACACCAGAATAATGTCGCGTGGTTGGCGACACAACAGCCACTCTCAACAAATACCTTGACAATCTACATCTTGCACTCCTCAAATACGGTTACCCAGAAAAGCTACTAAAAAAATAAAATGCGCCACTCCACCCGACCACACACACTACACAATAACAAGCTCACATCTGACGCAGGACTCAACCTTTGCGCCACCTATTTCCCCGGATCACACAGACTGAAAACCTTTCTTGAAGAACGATCTCCTATTTGACAGGACAATGACGCGAACTCATCCTTACTACCCCAATGCCCATGTCATGCAAACAGACGACCCGCCAATCTCTAAAACCTTCTTAGAACCACCAACCCTTCGGCACCCCCCCTCCCCGTGACAAATTTCCTGATATTTCCCCAACTTGCAACCATCCCCGATGTAAAACCCGTCTTCTTATTAGGTCTACTCCCCCCTCCCTACATTCTCTCATTGCCCCCTCACCCCATTCCCACACTAATTGCCTATCAAAAAACATAATTTATCTTTCTTCATGCAAACATTGCACTTCCTTTGGCAGAGGCAAATGCATTACCCCCTTATCTATTCGAATGAATAATCACCGGTACTCCTGCAATTCTGCCTCACACTCTTCTCTTCCTATCCCTTCACACGCCAATTCCCACAACCTTTCATTCGACCAGCCTTTTGCCCATTTCTGTGCCGCTCGTGTGAAATTTTCCGTACAATCGTTATATATATAAAAATAAATATCTCACCGTCCGTCCTACCTTAGCGTCTGCCACATAGACAAATATTAAACAATTGAACACGGGTGAAAATGTCATAATTCTTAAAGGGGCATGCATACCAACATAATAAAAACAAAATCTTGACTATCGGACTGTCCAAATCCGCGAAAAAAAAACATTTCCCGTTATTTTCTGAACACACAGCTCAGTAGACAGTTATATCTAAATGTGTCACATTAACTAACATTCAACAGGAAGAAATGTTAGAGTTCCTAAAATTTGACATGATACAAGTCCTATTAATTAATGTTTAAATAAATTTTCGTATTAAAAAAATGCGGTATTTTGAATGATCGGTACGGTTATCACTAAGTCACGCTATCACATTATGCATGAGAATAGTGGTCACTTTATATGATTATTCAATCACTTCCAGCTCCTCGGTCCAATCCCTTTTTTATTCATAATATCTGGGATTTTACACATCCTCTCAATGCCCAGTTTCCTATTTTATTTAAATTCTGAATTAATCGTCTGTGTAAAGAATTATATAAAAAAATAAATATTGAAGGCACGAGGTTTGGCTGAAAACCAAAACCCACACACGTGCTTGTAGACTATGCAAACAAAATTACCTCTAGAAGCACTCCTGGTCAGTAGACATGTGGAAGCTGCATTTCCTCTCAACAGGCATGCTAAGGTTTGAGTTCGTTAAACTATTCATACATTGTATTTCGAGAAGCGGATGAAGTATGGAGACATGTTCTACTGTAAAAAAACAAAATGACCTCCATAAGCAATCCTGGTCTCAAGGCTCTTGGAAGTAACATTCCGAGGCATGCGAAAGTATGACAGCGTTGCGTTCATTTGGTGTATTTTGAGAAGCGGAAGTTTGGAGATGTGTTCTAGTACTACAAGCAAAATGCCCTTCAGAATCACTTTTAGTCTTGGCATATGAAAGTAACATTCCCCTCCAACACGCATGCCCAGGGTTGAGGTCGTTGCATACTTCCAGATGGTTTTGAGAAGCGGAAGTATGGAGACGTGTTCTAATTCTGGAAAATGAATGACCTGAAGATGCACTCTTGGTCTTCAATCGTGGAAGTAACATTCCCACACATTACGCATGCCCAGATTTGAGGTCTATGCAGTATTCATTCAGTGTTTTTGAGAAGCAGAAGTATTGAGACTGGTTGTAGTATTACAAAAACATGATGGTTACAATGACTCCTGGTCTGGGCACCAGAAAGTAACATTCGCCCAAACACGCCAGCTCAGGTTTGAGGTCGTTGTAATTTATATTCAACCAGTGTATTTTGAGGAGGGGAAGTATGGAGACATGTTCTTGTAATGCAAAGAAAATGTCCTTCAGAAGCACTTTTTGGGTTGGCATATGGAAGTAACATTACCCTCCAACACGCATGCGCAGTTCTGATATCGTTTTATTCATCCAAGGTATTTTGAGAAGCGGAAGTTTGGAGACGTGTCCTAGTACTACGAACAATATGACTTTCAGAAGCACCCCTAGTCTCGGCATGTGGAAGTAACATTATTCCACTACACGCATGCGCAAGTTTTAAGTCGTTTCATTCACCCAGTGTATTCTGAGAAGCGGAAGTATAGAGACGTGTCCTAGTACTACAAACACAATGACTTCCAGGAGCACTCCTGGTCTGGTGGCATGTGGAAGTAACATTCCCCCTCTAACACATTTGCGCAGGTTTGAGGTTGTCACGTTAATCAAGTGTATTTTGAGAAGCAGAAGTTTGGAGATTTGTTCTAGCGCTATGTCAACACGATTTAAACCTTGCTCTGGTAAAACTTTCAACTGCTGGAAAAGTGATTCCTATTGAGGTTTATCATCGGTTAAGGGCCCTTTATGGAAACAATGCTGGCCATAGGTGAGACGAGGGGACGTGTTCCTGCTATATGTCAGCATGGCGAATTTAAACAGCGCAACTTATAGAAGTGACTCCTACTGAGATTCAATCGTCGTTTTAAAAGGCTGTTCATTACGATGATGATGCTGTATGTAGATCTACTGTTAATGGATGGGTGGTAAAATTTCGTGGTTGTGAGCCTGGAAAAGCCAATAATTGGTCAATGAAACCGGCAGCGGACCTCCGATAACTGACCCACAGGCAATATAAACATTGCAAACTCGTCATTGAAGATTTGATTGAAAATGACCAAACGCGAATCACTGATATCAAAAGCATATATCGCAAACCATATTTTTAGAATACAAAAACTGTTGTTCGTGTCGGCTTCATAATTGAAAATTTGGGACATTGAAAAATCTGTGTTCACGATGGGTTCACTTAAAGAGAAGGAACAAAATCCTCCTTGATCCCTTATGCGATCTTGTGCCATGCAATTTTGGTTTTTTTCCCTCTGAACTCAAAAGACACCTCAATGGGTAATCAATACACCTCGGAAGATGAGGAGGCGAAGGCAAAAATTTGATAACAGCACACTGTTTAATCTCGCCATGTAGACATATAACACACACTAGAACACGTCTCCATACTTCCTCCGCCCCTCAAAATACACTGGATTAATGTAAAGACCTCAAACCTTCGAATTTGTGTTCGAGAGGGAATGATACTTCCACAAGCCCATGCCAGGAGGAACGTGGAATGTTAGGACAATGATTATGACGGGTAAACTGGAGAATATTAAGCGAGAGATGGAAAATGGAAGAATAGATATTTTAGGTCTATGTGACGTGAGATGGAAGGATAGCGGGGATTACTGGAGTGATAATTATAAAATAATATACAGCGGCAGGGACAAGATGCCATGAGGGGTTGCCATAATATTAAATGAAGAGGTAGGAAGAAGCATAGTAACATAGAGCAAGTAACGGATAGATTATTACTAGCAGAGATAAAAGCAGAACCGACGAACTTGGTTATTATTCAGGTATACATGCCACCGAGCAACCATAAGGAAGAAGATGTCGATAGGATATACGATCAGTTAAAGGACATACTCGCGTGTGTTTCCGCAGGGAAACATTTGATAGTGATGGGTGATTCGAATGCGACGGTAGGCGAGGGAAGAGATGGTGATGAAGTGGGGGTACGGTTTAGCCACGAGGAATGACCGCGGGAAGAAAGCACTGGAGTTCTGAAGGAGACAGGGGTTAGTCATCACCAACACTTGGTTTAGACACCACAAAAGATGCAGGTATACATGGAAAATGCCAGGTGACTCAGAAAGTTATCAGCTAGATTATATCCTGGTAAGACACAGGTTTAGGAACAGTGTGTTAATTCGCACAGCTACCCGGGGGCGGATGTGGACTGTGACCACAATTTAGTTGTTATGAAATGTAGCGCGCGTTTCAAAAAGATAAGGCAGGGGCGGCAAGTTAGAAAATGGAATGTAGAAGCAGTAAATGGTTTGAAAAGGAAGGAGTAACAACAGGCGGTAGAGGAAATCATGGAGGATAGTAAAGGCTAAGTACTATCGAAGAAAAATGGGAAACTATCATGAAAGGGTTATTGAAAGCCGCAAAAGGCACTATTGGAATCGTTAACGCTAAAAGGACTAGGAAACCATGGATCTAGGATGAGATGATTACAAAGTTGGATGAGGGGAGAAAATGGATGAAAGCTTTCCTTGAAATGAAATGATTTTTTTTATCCTTTTTAAGCACGTACGGCTGGGGGAGGGAAACAAAGGAATCCCCGAAGTTTCCCAATTCATCCAAAGGTCCTCTTTGGTATCCACCCCCTGCATAAAACTCCTCAGGAAAGAACAAAGGGAAAATTCTTAATCTCGTTGTTTAAGGCAGACAAAATATGCTTTCCCGGGAAAACCCGGTGTCGTCTGTATGCGCATTTCCTTTCATGGTGCCGACTGGCAACCCAACTTGCACGTCAACACCGTAGATAGGAGCAAGAATTCATGTGTTACAATTACTTGACGTGTTTTTTTGATAATCAGGTAGACGCCGCCAAGCCATGGAAATTTTCTTCCTTTAAATAACAAAAAAACGGATCTTATTTGGATTCCATCATTTGTGCTTCAAGCATTTGTACTTCAAGTATTCTGATATCTATGTGAACAGGGGAGACTTGCACTTTCACAAACTCACAGGGCAATCAAATATTTGGCAGAGCCAAGTTACACAAAAATTGTGAAGTTGGGAACATAACGCTTTATTTAGTTGGCACAGGAAAGTACGCAGCAATTACAGGACAATCTAATTGACATTAATTTCAGGTAAAGCTGTAGAACACATAATTATCACAACTATTAGGGGGCAGAACGACAGTATTTTTTGATCGAGACTCGGGATGTCCCTACAGTGGACAGATTTATTATTCCGAAGAGCAGAATAGCTAAATTATAGTGCTGCATCAAAATTTTTCTTGACTATAAATCGGGCAATATTTTTAGCCATAAACTGTCCTTGGCTCTGTGAAATGACATCGGAAGTTATTTCTTTAAAGGTATCATTGATGCCATTTGAGTGTCTGCCTGCAGATGCCATGGCATAATGGCATCCCTGAAATAGCATCGACAAACGAATTGATATGCAGTAGTCATTTGTCAAAATCGTCCAACAAAACAATCTAAACATGTGACTTAAGAGTTAATTCAGGAAGTTTTAATGCACCTGATTTTTATTCCGTTTTTACTCAATGTGAAAATTTAAGTTTCAACAATTCTAAAGTTGAGCCAACGGCATTAATGAATTTATATTCGCAACATGGGACGATTATTGTCCATTGCTTTTGAGTTATCTTGAGGAATATTGAAGACTGTGATTGATGGGCAGATTGGTAAGTAAGCCAGAAAACGGAAAGAAAAGAGTTAGGATTGAATAAAAGAAGTGTCCATTATGGACACAATGCACAAAGATGCAAAGGTGCGATTTAGAGCAAAGGTACTTTCCTTTCTCCACAAATATATGCTGGCAATTGCAGATGTGCTATGGATACTATATTTTCGTTTATTAGGTATAAAGATCAAATACTGAAAATGAAAATCAAATTATTGGACATGTGCGGAGACATACAAACGTTTGACTTTCCTTTCTCCACACATATATAAAAAGGCAATTGAAGATGTTTTTCTTTCTTGCAAGCAAGAAAGTCATTTCATGATGTATCTGGGCTTCGTTTTGGTAATATAATTTAATAAATAAGTGAATGAATAAATAACCATACATGAGAAGGAGTATATAAAATACGTAAAATATGTAATTATATTTAAGAATGCGAACCATTGCCTATTAGTGTACACGCCTGGGCTATCTTTCCAGCAATTCAAGTTAATACCTCGTAGCTTCATTCTGGCTCGATATCTTCTTTGTTTCCAAATTTCCGCGTGCTTTGATTACACTTGGACACTGCAGAACTGATAATAATAACAATTATATGGGGACAGTTTACCGCAATGCGAATAATCACAGTAGTAAATGGGGCGACTGGATAAATAACGAAGAGAGAACGGAATCTTAGCTTAAACTTGAAAAGTGAATACTACAAGTACTAATTAAGAATTTTTTGGGTAAGTACATTGATAAATACCCAAGAATATTACCGAAGTGACAAGTTGATGACGGGAGTTTAACATTAAGGAATTCAACAGCTTCACGAAGCTATATTTATCCTTACTTAGTTTTGAAACTAAGAGATTCGTTAAACATCGGTCTACATGACATAAACAAATCAAAAGACGAACATATCAAAACGCATGCTTTTGGCACAATTACGCGGAAATCTCTGTCGTTCTTCATTAGTACTAGGCTCGAAACACACACGCACGTCTTATTTCCGTTATTCACTTGTTTCAAAATAACAACAGTTTTAACGCGCAAAAATGATACGTTTCGCGAAAACATTACAGATGCAAACAATGCAATTCTCTCAGGATACATTCAGTAAAGATTTATTACTCAAATATTCTAGAACTATTTATACACCCTAATACATAGGATTTATTACGAATACGGCACATGTCTACGTGTCAATTAGAATACTGTCATGCTATTGAGAAGGAAATTAGATGTTCTACAACGCTGAATAGGTGGTCACAACACAATAAAAAACGTTGTACTCATGTCGCAATTGACCCACATTGATACACATGATATTCGACAGAAAAAACAAAACCAAATTGAGTAATGTAAATATTTTAAATGCTTTATTGAGAGGGCCAATGACCCTTAGTAAAAGGAGAGGACCAAAGTTAGAATCCGCATGTGTCCACGTGGTGGTCTCTCACTACAATGTAGTCCTGAGGGAATAACAGACCATGTTTTGCAGAAATATTCACAGCCAAACTGTCAGCTATCAAGAGGGCCCTAAAAGACTTAAGAGAATGTAATGGCTCTTCTTTCATCTGTTCGCACTCATTGATTTCCCTATAATCCATATCGGTCTTGTCATCAATGCACCTGATGGTTCAGGAGATCTATTATACCCTGTGGTCCCTTCAGATAAAGGGGAAGTAGGTGCCCTCTATATGGACTGCTGGTCATGTGGGAATACCAGGCATTGAGAAAGCTGGCAAAGCAGCAAAGGAAGCCCTGGTCAATCTCAAAACCGACTCAGCATTGCTTCCTGTGGTGGACGTCGGGGAATAAATTATAAAAGGCCAGATACCTTTTTTAAAATAAGGGTTAATTTAAGCAATAGTTTAGGGGAGGACCCCAACTTTTTAAGTAAGATTTCCAGGTTTTTAAAGGAAACTGACCTGAGCGGACAACTTGAGTTTCCGTTTCTTTTTTTTTTAATAATTTTGTTTTTACTATTTATATGTTTTTTATGCATTGACGTATTTATCAAAATTGGATTGAGGTTTTAAATGTTTTAAAAAGTGCTGCAAAAAGAACCACAGTGGTTGATGCATCCAAAAACCCCAACTATTACTACGGGTTGGTTTCTTTGGAAAAGACTATTTCCTTCAGCTGAGAGATCTCAATGAAAATGTTGGTTAGTACGGAAGAGAGGGGTGATCCCATGGCTGCACTTTCATGATGTTCAATGTGCTTATCATTCCAAAGAAAGTATGAGTTCCTGAGGCAGAATTTGCGAGGTCCAGGTTAATCCTTAGCTAATCCCTGGGAGGTGAGGTTTTTGATGAGTAGCATGGAGTCATCAATGGGCGTATTTGTGAACGAGGAGATTACATCAAAGGTCACCAGCATGTTGACTATTTGGACTTCAGCATTCCGAATAATGTGAATGAAATCCATGGAACTTTTAGCAAAAAATCAGTTTTTCTGGCGAAGAGTTGAAGAGCATGTGCAACATATTGCGCTAGCTTGTGGGATGGTGCATTGATGTTGCCGACGATGGGTCGTCAGCAACATTGATGCGTCATCACCTTAAGTGCCATCAAAGCACGCCAAAATTTGGAAACTAAGAAGAAAAAGAACCACAGTGAAACTACAAGATATTTACTTGCATTGCTGGAAAGATAGCCCAGGCGTCTACACTAATAGGCAATGGTTCGCATTCTTAAATATAATTACATATTTTATGTATTTTATACACTCTTTCCCATGTATGGTTAATTTATTCATTCATTTATTTATTATATTACCAACTCGAAGCCCGGATACATCATGGAACGACTTTCTCTCTTGCAAGAAAGAAAAACATCTTCAATTGCCATTATATATTTGTGGAGAAAGGAAAGTCAAACGTTTGTATGTCTCCGCACATGTCCAATAATTTGATTTTCCTTTTCAGTATTTAATCTTTATACCTAATAAACGAAAATATAGTGTCCATAGAGCATAGTTTATTTCTCTTTAAAATTAGATCATATTCTCAATCTAATTCGAAACATTTCATTCTTCACTTGTTTGTTACTGTTGCCACGGCAACAGGGTCACCAAATGGACGAACCAAAACAAACATTTTTGCGTACTTCGGAAACAGCATTATTTACACACTCACAGACCACAGGCTTTCCTTTCCAACTTAATGACATGGAGCAAATTCTTAACGGTATGGCTTCTCATTTGCGTAAACTAGGATATACTGTTTCAGGTTGCTAATATTAGTGAATGTATTTTGGAAAGAATGGACGGGTGAGTTTGTGAGATATGTGGCTTTTAAATTTGGAGAACACCTAATTACATGCACAACAATAATACTTGCTGCTGAGATAGTCATGTTTTAATTGCTTTGGGCTCTGCTTGAATTGACTGCAGTATCAATCTCTATAGAAAATATATTTGGAAATGTTCATTTTTGAAGTAGTTAAGATCGTATGTTTTTGGTAGAATTGAACGGGAGTCAAGTGTCAAACGACAGCTATAAACATCGTCAATAATATATTCTATTGTTTCAGGCTTCACTTCGTGGAAGTAATTGATATCCATTATTGAAATAGAAAGAAAGACTCGTACTTTTCCACAAATTTTATTATACGGCACGACGCGTTTCACCGACTTGCGGCATCATCAGGTACAAATTTGCAAAACAGACAGAGCAAGCATATATACCCTCAGGACAGAGTGGGGGCGGGGAGGGTTGGAAGGATTTGAGGGGGGTGGGGGCTCGCAGGTGCGTTGATGGATTGTTTTGATCATTTCCAGGCTAATTTCTCGGAGAGGAGGAGGGAGGGGTATGGGAATAATTGCTCATTACAAAGTGTCGTGTTGGGGTTCACCAAGTGCCTTCTAATCTCTAATTGCTCGAGAGCGTCCATTTTTAATCCTTTTGGGAGTGTGTGTAATATCTCTGGGACAAAGTCACTGCTGTGGTCGAATTCTAGTAAATGCTTGGCGAAGAGAGAGTTGTTATTCTGATTTTTGTGACACCTAGCGTGTTCCTTGACTCGTAACTTGATATTCCTGCCGGTCTGACCGACATAAACGCTGTTGCAATCCTCGCATTTCAGTTTATAAATGCCTGATTTGAGAAGGCTATCCTGGGTGTCTTTTCCATTGGCTAGAAGTTTGGAGAGGGTTATGGGTGGGTAGAAGGCTGCTTTGAGTGAGGTGGGTAGGCAGTTGGAAATCCTATATGAAAGATCTCCCAGAAACGGGATCGAGCACCACTTAAAATCTTTAGATACTGCGGGCTGAGATACGAAAATGTTTTTTATGGCCATTGCTTTTTGTTTTTTCCGTAGTAATGTGTCAACTAGTTTGGGGTTGAAACCATTGTTGGTAGCTATATTAGTGATATTCACGAGTTCAATTTTGAAGTTTTTGGGGGAAAGGGGGATGTGTAGGAGGCAGTGGATCATGGAGTGGAGGGCTGTGTGTTTGTGAGAAAAGTGGTGTACGGAATCATTAGAAATTATATGGTCTGTATATGTGGGTTTCCTATAAATTGCAAATTCGTGTCTATTATCCCTAATTGTGATTGTCAAGTCGAGGAAGTTGATGGTGCTGTTGACGTCTTTTTCCATGGAGAAGGAGATATTCCGATGAAGAGTGTTTAGGAAATTAAGGAAGGAGTCTAACTGTCGGTTGGTTCCAGTCCATAGGCTTAGTATATCGTCCACGTAACGAAACCAATAGCCCACATTTTTGTTATGCTGATTGTCAGCATTAAAAAGATGTTCTTCTACAGAATTGAGGAAGACTTCGGCTAGGAAGGGGGACAGTGGGGAACCCATAGCTAACCCATCCGTTTGGCTGTAAAGGGTGTGGTTGAAACTAAAATAATTCTGGTTAACTGTCATTTTGATGAGGGGGACCAATCACTCTGTCCTGAGGGTATATATGCTTGCTCTGTCTGTTTTGCAAATTTGTACCAGATGATGCCGCGAGTCGGTGAAACGCGTCGTGCCGTATAATAAAATCTGTGGAAAAGTACGAGTCTTTCTTTCTATTTCAATAATGGATAACGTCAATAATGTTTAGAAAATAGTATTATTTCACATGCGCAATGATCAAACGATACATTGAGTCCAAATCATTCAAAATGGATTGTTAAAATACAACGGTTATAAATAGGGAGATTCGATATTTAAGTAGTTAACGTAAAATTAGATTTTTTTGTGTTCTGTAGTGAGGGACCATTTTATTTAATATGCTGAATCAATTCGCAAATACACCTATTAACGCCACAAATCCCTTGCTGTTGTGAAATACTCCTTTTTAATTATGGTGATTGTGACCTGAATTCATTTCTTCTTCTACATTCTGTTCGATTGGCATTGCTTCTATTCTTGAAAATGCCATTATTTAAGGATACAAGTGTGACCTTTATATTTCAAAGGCATTTAATGCACTCACTTTCACAGCAAACCGATAATGGTTGATTATATGCAGTTTAATTGAGTACACTATGCATTTGGACGGGCTTTATTTTTATACAAATTCAGAATCAATGGAAACAAAATTTAATTAAATATTGGAGCAATGTAAGACAATAAGAAGTCTCCTTGAATTTGAGTGTTTGTGTACATAATTAAAAAATGTTTTACATCACCAATATAATGGCACACTCATTTAAACTGTTAAATTCTCATTAAGTATGATGAACGATCATGCATCAATTGTCCTTTGATTATGGAGAATTTAGTAAACCAAAATGTGCAAACATAATAAAATGGCAGCCATCATAATTTCTGTCAAATTTCCTTGAAGAATTAGCAGTTTTAATGTAGCGTTCTTGGATTTATTTTGATGAATGCACCAAACTCATAGGATTTCGTTTCCACCTTACTCATCTCTCAATAAACAATCAGTGTTACAAAAACAGTGTAAAAAAACATACAGTTTTACATTTGAATGTCCACAATATGAAATGCGCTGTAAGTTGATGAAATTCCACAATAAATAGTATTATTTATATTCGCTCTACCCCTCATGGTGTACAATCATGACTCCACAGCTAATTAACAATGGTCTGCAGAAATCACGTTGCGGTGTATTAGCAAGGGAGCAAAAATCTCTCTTGTGTAGTAGCAAGATTCGTATGATATGTTTAGGGAAATGACCCCATAATTCATCACTGTAATTCAAATGACATGGAAAGAAGACGTGGTCAAGTGTTAAACGATACTCATTTGAAATGAGAAAGTTGAGCTTTAATCAGTTCATTACAGATCTGACTGATGTGAGTCTCCCTGTTAAGTTTTCTAATTATATTAATTCCTAGTATTTTAGAATTTTCAACATCAGTACATTTTTTTATACTATAACTGCATACATAATGCTGAATTTTGTTAGTATTTAAACGTAAATGATTAATATGAAACCTGCCTGGTTAGCCTGTCTTTGAGTGGCTCTGAAACGTACCTTTGCATCTTCTAGATTTTGATTTTTTTGCACACAAAAAGCATAATAATGATATAAAACATATGTAGGTTTAATTTTACAGGGCAAATCAGTAATCATGATGATAGCAAAAATAGCTCAAAGACTAGAAATTCTTCATGAAAATATGGGCATTGAAATTATTATTGGAAGCAAAATGAGGCCATGTCTTTATGGACAAATTAACCTTAGAACTACTAAAAATTTAAGAGAAATTAGGTAAATCAGACTGTTGTGCTAAGATAAAATTTTCAAGGAAATAATGAAATTAACTCCTAGTAATAATAGTCTAGAAGGAACATGATTCCTTAAATGAAACATCCCTATCCTGTTCCTTCCCTTTTCTTGCTTGCCTCACATTCTCCCCTCTATTACCATCTTGAACAGTCCCCTGTCGGTCAATATGCCCTTCATCCATTTTTACTGCTTCAATAGGATTTCTCCCAACCAACACCTCTCTTCACCCACCATACCAAGTACTTTCTCATTGGTTTTCTTCTCGGTCCATTTCACCTTCTCCATTTTCTCCACACCCACATGTCAAAAGCCTCCAGTCCACGACTATCCTCCTGCTTCAATGACCACATTTCCTTATATAACTGTGCACCATACCAAAAGTTTCACGAGTCTTTTTTAATATCCTTACTCAACGTTCCATTAATCAACTCTCTCCTCCTTATGAAAGCCTCTGTGCCTAGCGTAATTCTTCTCCATACATCTCTACTACTTTGACCGTGTTGGTCCAAAATGCTTCAGAGATACGTCAACTATTCTACCTGCATTAGTTTTTGCCCTCCTATTTTAATGTTTAGCTTAGCTTTTTTCTTTCTAGAAAATTGCATATCCTTTGTTTTATTAATTTTTTTCTCATCCCATATCTGTCCCACTGAATCTCCAATTCACTCAGCAATCCTTACAATCCCTTGTCTGACTGACAAACTAAAGCTTAATTAATTTATTTTTTCATACTCCTTGTGTATCCGATACCCATGGTGGGCCCTTCTTGGGCTAATTAATGGTTCCTGATGAAGTGACCCTTAGTTTAATTGCGCGCAGAGAATCGCGATGAGGTTATAGCACGTGTCTTAAAATAATAATTCGCTAGCTATGCACAGATTAGCATATCCCACCTGTCCGAGAAAATACGGAACTTCCGATTTAAAGAGGTACACGGGCACATGATAATCAATTAGACACTGTCGCATACACTGAATAAATCACTAGTCCAACCGTGCAACCCCTCACCAAACACCAATATGTCGCAACGGGGGTTTCTATGGTGCGACACAAACGGTATTGGGGAAGGTTAGAGTAACTACACCGAGTATCACCAAAGCAGCCGTATATTACCCAACATCAGTCATAATGCACAATTTACATAAGTATAAGCAAATTATGGATGGCTAGACCCTCAGTAAACCAACACGAGGGCGGACAGAATTAAAGTGGCAGAAAATTACCTGGGACACGGTAAATACAGGGTGGACGCGGTCACAAAACACATAACCTAGGCAGAGCCCTCGTCCGTCGGAAAGGAAAGGAGTATGGCAGGGTGGACGCGGTCACAATGAACGTAACCTAGGTGGAGCCCTCGTCCGAAGTTGAGTCAGGAATATGACACACTGTCGACACAAGCGCAACATAGCCGAAGCATCGTGCCCTACCGGTCACCGCCAGATAACCAACTGACTGCTTTTTGCCCGGCGACCAGGGCTTTTATACCCAATTTAGGAGTCAGGGGAGGAATACTTTTGAAACATTGTCTTTGGTCACGTGGGACATTCGGAGGAGCCAGGGAAGGAGTACCATGTCGCATACTTGCGACAATAGATATAAATTTTTCCAAAGTTACCATCTAGAATTTCGTTCAAATATAATGAGCTCTGTTGTTTGAAATATTAATTAATCTGACTTCTAATGATTTGAACCGAATAGGAATAATTTTAAAATCAAATATTTTCTCAAACAACATTGTTTTACTATTTTTACATTATAAACGAGAATATTAAGAGCATATAACTGTAAAGAGCATACTGTATTTCATTAATGAAATAACACCGGATCCAAACTCCAATTTGAAACCTTTCGTTCTTCACTTCTTTGTTATTATTGCCATGGTGACGTCGCCACCAAATGTTCAAACCAAACAAACTTAATTCTCAAGTAAAATATTAGATTGTTCTGTCACATTTTAAATTTCACATATCGCTAATGCCTTTGAGCATACTGTGCTTACCTTCAGAAATACACAATACACGTTCATTAAGGCTATATTTAATTCATTCTCAGATTCAGAACGCACAAATTATTTGATTGCATTGTGAATTAATGGGTGACATTAAAGGATCTACCGTAGCCAAAAGTTGTATTGCACTGTTTGGAAGAATACATCTCCTCTTTGAGGTGAACTGTCTCATTGTCTATTTTAAGGTTATTTATGTGTATTTGAACTTCTTCCTATTTACGCCACACATGGAAAGAATGGACTGGTGAGATCTTTTATGAAACATATACCTTTTAAATTCTGGAAAACACCTAATTACATTCACGACAAGATTACCAGCTGCTGAGATAGTTGTCTTTTAATTTGTTCTGATGATAAACTCTGCTTGAATTGACTGGAGTATCCATCTAAGCGTAGAAAATATATATGTTAATGCTCCTTTTTGAAGTAATTATGGTCTATGTTTTGGATGGAATTGAACAGGAATCAAGTGCCAACCTACAGCTGTAAATAGTGTCAATATAAATTGAAAATAATACTTAATAATGTATTCCATGATCAACCAATACATTGAGACAAATTATTCAAAGTGGATTTTTAAAATACAATTTATTGAAAGATTCAATATTGAAAAATTAAACATAAAATAAACTGTATTTAATACTCGCTCGGTAGAAGATAGGGCTTCTTAAGTTATTTCCACAGCCATTTTGCAATTACCCAATTGGGTGCCACAAATCCCATATTATGAAGCACTCCTTTTTAATTACAGTGTTTGTAAAATGAATTCATTTCTTCATCTTCATTATATTTGATTGGCATCTATTGGCTTAGAAATGCCATTTATTTTAAAATATATGTATGACATATATAAGTCAATTGTTTTAAATGCACGCGATTTCAAAGCCAATTAATAATTACTGATTCCATACAGGTTCATTGAGTATATTTTATTTATTTTTATAGGCTTTATTTTCATAAAAAATTCAGAATCAATCAAAACAGATTTCTATGAAATATGGGAACAGTTTAAGACGATGAGAAGTCTCATTATCATTTATTTATTTATTTTTATTTATTATTAGTTCTACAGGGAAAAGGTGGGTCATGATAGTCCAGGGAGGTAGGGCATTGGACTATTGACCTGAGGGTCCTGAGTTCAAACCCCAGGCAAGGCACTCAGGGTACCTGATGCTCTACTCAAGCTATGTGATTTTTTCTGGTACCAATCTTCCTGGTAAACCTTATCTGCCACAGTGAAAGTAACTGGCTCCCCTTAATACCCTGATGTGTGAATTTCACAGACTGTATAGAGCTAAGTACTGGGTGAACTCTACCTTCACCCATAAAGCGACCTTACAGCATTGATTACTGTGTTTATGGTACACAGGGAATGGTCAGTATTGAACGTGGAATATACCAATCTTCCTAATACATCCTTAGATTGTGCTAGCAGTAATGAAACCTCTGCTAGGTCAAAGAACATTGCCTGACTGCAGACAACTATTACACCTCCTCAGAGCTGGCTGATTTATTGGTTTCGAAAGGAACCGATAGACATGGGACATTGAGAATTAAAAGGAAGGAAGTACTAGATGACGTATAGACTAAAGAAGTTGAAAAAGGAGGAATGACTGCCCTCCAGCAAGGCAAAGTGATTGCTATGAATTGGGAAGATAAGAAGGCCGTCACGTCTCTGTACCCTTTACAGTACATAATACGGAATTGTGGAATATAAATGAAAAGGATATGGTGCTATAAAAGCCAAAAGTTTCTGTTGTGTACAATAATACAATAGGTGGAGTAGAAAGGGAAGATCAGCACCTGAAAAATTTCCCCATTATGAAAAAAGGGGTGCAATAAATATTTCAAACATTTTTCACTTGTTGGACCAGGGCGCATGGAATGGATTTCTGTTGCAGAGAAAGGGTGGTGGACCAAGGGGTAAGTTCAGAATTTAGAATCAAACTAGTGGAAGATGTAACTGAGGGGTACATTGCATATGATATAACATGTGAGGGTGGAAGGCCTTCAGTAGAACCAAATCCTTGAACCTCTATGTAAGTTACAATTTCCCAAGTATATTCCACCTACAGAGAAGAAGGAAAAGCTTTGTAGGATGTGTGCAGTTTGTTGTGCCAAAAGGGATGCAACAAGCAAAAAGATTGGAAAAGAAGCGAGGTGCCATTTCCAAGCATGTCACAGCCGCTAAGAACAGACATGTGATTTTATGAACGGGAGGGGATTTTCGTGTGTTTGAAAAATATGGTTAAAAGAATTCGTAAATCATGCCTTAAGTTTCTACGTCATATCATTTTAATCCCCATGTTGTTTCGTCATCCTGTTTTTCAACAGGAATTAATAATTCTAAATCGTCGATGACTTCATTTGCGTGTGACTGATCCTGAGCAACTTTCATTTGCTGCTGTGTTTGTAATTCAAATGTCGAAAATATGAAGAAATGTTGCCGTTTCTCTCGCTTTTAATACACAAAACATTCTATATAAAATAAATTTAATTAGAATGAGCCAATTGCGACATGCCATACATCTTCAATCGTTTTCTGTCTGAATATATTGATTATGCTGATTAAATCGTAAACAAATTCTTTCACTTTTTCCACGTTTTTTCATTGGTCGTTGTTGATGCGAAAGAAGAATGGGGGTCCTGCTACCGACCGACCAATCGATGCTTATGGACTGTGCCGTTAGGTGCATGTTATACCAATATCCAGCTAGGCTGATCAATGGTTGTAGGATATAAGTGGTTTATGGGGGAAGTTGAGCTAGTGAGTATATTTTATTGCAGTTTGTGATAGACTTATATTTGGAGATTATGACAGCCCATTTATGCTTGCTTTAGCACAATTGTATCTGATATGGGGATTATCAGGGTAATCTCATAAAGGTTCTAATAATGGGTTACCAGTATTTCCTATTGCTTGTTGAAATGACGTGGCTAGGTCGCTTAGATATGTTGGAAGGTCCGGTATTTTTAGATCCGTGTGAATATCTGAGTTTCTTACAAACCAGTCGTCATTAGCAAGGGTTCGTAGAGTATTATTTTGGAAGCGTGTCAATTTCTTCAATTTGGTTGCGGCTATTGAACCCCAGGCTGGGTAGCCTTCAGAAAGGTGTGTATCATAGGTTTAAATAACAGTTGCTTGGTGAGAAGACAAAGGGGACTGGTGCGTTTTATGAGGGGATAGAATAAGAAAGCGGCTGAATTGGCCTTGTTGAGTGTGTGCTTGACAAGTGAGTTTACTGTCCATTTGTACACCAAGAAATTTAGCCGATGATGCCTGGGGGATTATTTCCCTGCCATAGTGGATAGCAGTGATGTGAGGATTCTTCCATTTTCTGGCGTAGTTTACGTTTACGCATTTTGTGGTGTTAATGGTTAGTTTCCAATCGGTCATCCACTCTGCTATGCTCTTAAGGTGTTCTTGGACATTTTTTGCGGCATGTTTTGGGTCAAAGTAAGTTGACGCTCTAGCTGAGTCATCCGCATAGAGGTAGCTTTTGGGTCAGAGGGGAGGTGGTTAATGTAGAGGTTGAATAGGACGAGTGACAAAATTGATCCTTGAGGAAAGCCTGCAGATATGGACCGGGTAGTTGATTTGGCATTGTTAAGGGCTAAAAAGAACGTGCGGTTTGAAAGAAAGGAGGGGATGGTCTTATTTAGGTATACTGATATGTCGGTTTTAAGCAGTTTATGTATTAAACCAGTTTGCCAGAACTTGTCAAAAGCTCTTTTGAGATCAAAGAAGACTACTTGGGTGTGCTTGTGGATGTTGAAGCCGAAAGTGATCTGTTGAACCAATCTTGTTATTTGCCGAGTTGTGGAATGGCGACCGCAGAAGCCAGTTTGCTCAGGTCTGATCAAGTCTAGGGCCGAGATTTCTTCTTGTAGCCTGTTTAAGATGCATTTTTCTAGAAGTTTGCCCATGCAGGGGAGCAGGCCACTGGGTCTATAGTTCAGGTTATAAGAAGGATTTTTATCGGGTTTTGGAAGGAGTATTATCTTAGCCGTTTTCAATACTTTTGGGAAGTATGATTGGGAAAGACAGGCGTTAAGGATAGAGAGTGGGTGTTTGATAAAAGATTTAGGAAGGTTGTTCAGGTGAAGGTAGGAGATTTGATCGGGTCGCGGTGATGACTTTGTTTTGGAGTGGGACATAATGGAGTAAAGTTCTTGAGGAGTAATTTCCAGGAATATTTGGAATGGGCAAAGTGACAGGCCAGAGATGCTGATCAACGCTTCTGAATCCAACAAGGATGTATTATTGTTTTTAAAAATGCATTCGAAGGAGTCGGCAGAGGTATTTGCTTTGTCGCTGTCATCGTATAGTGCTCTCCCATTATGTGGTATTGGCGGGGTGGGTACCTTTTTCCTTCACAGACAGTGGGCTAGGGTCCATACCGAATTATCCCTAAGTGAGAGTGAACTTATTTTCTCATGCCAAGTTTTTTCCCAATGTGTTCTAGTTTTCGATGTTACAAGGTTTCGAAGTGCACAGAAGCCAATTTTATCTTGGCAAAGATAAGTGCGTTGCCAGAGGGCTCTGGCCTTGTTTCTAAGTGAAATCAAGTGCAAAATATCCGGAGGTAGTGTGGCACCAGCGATGGAGGCCGGAGAAGGAGGGTAGCAAGAGCGATGAATGATTTTGGTTAAGGTGCTTGTGAAATCTTGAGCAGCTTTCTCTATGCTGTCTGGAGTGCTAGCAGGAGATGGGACAAGGTTAATGGCCAAGCAGTTTTCTTTAAATAGTTTCCAGTTAACTCTTCTAGTTGGTTCTGGTGGTATGAAGGAGGGTAGGAACGCAGTAAAATATTGGGCAGTGGTACGAGGCTGAGTTATCTAGGTTAAGGATTTAGAATGCGATATCTGCGGATAATAGAACTATGTCCAGGATATCGGAGGAGTGGGGGTGATGATGGAAATGGGTAGGGACAGGCGGTGAGTGAATTGCAATATTTTTGGTAAACAGGAGCTTATGAAGGGCTCGCCCTGGTGTGATAGTGGTTTTGCAACCCCAGGCAGAATGTTTGGCGTTTAACTCACCACCTTTTATGAGATTTGGGTGCAGTAGGGATGACAGTTCTGATAAGCCAGGGGCGTCTGACTTTGAGGACGAAGGTGGAAAGTAGGCTGACCAAATGTTAAGCGTCCCAGTAACTCCTTTTATTGCTATTCCAGCGAGTTCCAGTTTTTGGGTGGGTGGGGGTTGAAGTTATGTGAAGAGTTGGTTGGTTTTGGATAGGATCATGACCCCACAACCAGGATCATTGGCTATATCTCTTCTGATTATAGAGTAACTTGGACAATTAAATGTTTGGCTATTATTATTTTTGGTTTCTTGAAGAAGGATGATGTCTGGATAATGATTGGTTATTAGGAGGTTTAGCTCTTGTTTTTTGTTTTTTATGCCATTTAGTTCCATTGTAAAACTTTAAGGAAGTGGTTGTTTATTTGTGAATTAGGCACCATTTACAAGTTGAAGAAGGGCTGGTATAAGGTCATTGGTGAAGATGCTAATAAGGGCTTTATTGTCAGTAGGAGAGAGAAGTTTCGTAATTATGCTCAATAGAGCAGTTCTTATATTTGCGGTTGATGATTGCTCATTGATTAAGGGAGAGTGTTGTCCAGAGGGTGGCGGAGGGTGTTGATCGGAGGTTGGGGGAGAGTTAAGAGATGATTAAGGGGTTCACAGCCAAACTGTCAGCTATCAAGAGGGCCCTAAAAGACATAAGAGAATGTAATGGCTCTTCTCTCATATGTTCGCACTCATTGATTTCCCTATAATCCATATCAGTCTTGTCATCAATGCACCTGATGGTTCAGGAGATCTATTATACCCTGTGGTCCCTTCAGATAAAGGGGAAGTAGGTATCCTCTATATGGACTGCTGGTCATGTGGGTATACCAGGCATTGAAAAAGCTGGAAAAGCAGCAAAGGAAGCCCTGGTCAATCACAAAACAGACTCAGCTTTGCTTCCTGTGTTGGACGTCGGGGCTGCCTTGCGGAATTTGGTTCTGAACCAGTGGAAGGAAGCTTGGTGATTCTTGCCAAACAAGGAACTTAAGGCCATAAATTTGGTTGTTTTGACAGGCCCCTCTTCCATCTGGAACATTTAGGGGGAAGAGGTAGGTCCCGCGCCTGAGAATAGGGCACTTAGCCCTCACGCACTCTTCATGGAGACAAAAGTGCAACCTTGAAGCAATGTTTTAAAATAAGATGTAATTTAAGCAATAGTTTAGGGGAGGACCCCAACTTTTTAAGTAAGGTTTCCAGGTTTTTAAAGGAAACTGACCTGAACGGACAACTTGAGTTTCCGTTTCTTTTTTTTTAAATAATTACTGTTTAACTATTCATATGTTTTTTATACATTAATGTATTTATCAAAATTGGATTGAGGTTTTAAATGTTTTAAAAAGTGGTGCAAAAACAACCACAGTGGTTGATGCATCCAAAAACCCCAACTATTACTACGGGTTGGTTTCTTTGGGTAAGACCATTTCCTTCAGCTGAGAGATCTTAATGAAAATGTTGGTTAGTACGGAAGAGAGGGGTGATCCCATGGCTGCACTTTCATGATGTTCAATGTGCTTATCATTCCAACGGAAGTATGAGTTCCTGAGGCAGAATTTGCGAGGTCCAGGTTAATCCTTAGCTAATCCCTGTGAGGTGAGGTTTTTGATGAGTAGCATGGAGTCATCAATGGGCGTATTTGTGAACAAGGAGATGACATCAGAGGTCACCAGCATGTTGACTTTTTGGATTTCAGCATTCCGAATAATGTGAATGAAATCCATGGTAGTTTTAGCAAAAAAGTAAGTTTTTCTGGCGAAGAGTTGAAGAGGATGTGCAACATATTGCGCTAGCTTGTGGGTTGGTGCATTGATGTTGCTGACGATGGGTCGTCAGCAACATCGATGCGTCATCACCTTTAAGTGCCATCAAAGCACGCGGAAATTTGGAAACTAAGAAGAAAAAGAACCACAGTGAAACTACAAAACATTAACTTGCATTGCTGGAAAGATAGCCCAGAGGTGTACAATAAAGGCAATGGTTCGCATTCTTAAATATAATTACATATTTTATGTATTTTATACACTCTTTCCCATGTATGGTTAATTTATTCATTCATTTATTTATTATATTACCAACTCGAAGCCCGGATACATCATGGAACGACTTTCTCTCTTGCAAGAAAGAAAAACATCTTCAATTGCCATTATATATTTGTGGAGAAAGGAAAGTCAAACGTTTGTATGTCTCCGCACATGTCCAATAATTTGATTTTCCTTTTCAGTATTTGATCTTTATACCTAATATACGAAAATATAGTGTCCATAGAGCATACTTTATTTCTCTTTAAAATTAGATCATATTCTCAATCTAATTCGAAACATTTCATTCTTCACTTGTTTGTTACTGTTGCCACGGCAACAGTGTCACCAAATGGACGAACCAAAACAAACATTATTGCGTACTTCGGAAACAGCATTATTTACACACTCACAGACCATAGGCTTTCCTTTCCAACTGAATGACATGGAGCAAATTCTTGACGGCATGGCTTCTAATTTGCGTAAACAAGGATATGCTGTTTCAGGTTGCTAATCTTAGTGAATGTATTTTGGAAAGAATGGACGGGTGAGATCTTTTGTGAGATATATGCCTTTTAAATTTGGAGAACACCTCATTACATACACAACAATAATACTTGCTGCTGAGATAGCCATGTTTTAATTGCTTTGGGCTCTGCTTGAATTGACTGCAGTATCAATCTCTGTAGAAAATACATTTCTTAAATGTTCCTTTTTGAAGTAGTTAAGATCTATGTTTTTGGTAGAATTGAACGGGAGTCAAGTGTCAAACGACAGCTATAAACATCGTCAATAATGTTTAGAAAATAGTATTATTTCACATGCGCAATGATCAAACGATACATTGAGGCAAAATCATTCAAAATGGATTGTTAAAATACAATGGTTATAAATAGGGAGATTCGATATTTAAGTAGTTAACTTAAAATTAGATTTTGTTTGTGTTCTGTAGTGAGGGACCATTTTATTTAATATGCTGAATCAATTCGCAAATACACCTATTAACGCCACAAATCCCTTGCTGTTGTGAAATACTCCTTTTTAATTATGGTGATTGTGACCTGAATTCATTTCTTCTTCTACATTCTGTTCGATTGGCATTGCTTTTATTCTTGAAAATGCCATAATTTAAGGATACAAGTGTGACCTTTATATTTCAAATGCATATAATGTACTCACTTTCACCGGAAACCGATAATGGTTGATTATATGCAGTTTAATTGAGTACACTATGCATTTAGACTGGCCTTATTTTTATACAAATTCAGAATCAATGGAAACAAAATTTAATTAAATATTGGAGCAATGTAAGGCAATAAGAAGTCTCCTTGAATTTGAGTGTTTGTGTACAATAATTAAAAAATGTTTTACATCACCAATATAATGGCACGCTCATTTAAACTGTTAAATTCTCATTAAGTATGATGAACGATCATGCATCAATTGTCCTATGATTATGGAGAATTTAGTAAACCAAAATGTGCAAACATAATAAAATGGCAGCCATCATAATTTCTGTCAAATTTCCTTGAAGAATTAGGAGTTTTAATGTAGCGTTCTTGGATTTATTTTGATGAATGCACCAAACTCATAGGATTTCATTTCCACCTTACTCATCTCTCAATAAACAATCAGTGTTACAAAAACAGTGTAAAAAAACATACAGTTTTACATTTGAATGTCCACAATATGAAATGCGCTGTAAGTTGATGAAATTCCACAATAAATAGTATTATTTAGATTCGCTCTACCCCTCATGGTGTACAATCATGACTCCACAGCTAATTAAAAATGGTCTGCAGAAATCATGTTGTGGTGTATTAGCAAGGGAGGAAAAATCTCTCATGTGTAGTAGCAAGATTTGTATGATATGTTTAGGGAAATGACCCCATAACTCATCACTGTAATTCAAATGACATGGAAAGAAGACGTGGTCAAGTGTTAAACGATACTCATTTGAAATGAGAAAGTTGAGCTTTAATCAGTTCATTACAGATCTGACTGATGTGAGTCTCCCTGTCAAGTTTTCTAATTATATTAATTCCTAGTATTTTAGAATTTTCAACATCAGTACATTTTTATATACTATAACTGCATACAATATGCTGAGTTTTGTTAGTATTTAAACGTAAATGATTAATATGAAACCTGCCTGCTTAGCCTGTCTTTGAGTGGCTCTGAATCGTACCTTTGCATCTTCTAGATTTTGATATTTTTGCACACACAAAGCAGGATAAGGATAAAACATATGTAAGTTTAATTTTACAGGGCAAATCATTAATCAAGATGATAGCAAAAATAGCTCAAAGACTAGAAATTCTTCATGGAAAGATGGTCATTGAAATTATTATTGGAAGCAAAATGAGGCCATGTCTTTATGGACAAATTAACCTTAGAACTACTAAAAATTTAAGAGAAATTAGGTAAATCAGACTGTTGTGCTAAGATAAAATTTTCAAGGAAATAATGAAATTAACTCCTAGTAATAATAATCTAGAAGGAACATGATTCCTTAAATGAAACATCCCTATCCTGTTCCTTCCCTTTTCTTGCTTGCCTCACATTCTCCCCTCTATTACCATCTTGAACAGTCCCCTGTCGGTCAATATGCCCTTCATCCATTTTTACTGCTTCAATAGGATTTCTCCCAACCAACACCTCTCTTCACCCACCATACCATGTACTTTCTCATTGGTTTTCTTCTCGGTCCATTTCACCTTCTCCATTTTCTCCACACCCACATGTCAAAAGCCTCCAGTCCACGACTATCCTCCTGCTTCAATGACCACATTTCCTTATATAACTGTGCACTATACCAAAAGTTTCACGAGTCTTTTTTTAATATCCTTACTCAACGTTCCATTAATCAACTCTCTCCTCCTTATGAAAGCCTCTGTGCCTAGCGTAATTCTTCTCCATACATCTCTACTACTTTGACCGTGTTGGTCCAAAATGCTTCAGAGATATGTCAACTATTCTACCTGCATTAGTTTTTGCCCTCCTATTTTAATGTTTAGCTTAGCTTTTTTCTTTCTAGAAAATTGCATATCCTTTGTTTTAATAATATTGATTTTCATCCCATATCTTTCGCCTTGAATTTCCAATTCACTCAGGAATCCTTACAACCCCTTGGCTGGCTGACCAACTAAAGCTTGGTCATCCGCAAACCTAATTAATTTTACCAATTCCCCGCCCACTTTCATTCCTACCTCCAGTTCTTCCCATGCCTCTTTCATCATTTCCTCTGCATTGTTGTTCAAGATGGCATCAACTTTGGCCGTACAACGATGTGGCTCTTGTAAAACACAAGTCGAAGTACGTGATATGGTCGTTAGTTGCAATATTTGCTCAGGTGTATGTTACCATAAATGCTCCGGCTTAAGTGATATAACATTAAAAGCTCTCTCGGACTGCCATGACATTTACTGGAAGTGTTTTTATGCCGTGTAAATAAGCCCAATATTTACAATATGGCGGCCGACATTGAAAATTTGAAAATGGAGTTACAAACTCTCCAATCTACCGGATCCACGGAATGTACTACCTTGCAGCCAATTGCAAAGGAAGCTGTAACGTTGTCTACGGAATTGAAACCTGAAGTCAATGAACAATTAGGCCTCAATAGTGACAACTCCAAATTGAGCCCCAAAAATGGGAATGCAAAATTTAACACCATGAGTTTCGAATCCATCGTTACTGACGAGGAAGGTTTTCAAAAGGTCAATTACAAGAGAAACAAACGCAAACGAAATACGGTTTTTGGGAGTTGTAAGCAGCCTGCTGTTACGTGCAATTTTGTGGGAGTTCCTCGCAAGACTCTCTTTTACGTTGGTCGTGTCCAGTCCAATGCAACGCCTGATGACATCGTGAAGCATCTGTCCGGAATATTTCCTGGGAATGACTTCAAATGTGAAAGTTTGAGAGTTGGTGAAGTTTATAATTCTTTTAAACTCTGTGCGCCAATTAGCCTTAAGGATCAACTTCTTAAAGAAGATATTTGGCCAGTAGAAGTGAAAGTTGGGAAATTTTTCCCCCCAAAACCGCGGAAATTGACCCGTACTCATGAAGAGACAGAGAATATTGCTGAAGGGTCAGCTGCGGTGGTAAATCCGAACTCCGAGTTGAAAACTAGTGATGCGCTGGTACCTACCTCAGCAACAAGGGGCCACACCGATAACACTACGGAAAAGTGTTCCTTAGAGAAATGTGTTACCCGCCTCAAAACGGGAATATCAAAACCAAAGTCCTTTTGACTAGATAGTATTAATTTATTTTGCCAAAATGTGAGATGTCTACGTAATAAGATAACGGAGATAGAGGCAATAGTCAAACATGGTGGCTACAATGTGCTATGTCTCAATGAGCACTGGATTGCAAAAAATGAATTTGATGTGTATAACATTAGTGATTTTGGCTTGGCATCATTCTACTGCCGATCTGTAGCAAAAAAACGGTGGTACCTGTATTTATGTCCTGAAAGGTATGCCCTTCAAGGTAATTGACTTGGACAAATTCTGTCTGGAATTGATTGCACTTTGAAATATCTGCGATCATATTGAAGGACCTGAATTTGATCATTGCTTCTGTGTATCGCTCCCCTAATGGTGTTTTTTAACACTTCTTCAATCAACTGGAACTAGTACTATCCCTATTCTTGACTCTGAAAGCCAATATCATAATTTGTGGAGATCTCAACTTTGACATAACACTAAAAACTAGTGATTGTCAGGTTCTTGAAAATCTTTTGCTTTCTTATAATTTATACTGGGCAAACAAACAGCCTACTCGACTTTCTGCATGCCTAGATAATGTAATTACCAATTATGGTCCTGAACTGTACAGTATAAGTGTTATTGACTATCTCTTATCTGACCATCAAGGCATAAGCTTCACTTTTAATGCTCAAATAACTCAAAAGATATATCCAAATAGAGGTAAAACCATAATCGTGAGGCCCATAACAATGGAATGTTTAGAGAGTTTCTAACTGCTTCTATCTTGTATTGATTGGCATGGTTTTTGCACAGACTCTGTAGAACAATCACGTTTTTCAAGTTTTTTAGGTAATTTCCTAGGCATTTTTGAGCAATGCTTTCCTAAAAAAATTCTAAACTCTATCCCCACTAAAAATAAAAAAAATCTCTGGTATGCTGGGGAGTTATTAGCTCTTAGAAATGATTTACTTAGTTACTACCACTCATACCAAACCAGTGGAGGCCAGCATGACAAAGAGGCTTACTTGAAATACAAAAGAGATTATTATAATTTAGTTAGGTGTGCAAAAAATAATGCTTACAAGGATTTTATATTGAATGCAAAAATAAACAAAAGGCAGCATGGAGTATAATCAATCAAGACGTTGGTCATGGTAATGGAAAAGAAAATCTTCCTTTCACCCCAGATGCTGTAAATAATTTTTTCTTAAGTACTGTTGAAGACAATTTGTTCTCTCGAAAAGTTGATGCTGACAATATTGGTAATATGCTGCAAAATCTTCCTCCGAATAATTTAAATTTTAAATGGAATTTTGTTTCTCCACTTGATATTATATCGACTGTTAAAAAATTTAAAAAATCCAACAGTAAGGATATTTATGGTCTTTCAAACTCCCTAATAAAGGACATTATTGTGCTCATTGCGGAACCATTAGCAATGTTAGTCAATTTATGTTTTGAGACAGGAGATTTTCCAACAGCTCTAAAATGTTCCAAAATAGTACCTATCCTTCCCCTTCCTAAACCCTGAAAATGTCTCGCAAGTTTGATGGGCATTTAAACAAAACAGAGGGACAAGGTTAGAATAAATTGATGTTGACTGATTGCCATTAATAATTGTGAAGAGTTCACCGATTAAATGTTTAATTTTGTGTGTTCCGGGGAAGAAAGTGGTGATAATATTAGGGCTTTTTGGGCAGTTTGGTTTGATGAGGGGAGTGTATTTGGTTGAGGGTTAGGATTTTACTGCTCAGTAGCATTCATGGTACCTACATTTTCTCAGAGAGTCATCTAGCTGATACAAGTACTTCTGTTGGGAGGGGATGTTGTTTCAGAGACGGAAGCATCAGACTGAGAGAGAATGGGATGGAGCGCTTTGCATGAGGCGGCTGGCAGCTGTCGAAATCAAGCTACTGTTCTTACTAGTTGGTTTAACGTGGACTGAGGTATAAAAGGTATTGTTTTGGAGGTGAATGTTAATATACAGGAAAGTGATATTCGATTCGGGTATGGAAGAAGTGAATGATACTGATGAGGATTTGAGAGAGGAAATAAAAGGAGATAAATTTTTGCGTCTGAGGAACCAAAGGAGGAAAATATCATTGATATAGTGGGCCCAGAAGAGTGGTTTGAGGGTTTGTTATTGCAGAAAGTCATGTTCTAGTTTACCCATAAAAAGATTGGCATATGTAAGAGCCATACGTGTTCCCATTGCAGTGCCTTTTATTTGTAAATATATTTTCTCGTTGAATTGAAAAGCATTTTTGGTGAGAACAATTTTACTCTGTTTGATGAGCAAATCTGTGGATGGGGTGTGTTGTGTGCATCGTAGGGAGATTTAATATTGCAGGGCTTCTCAGCCTTCTTTGTTGGGAATGGAGGTGTACAGAGATGTATTGTCTATTGTGGCCATGAGAATGGTCGTGTTGTTGGGCTGAACCAAGGCCACTGCATGTATCACATGCCTGCCTCCCACCCCCTTGTTCATTTCCCATTGGTCCCTTACCCCTCCCTCCCTCGTCCCTCCCCTGCACATGTCCCCTCCGCTATTCCACGAGAAGGCCAGTCTGAAGACAACAGCAGAGCCATTGAAACATCAAAACAATATATAGCGAGTGTCCTTTCTTTGTGTCCCTATGGTTTAAAAATCTACATCTGTGTTTTTATGTGTTTATATATATATATATATCTAACATATACTATTATTATTAGGTAATCTACCCTTTTAGGTATGTTTTTGGATGGACACAGCTACTAAATAAAACCTTTTGTGTCTCTTAAAAAAACACAAAATCCAGCATCCTACTCCATCAAGTCCCTCTTCATCTCTGAGTGCTCTCTGCCTCCCTTCATCCCGTCCAACTTCCCTATCCTACTCCTTCCATTTCCTTGTTTGTCTAACATTCTCTCCTCTATCACAGTCCTCAATATCCCAGTGCCGGTAAATACCCCCTTCACCCTTTTTTCCTGCCTCTGTAGGATTGTTCCAAACAAGCCCCTCTCCACGCCGCACGGTACATAGCTATGGTCCATATCAGTGTTTTTACGAGTCTTTTTTTAACATCCTTTCTCAACGTCCCTGTCATCAACTCCCCCCTCTTTGTGAAAGCCTCTTTGCCTAGCACGATTCTTCTTCTTACGACCCTACTACTTTGAACGTGTTGGTCCAAAAAACTACCGAGGTATGTAAACTTTCTATCTGCTCTGGTTTTTGCCCTCCTATTTTAATGTTTAGCTTAGCATTTTTCTTTCTAGACAATCGCTTAACCTTTGTTTTATTAATATTGATTCTCATCCCATTCTGTCGCACTGAATTTCCAATTCAGTAAGCAATGCTTGCAAGCCCTTGGCTAACTGACAAACTAAAGCTTGGTCATCGGCAAACCTAACTGATTTTACAAATTCCCCACCCACCTTCATTCATACCTCCAGTTCTTCCCATGCCTCTTTCATCATTTCCTCGGCATATAGGTTGAACAGTAACGGTGATAATGGGCAACCCTGTCTGACACCTCTTCCTAACCCTGCCCAACAGGACTCCCAATTCCTCACTCGCATCTGAGTGTTCAGAGACATATACAGGTTGCGGATTAGCCTCCTGTCCCGCCAATCTATTCCTATTTCCTGCAATATACTCATTAGTTTTTCTCAATTCACTCTATCAAATGCTTTTTCGAAAGCTACAAAACAGGCAAATGCATCCTGGTTCTGTTCTATATTCCTCACGATTAATAATCTCATTACTGCAATGGCATCACGCGTATCTTTCCCCTTCCTAAACCCAAACTGATCCTCCCCTAAGTAATCATTTGCCCTATTCTCTATCCTTTTGTTTATAATCCTGAGAACAACTTTAGCTTCATGGGATATCAAACCTATCATCCTGTAGTCCTCACATGATTTTCCCCTAACCTTTTTGGAATTGGAATTAAAAATGATCTCACAAAGTCTTCCGGCCAGATTCCCTCCTCATAAATACTACGGATCAGCCCATATAGCCTCTTCCTCCCACATTTTCCTAAGCCTTTTAAAAGTTCGGCGGGAATGTTATCCACCCCCATGGCCTCATTTAGTTTCATCTCCCTTAATGCCCTTTCTATCTCATTGTCTAGTATGCCTGGACCTAAGCTATCTTCCTCTACGTCATGTTCCTCTTCTATGTCTAACTTTGTTGGTCTAAGTTCTTTATTATTACAGTTCTTACTTATACTACCTTGATCAAAAATTTCCCGGAATTTATTCAGAAAATTAAAAATACAAGTTTATTCATCTAAATCTATATTGTCCCCTTCAAAGTAATCCCCATCGACTGCAACACACTTATGCCAGCGCTTGATCCAATCCTCGAAACATTTTTTATATTCGGTTTTCGGTATGTCCATCAGTGCTTCCTGCGATTTTTCCATTACTTCCTCTCGGCTGCTAAAACGCGTTCCCCGTAATGGTTTTTTAACTCGATTGAACAGAAAGAAGTCACAGGGAGCCAAATCAGGTGATTTCGGTGGCTGTTGGATGGTATTTTTTGCATTTTTCGTCAAAAAATTACGAATAATGATAGCACTGTGCGACGGTGCGTTATCATGGTCCAAAATCCACGAGTTTTCTGCCCACATTTCTGGTCTCTTTCGGCGAATTGCTTCACGCAAACGTCTCATAACGCCCAAATAATACTCTTTGTTTACTGTCTGGCCTTCTGGCAAAAATTCATGATGCACTACACCGTTGTAATCCATGAAAACCGTCAGCATTGCCTTCTTTTTTGACTGAAAACGACGTGGTTTTTTTGGTCTCGGCTCATTTGGTGAACGCCATTCACTTGCCTGATGTCTGGATTGCGTGTCGTACTCATAAACCCACGTCTCGTCTCCAGTAATGATCCTTTTGATGAATGTGGGATCGGATTCAGCCTCGCAAATCATGTCTTTTGCGACGTCAACACGGTCTCTTTTTTGCATGAAATTGAGGTCTTTTGCTGCTACACGACGGAAACCCAAATCATTAACCACAATGTCTTGGGCGGATCCATAGGCAATGTTCAAGTCCTCCGCTATTTCTCTGATGGTTAATTTGCGGTTATTGACCAACATTTCTTTTACTTTATTAATTTTTTCACCGACTTTCGATGTCGATGGTCTGCCACTGCGTTCATCATCTTCGATTGACTCACGACCACTTCTGAACCGCTCGTGCCACTGGTAAACGACCGTTTTTTTTAGAGAATCGTTGCCGAAACACTTTTCCAACATTTCCAACGTCCGTGCGCCACTAAATCCGTTTTTTACGCAAAATTTAATACAAGTTCGTTGTTGCAAATTTAAATCCATTTCTGCAATTGTAAAAAATCGCCAACACACACAGAGATAGATGTACTCTTGGCTACGTAACTTTTGCAAATGTCAAGTTATGACACTAAGATTTAAAGGGAATATCAACAACAGATGTACCAATTTAACAAAAAAACAGAACTCAAATCGGAACGATGGGAGCGCCACACGGTGGTTATTCCGGGAACTTTTTGATCAAGGTAGTATTCCATCCATCTCTCTTGGATCTTCCCTGCATCCAATTTTACCTTACCCACCTTATCTCAAACTGCGATCGTTGATCTCCCTTTCTTACTTCCCGATAAAGAGTTAACTTTGCTGTACAGCGCACCGATTTTACCCTTCCTCTGCAGACTTTCCATATCCTCGCACTGTCTTCCACCATGCTTCTTTGCTTTATTTGTTGCCCGCCTCAATTTATTGTTTAATTCTTTGTACTTCATTTTGCCTAATTTTGTATTTACATTCTTCTATTTTTGCCGGTCATCCATCTTTGTAATCATCTCATCCGTGATCCATGGCTTCGTGGCCCTTTTAGCGTTAACGATTCCAATAGTGTCTTTTGCAACTTTAGACAACCCTTTCTTGATACATTCCCATTTTTCCTTGATAGTACGTAGCTTTTCATCATCCGCCATGATTTCCTCTACCACCTGTTTGAATTCCTTCATTTTCAAACCATTTAATGCTTCTACATTCCATTTTCCAACTCGCCGCCCCTGCTGTATCTTTTCGAAACGGACGCTACAGTTCATAATAACTAAATTGTGGGCTCAGTCCGCATCCGCTCCCGGGAAGCTGTGCGAATTTATCACACTGTTGCTAAACCTGTGCCTAACCAGGATATAATCTAGCTGAAACCTCTCTGAGTCACCTGGCATTTTCCATGTATACCTGCGTCTTTTGTGGTGTCTAAACCAAGTGTTGGTGGTGACTAGCCCGTCTCCAGCAGAACTTAACTGCTTTCTCCCCGCGGTCATTCCTTGTGCCTAAACCGTAGTCCCTGACCTCATCACCATCTCTTCCTTCGCCTACCGTCGCATTCCAATCCCCCATCACTATCAAATGTTTCCCTGCAGGTTCAAACGCGATTATGTCCGCTAACTGATCGTATATCCTATCGTCCTCCTCTGCCTTCTGGTTGCTCGGTTGCATGTACACCTGAATAATGACCAAGTTCGTCGGTTCTGTTTTTATCTCTACTAGTAGTATTCTGTTACCTGCTCTATGTTGACTACGCTTCTCCCTACCTCTTCATTTATTACTATAGCAACCCCTCGTTGGCTCTCGTCGCCGCCGCTGTATATTATTCTATATTTATCACTCCAATAATTCCCGCTATATTTCCATCTTACCTCACATAGACCGAAAATATCGATATTTCCCCTGTCCATCTGTCGCTTATCATTCTCCAATATCCCTGTCCTCATCATTGTCCTAACATTCCACGTTCCTATTCTAATTAATTTGGTCTACTCCTGCTGCGTTTTCTGTCCTGCTGCTGCCGGTTTCCTCTTGCAAGGGTTAACCCTTAGGGTTTGTTTAACGTGACACCATGACTTCTTGGCCGCCCCACTTGGGTCCGACGCCATCGCAGCCGCCTCACTGAGGAACAGACGCTGCGTGGACTACCTTTCGTCTGGCTCCTTATCTTCGACCTATCTGGCATTGGTGACCCTACCAGGAGCAATTAATATTACTCCCGCCAGCACAGCTCTAGGTGTCATCGGAACGCACGAGCCATTCCACCACGTCAAGATTGTAGTCCGGGGAGGGTTATATATATATATATATATATATATATATATATATATATATATATATATATATATATATTTCCAACAGGAATACTTTATTAGTTGAATAATATATCGGTCCTTTCTATTTTATAATTTCCATTTCATCTGTACTTATCGTCATTTTAGAGATAGCTTCACATACCTGTGATTATAAATATGAAAAAATAGCAGTCTTAAGTTATGTGAATATTTATTTATAAAATGAAAATGTTAAGGGGTTAAGAACCGATTTCAATTATATTTTGCAAAAAAATTAGTCTCCATTCATGCGGTAAATAATTGATAGTAACGACCAATGAATGCATTGAATCATAAATGCTTTTGACTATATCTACCGTAAGTATGCAGAAGATTAGAGCCAGGCGATTGAAATCAATTCCAAAGATGAGAAAGATCAAAATATCAAAAAAAACTATGAACGCGACGACAAAATATGTCGCCTCACTGCTTTTATGCTATGATTTGAAAGTCGAAACGAGACAAAGAAACTGCGGGAGATGCCGCAACAGTAACTTTTAACGGTCACATCCGGCATCTCCCTCAGTTTATATGGAATTTGTCAAGGTGTTAACAGATAAGTGTTTAAAAGTTGGCTCTTTAACAGTGTGGCGCATCCCGCACACGACTACGAATACCTGTGGCATTGTATGTACGGTATTTCGTCACAACATCTTGTTCCTTTAAAACCCTCAAAATTTCTGAGTTTAAGAGGAGGCCTCGATAGCAGAGCACAGGCATGTCCTGCCTGTGTTCACCGAGTGTCTCAATTTCGCCGGCGTCCGAGGCTTCGGCCGCCGGGATTCGGAGAGCGGCGGTGCCTGACTAACTCGGAAGTCGAGGTTCCGATCGTGTTTTGTGTCGAGCGGCGGTTGACCGCCTAGTTCTTCAAGAAGCGTGCGGTTTAACTCTCGACTTCTGCTGCCGGGAAGGCCGTGCTTTCGTTCTGTTTGCTGGATCAAGACTGGCCTTGACTCTTGGTGTAGAGCTTAGGCTCATTTTTATTTGCTACCAACGGTTGCGTGTAGCGGGGAGGGAGTGCGCACGAGTGTTTATTTCTTTCTTGGAGTGCTTTCGGTGCGCTCTCCATTTTTTCGCGCTGGCGTGCTCAATTTGATTTGTTTCAAAATGGTCGAACATCACGTGGATACGCTCGCCTTGCAAATTGACGATAAGGCGAAGGCCCCTGCTCCGTTGGAGGTCCACCTCCTTACACTAGAGTCACTGGGCCTCACACCGGAAAAGATTGCGGCGATATAATTTGGATATAACCGCCATTTGGTATCCCTGAAGTTGGCAACTGAAGCTACTATGAAGAGGATTCTATATTATATCCCACGAAAGCTACCGTTTCCATCCCTAACGATCCGAGGACGACGATTAGCATTGACGAGACCTTTGGTAGCCTTTGTAATGTCAGGGTTCTTCGTCTTCCCGTGGAGACCCCATTGGAAGATATAACAAGTGAGCTTCAACGTTTTGGAAAAATCCATCGCTCGTGGGAGAACAGGTGGGAGGGCGACCAAATGGCGCGCGTGCTGACAGGTACGACAGTGGTGCGGATGACGGTGGAAAGAAACATCCTGTCGTACCTCCCCATTGGCGGCAACCGGGCCATCATCATCTACGAGGGTCAGCGCCGAACCTGCGCCCGTTGCAACCAAGAAGGCCAAGGTGGAGGAAAGCCAAGGTGTCCGCAATATTCCCAGGGCTCCTCTAGAGGTGGACCAATTCGATCTATCTCCTCCAATTTCTCCCGACGGAGCCCCTTCGGCAGATGACCTCCAGTCCGCTCCCGGCCCCCCCGAGGCCACCTCCTGGGTTGGGCCGGTCACCAGCTGTGCTGCCTAAAAGAATGCCCCCCGTTGAACGCTGCCGAGTTACCCGCTCTTCGTAGAGACCACGGCTGGGTCTTCTTCTTCGGACGAGGTCGAGGGGGAGGTATGCAGTGACAACTCGAGGCCTCGATCGTCGGCCCGTCGGACGAAGCGTCCCGGGAAGCGGCGAAGCTCTTGTCGCTTGGGCTCGAGCGGGGACCGAAGCGACGTAAGCCAAGACCAGGACTCTGGTAAGTAATGTCCGGTGCCCATAGCTGTCCTCTCATTCCACCAATTAATATTATTTCGTTTAATATTGCTGGGGTTTATAGCGCTTTAAAAAGTGCAGTCCAACGTTTTCCCCGCGATCTCAGGGCTGATGTAATCCTCCTTCAAAAGGTAAAAGAGGACATACTCTGGGATACAAACATCTTTCAGGCTTTCGGCAATTTCGCCACCACCCTAGTCCGAAATGGCATTTCGTTCTCTCATGTTCGCCGCCACGCATCAGACCGAAAAACGTTCGCTTTCGTGAATGGTATCCATATCACGAACCTTTACGCTCCCTCCGGTGAGCGCGTGAGGACAGAGCGCGAAACATATTTTAATGAACTCCTTCTCCCCTACCAGTATTCTTTCTTGGGGAGGGCCATATTGGGCGGAGATTTCAACTCCAACTACCGCCGAGAGGGTAGTGCCTCCGGAAGGGATGGGGTGACATACTATCCAAGCCAGGCACTCTCACTGATTCGAGCGATTGACGCAGTGCTTTCTTATTGCGCCGGTCCCACCCCCTTCACGCGATCAGGGCCTAACTCTCGGACGCGAATTAACTGCCTCTTCCTCTCGGCATCCCTAAAAAATGATGTTTAGAGAGTGGACACGTGCCCCTACGCGCGGAAGTATCTGGCCAGAAGTTTTCGTCCTCAGCGTCTACCCAGTTAGTGAGGGGTGCCTGAACTTCCTCCCGGAATGGCGCCACCTCAACTACATATCCCCTTTTTACCTTTTGTTCGCTGCTACGAATGTTACAAAGTAATATGGGGACATTGCCTTCAGGTGACACCGAAGCAATGCTCGGCAGAATTAATAAATCTCTCTCGCTTCCAATGACTCGCACTTCTTTGCCTTCAACCATCTGACTCTTTATCTTCGACAACACAACGGATAACGGCGCTACTCTAATAGAGTCCTCTGATACAGTTTTGCTCGATCGGCCAATCCCATTACTAGCGCCGGTCTGAGTTTCGCGAACTTTGCCATCGCACAAGGGGACAACAAATCTATCCTCTCTTACTGGCGCAAAAACAAAATCATCACCCGACTTCTTTATCCCAAACGGGGAGTCGGTGGAAACCTCGAAGACATCGCCATTAACTTCGTCCCTAGCGGTGCAGCTTGCTTGCGACGCGGGTGGCAACCTCTCTATGACTCTTTCGGCCTTCGCCACCTCTGCTTATTTCTGTGAATCCTTATTTAGAGATCCGTGATCCTTATTCCCTTCTGTCGATTCCTCCGTCGTTACTTGAAAACAAATTCCCTCCATACTGCCGTTTATTCGCGAGTTACATTTCATTATCTCTGCCGGAAAAGCACTTTGGTTTTTAGTGTCGCTTATCGTTTTTTCCTCAAGGGATGCTAAATTATACGTGGCCATTTGCGAATCATTGCCATTAATTATACCATAAATGAAAGAATCAAACGCCTTGACCTCTTCGGAAACTCCAATTTCATGGGCGCCTATGGGCTCGTTCATCTGCGATGTTACGCCATTAGATTTAAGGTCTGTCTCGTGTCCCTCACCCATTCTTATTTGCCGTTTATTGAACGATATACTTTTCCCGTAACGAACCATAAAATCAAGGCAACAATTTCAGAGTGTTAAAATCATTCGCCTCGACTGGGATTCAAACCCAGATCCCGCAATATCCGGTTGAGTGCTTTAGCCACTTAAGCTACCGAGGCGTCCTCTTAAACTCTGACATTTTTGGGCTTTTAAGGGAACAACAGCCCTCGACCGGATATTGACGGATCTGGGTTCGAATCCCAGTCAAGGCGAATGATTTTTACACTCTGAAATTGTTGCATTGAAATGCACATTGGCGGATGACTCCGTTAAAAGTTACTGTTGCGGCATCTCCCGCAGTTTTTTTGGAATTCATAAAATCATGGCCTAGAAGACCGTCATAGTTCGTTTCCCCCAAATCCACTAGTAAGATGTCATGGGGATATAATTTATGATCAATCAAAAATAGCACGAACTCTCTCCGATGATTGGCAAGGGATGACCTGACGCGCTTCGCACCCGAGAATTGTAATCAGAATTCCTTAATTGGCCAAAAGGAAATTTTTTACTATCAATGATGGTAACGGCTGCTCTCGTTTCCACTAGAAAATTGTTATCTTTCTTAAATTATTAACTAATATTGTCCATCCTGCTTCTTGAGTTAACACTAGAATTAAATCTGTCCCGACCTCCCAGTCGGGAGATCGGCGTTTCCCGCCACGAAGGGATTTTCGCGCCTCGGGCAGCGTCTGGGAAGATGGCCAGTCCTTTGACAAATGCCTCATTTCACGAGCGGGCAATCTTTAGCCATATGATTTTCATTTCCACAATTTAAACACAAAGACGGCCTCGTTCCCCTCTCCCTCCCTCTACACGCTCGACCAATGGGACCGGTTTTACCGCAGCGAAAGCAAACGCGTGCGCCGTGATTATCTATCCTTCGGTGTCCATACTTGCACCGGGGGAACCAGTCTTACATTGAAACCCCTTCCGACAGCCTGTGCGGCGTTAATTTGTTCCACGGGAAACTGCCAACCTGCAACATTTGGCGGATTCGCGTTCATACCCTACCAAGGCGTTATATTTGGAGATGGCGGCCACCTAGGGGGTTACTGACACAACCACGCATGAGACTGTTGTGGTGAATTTACGTCTCTGTTGACGGCGTAATTTCTGACACTAGCTTCTTCAACGCTTGCGAACCCTTCTGTCTCAATCAAGTTTGTTGGATTACGAACCAACACAAACCTACCAATCTCTTCCTTCAGCCCAATTAAATATTGCACACGAAGTCTACCTTGAATTCTTCGCTGTTTCTGAATCAATATCGCACCATGACTCGCGTAGCCTACGGGCGACATGGCGCAATCTGGTTGGAAACTCTGCGACGCTCTCCAGCGGTTTTTGTACGCAAGTGTTAAATGTTTTTTCTAACATGATTGGAGATGCCTTTAGGGAAAATCTCCTTTTGAGATTAATGGAAAAGTCCGCGTATGAACCTAATATGTGATGATTTGCAGAGACAAAATCCGCGGCGGTTCCTCAAAGCCGAAGTTGAGCGACTCCTAAGGTCTGTGCTTCATTTCCAACTACTAAGATGACTTACAATACAACGCTTTCCAAAAATTTGCCAACCCCAATCTCATCTTCCCCGCTAAACGTTGGAATTAAATAAATCTGGCTGCCAATAGCGGCGGTTTGCGCTGCTTCTCCGCAACCATTTTGCGGACTCGCGCTACTTCCCGGCTGTTCTAACACATTAACCAAAGGTGTGAAGTTGAGTGCACTGCCGAATTTCAATCCAATTGCGGTTTCGTGATAATCGAGAAAAGGGTTAGGGTTCCCCAGTCTATGAGGGTTAAGGCCATCCATCGCGAAATTCAACCCAATGCTAATTACATTAAAATTTGACTGTGCTTATTTAATTTATTTTTTCATACTCCGAGTGTATCCGATACCCATGGTGGGCGCTGAATGGGCTAATTGATGGTTCCTGATGAAGTGACCCTTAGTTTAATTGCGCGCAGAGAATCGCGATGAGGTTATAGCACGTGCCTTAAAATAATAATTCGTTAGGTCAGCACAGATTAGCATATCCCACCTGTCCGAGAAAATTCGGAACTTCCGATTTAAAGAGGTACACGGGCACATGATAATCTATGAGACACTGTCGCATACACTGAATAAATCACTAGTCCAACCGTGCAACCCCTCACCTGACACCAATATGTCGCTACGGGGGTTTCTATGGTGCGACACAAAGGGTATCGGGGAAGGTCAGAGGAACTACACCGAGTATTACCAAAGCAGCCGTATATTACCCAACATCAGTCATAATGCACCATTTACATAAGTATAAGCAAATTATGGATGGCTAGACCCTCGGTAAACCAACGCGAGGGCGGGCAGAATTAAAATGGCAGAAAATTACCTTGGACAGGGTAAATGCAGGGTTGACGCGGTCACGAAACACATAACCAAACGGAGCCCTCGTCCGTCGGAAAGGAAGGGAGTATTGCAGAGTGGACGCGGTCACAATGAACGTAACCCTAGCTCGAAGTAATAGAGCCCTAGTCCGAAGTTTAGTCTGGAATATGACACACTGTCGCAACAAGCGCAACATAGCCGAATCATCGTGCGCAGCAACACGAGTTGCCCGTTAAGAATAGGCGGCAACCGTAAGTTCCTATTGTATTTAAAATGCTCATTTTGTATGTTACGCTGGTTATTCTTTGCCGCTTGCGCGCGCGCGATTTGGAGCTGGCGTTGCAAAACGTGATCGTACGGGGGTACCTCCGTGTAACACGGTAGGAGGGGTCGTAAGACATCATCCCAAGGCATATCCAATTCCCTCCCATATAAAAGGTAAGCAGGAGTTTGCTCTGTGATTCAACGTTTGCTATTTCTGTACACAAATAATGCAAAATTTAGTTGATCGTTCCAATCCGAGTGGTCTTGGTTGACATAGTGAGAAATAACGGCGGCAAAAGATTGGTGCGCCCTCTCCAGCCTACCATTGGAAGCGGGATTGTAAGGGGAGGTAAAAATTGTCTTTACTTTCAATAGATCACAAATTCGCCTCATAAGCTGTGATGTGAAATTGGCACCTCTGTCAGTGAGAAGGGTGGCTGGCACCCCATGACGGCAAATGTTCTGCTCTACGAAGGCTCGAGCTACAGTTTCTGCGGATTGATCGATGATAGGTATGGCCTCAAGATACCTCGTAAGATAATCTTGACATGATAGTATGTAGCGATTGCCTCTATTGGATACTTTTAATGGACCAATTATATCCAAAGCAATTTTCTCGAACGGATATGACGCTTCGGTGACAGGTTGAATAGGTATTCTTTCCTTTCTTCCTTTTCGTTTCTTGCAGCTTACGCAATTACTAACGTAATCTCGAGTGTCGGCGTACAGCCTTGGCCAATTTAAATGTCTTTGCACAATATTTAATGTTTTGTCTATTCCTAGATGTCCTGCAAGGGGGCTGTCATGGCATCTTTGTAATATGTAATCTCTCATGCTTACGGGTGCACAGATGGTGTATAGTGGATCGGGGGTCTTAACGTGGATTTTATAGAGTACTCCATGCTCGTCTACGAGATAGTTGGGGTTTCGTTCTTCCGCTAGCGTACGCAGTGGTCGAAGTTCCGGACAAATTGACTGTTCTTGCGCAATCTTGGTTTTATCCCAAACTGGCTCGTATTCCGTGTCTTGATGGAGGGCATTTACTATTGGGTTCACTGCGCGGGAGAGAGCGTCTACGTGCGGAATATCTTTTCCTGCTTTGTACTGTATTGTAAACGAGTATTCGGTGAGCTCCATTATCCACCTAGCAAGTCTGGGTTTCGGCTCGGAAAGGGCAAGTAGCCATCGGAGCGGGCTATGATCAGTGATTAAAGTGAACGGACGGCCTAAAAGATATACTCTGAACTTTCTAATCATATGTACGACCGCCAAACACTCAAGTTCAGTGGCGGAGTATGCTTTTTGCTGCTGTGTCAACTGCTTGCTGGCGCATGCTATCATATGCTCGCCATCTTCAAAATTCTGCGACAGCACTCCTCCAATCGCCACGGAAGAAGCGTCAGTGGTCAAAATGAATTCATTCGAAAAGTCAGGGAATCGCAATACGGGTTGACTCGTGAGACAAGCCCTTAATTTTTCAAAAGATTCTTGTTGCTCTCTTTCCCAAATAAAGCCCGTATCCTTCCTTGTTAGCGAGGTAAGAGGACTCGAAAATTGAGCAAAATGCAAAATAAATTTCCTGTAATATCCCACTAACACAAGGAACGATTGCAGTTGCTTAACGTTACGTGGTGCTGGAAAACTGCTTATTGCATGTATTTTTTCTTCATCGGGTTCCAACCCATTAGCGGAAACGACGTGACCGAGGAATTTCACTCGTGTTTGTAAGAATTCACATTTTTGTGGTTTCAGTTTCAAATTCGCTTTCCTCAGTCTTGAAAAAATTTCTCTCAAGCCTAGTATGTGTTTTTCCATGCTCTCATCATGCCGTAATATGTCGTCGAGATGGAACAAAACTCCTCGATTGATCATTCCATCTAGTACGGTTGTCATAAGACGCATGAATGTGGAAGGCGCGTTCGAAAGGCCGAATGCCATCCTGTTGCACTCGTAGTGCCCGTCTGGAGTGCTAAAAGCGGTTTGTGCCCTGTTTTTTTCGTCTACTTCAACTTGCCAGTAACCTTTAGATAAATCTAGGCAACTGAAATATTTTGTCCCTCCTAACTGATCGAATATTTCGTCCATATTTGGCAGTGGAAATACTTTCTTTCTAGTGACGGCGTTCAGAGCGCGATAGTCAATGCAAGGCCAATACTTGACAGGTTCTCCTGGAACATGCTTTTTCTTTACTAGAATCAGAGGAGCAGACCATGGACTGGTAGATGGAGATATGACTCCCTGTTCAAGCATATCCCCGATGGACTCCTTAAGAGCTTCTCTTTGAGAATGAGGGACGCGATATAGAGACTTTTTAATTGGTTTGGAATCTCCCACATCTATGGTATGCTGTACCAGGTTGTGCATCCCAATTTAATATCCCCGTGGATAAAAATATCTGCATACTCTAGTAAAAGTTGCTTTAAAGAGTCAGTCGCTTCATTTGGAGTATCAGAAAACGAGAATAGTGACAGTAACTCAGCGGTGGAGTGGTGCTCGGGCCACATTTCTGGGGTGTCTGTTTCAATCGAATTTACAGCTAGTAATTCATGACTTTCTGAAAAAATGTTGAAACTGTATAAGGACCCTTTTCTTAACATCTTTTGTTCGGGCCGTGTGTTACACAACAACAAAGGTATTACACCATCGGGGGAGACGGTTGCTAGAACTGGAAGTATTAATACATCTCCCTCCCTTCCCTGAATAATGATATCCTCGCCATAATAGTCCTGAATCTTTGTACTCGTCAACATAACCGAGCGTGGAGGAATTTTAATTGTATCAACAAATGTAGCTTCATGCGACGCTTTCTCTTGCGTACAGGTTACTCGTCCTTCTGTCCCGCAATTACTTTCTGCATGGACTACGGATGGATCGCTTTCAACAACTGACGTTTTACATTCGCCTTTCTGCCCAACAGTTAGATTTGCTCCATTAAAAATTTCTCGCGTACAGGTTACTCGTCCTTCTGTCCCGCTAGAGTGAGTGGCCTCAACCAAGACATCTTCAGTATCCCCAAAAATGTCCCCAAGCAAACCGGTGCTTGTGACTTCGATTCCTGACGGCACTAATATATCACCACTCAACTCTTCCCAATTAATATTAAGCAAATCATCAACAGCCACGAGTCCATCATTCACTTAATCCTTTGAGCTTCTGCTGGCGTTATCCTCTTTGAAAGATTCATTACTCTGTGTTTTAGGCACTGCTTGGATATCATCACTTGAAATTATGTCCTCTAAAAATACAGCGGACATTTTCTGTTTTGAGTAACCTGATTTTGACATGGTTTCGTGCCCTTCTGTTATTTTCATTTTACCTTCTC
This sequence comes from Hetaerina americana, assembly GCF_022747635.1. Classification (NCBI taxonomy): domain Eukaryota; kingdom Metazoa; phylum Arthropoda; class Insecta; order Odonata; family Calopterygidae; genus Hetaerina; species Hetaerina americana. The sequence continues at coordinate 263,959 of NW_027286784.1, forward strand.
CGCTCGAAATGCTACTTCCGTATTTTACAATGAAGTCTAGTCCGAGGATACCGTCATACGGTACTTTCCCTAGATTTGCAATCAATGTATCGTGAGGGTAAACTTCTCCATCGATAATGAAAGGTATGTTGCATTGCCCTAGTGTGGCGAGCGCATGGCCGGAGGCACTTCTCACAGGGGAGGAATAGTCGTCAATTTTTAGGTTTCCAAAAGGGAAACTTGTACTCTGCATAATACTCACAGCGGCACCGGTATCCACTAAAAAGGAATACACTCTACCTAGTACTGTAACCGAGACCGTCAAGCCGACTTCTGGTGCTACGACGAGCACTAATTCGTCCCCGACCTGCGTGCCGGGGTGGCCGCGTTTCCCTGATCTCGCTTTTGGGTGGGGGTGGGACAATCTATCGGGCGATGGCCCGCTTGCTTGCACACGCCGCAAATCATCAGAGGGCAATCTTTACTGACAACTACATCTACATAATACCCCGCAAGCCGCCGCAAGGGCGTGTGGCGGGGGGTGTTAGGTCACCAACCGTAAAAACGAAAAATACCACATGCAAAAAACAACACGGAAAATTACAACCCAGCAGCGCACACACTCATGCAAAACTCCCTCCATCCAATACTCATGCAAACACATACACCGCCAAACAACAAAAAACTGCACCCCAGGATACAGCACGAAAGCCATCCTAAAACACGCAAGCCAGGACACAACAAGCAAGAATGTGAAACATCACTACCACATGAAAATGCACCACAAAACACTCAACCCCCCAAAGAGACAGTAAAAGGAAGGGAATTCGACCCAACGTTGCAGGTAGCAGGAATTTCCCCCCGCGGAGAGGGACGAGGGATTGAAAGGGAAACTTAAAAACAGATGAACAGAACACGAATGAGGTCATTCGGAAAGAATGGGTTATTATAACAAAACACATAAGGTTAGTGGAGGAGCATGCATTTAAGTAGAACTAATTATTTTTTAGACACTGAAGGGTGGCAAGTGGAATTTTTACTATCTATAATCCTACAGTTGCTATCCCGTATTGTCCGTGGGAAGAAGGAGTCCTTGAGTCGGCTAGTCCTGGCATCTATTTCCCGAATTTTATATGCATGATCCAAGCGACCAATGTATGTAGGAGTACGAATAATCTGCGAGACCTCGGTGCTGAAACATGCGGATCTGAATTTATTTAATAATTTCAGTCTTGCATTGAATCGTCTCTCTTCTAATGATTCCCACCCCAAATCCATGAGCATTTCGGTAACGCTTTGCGTTTTATCGTAGGAATTTTTTACAAAACGGGCTGCCCGGCGTTGAACCTTCTCAATTTCCCGAATGAGACCTTTTTCACTCGGGTCCCACACGCTGTATGCGTATTCTAAATGAGGCCTTACAAGAGCGTGGTAACAACGTTCCTTGACCTTTGAGTCACTTTTGCCGACAATGCGTCTAATGAATCCCAATTTTTTATTTGCTTGACCGCAGACTTTACGTATGTGAGTCCCCCAAGTTAAGTCTTTGGTGAATGTGACACCTAGGTATTTTACCGTATCAACTACTGCTAGGTCACCTCCAGCTAATTTGTAAGCAAATCCCGTTGATCTTTTAAAGAAATTTACCACGGAACATTTATTATAATTTAGAGTCAATCCCCAGTTAGAACACCATTTAGTAATGCAATCTAAATCCTGCGCTAGAATAAAACGATCCTCATCCCCAGATATCTCCCGATAGATCACCGTGTCATCCGCGAACATCCTAATTTTACTTTTCACTTCGCGGTTCAAATCGTTAACAAAAATCAAGAAAAGTAACGGCCCGATTAAACTTCCCTGAGGTACCCCCGATGTGACTCGAACGCTGTCGGAACTAGTGCCATCAAGGACTACCCTCTGTTCCCGCTCTGAAAGAAAATCTTTAACCCAATTTATTACGCCCTTGTTTATACCCGCGACCTTTAATTTATGAATTAGTTTACCATGTGGGACTTTATCAAATGCCTTTTTAAAATCTAAGAAGATGGCATCCACTTGCCTACCTCTCTCACCAGATACAAGTAAATCATGTGTAAATAATCCTAATTGGGTTTCGCAGGAGCGGGTTTTCCTGAATCCGTGTTGATTGTCACTTAAAAAGTTAATATTGTCAAGGTGTCTCATTATTGAACTGACAATTATGTGCTCTAAGATTTTACAACAGATAGAAGTGAGAGATATAGGTCTGTAATTACTGGGATCCTCCCTGTCACCACTTTTAAAAATAGGCGTTATTTGCGCGGTTTTCCAAATCTTGGGCACTTTGCACTCTGTGAGGGATTTGTTAAATATAAATTCAAGGTACGGGGCAATGTTTGGAGCTAAATGTTTTATCACCCTAGCTGGTATATTTTCGGGACCCGGGGATTTGTTGGGTTTAATCTCATTAAGTAATTTTAGAATTCCTTGTTGGTCCACTGTTATTTTTTCCATGGGTGGAGTATGTATTGTTTCTTGGAGATATGCGGTGGCAACATCATTCGAGAAAACGCTTTGGAAGAATGAATTTAAGATGTTAGCTTTAACCTCGCTGTCTGTATGAATTATATTGCTACAATCCCTTAAGCAAGCCACGGTTTGTTTACTCCCATTTACTTCCCTAACATATGACCAGAAAGCTTTGGGGTCAGTGTCCAAGTGCTCGCAAAGTACTTTGCGTTTAAATTCCAGTAAGGCGCTACGTAATTGTTTTTTGGTTTCAATTTAAGAGGATCTATATGTGTCCCATAATTGTGTATTCTCAGGAGATGATGTGTTCACGCCTGCCCTCTTTACCCTAGAGTGTAGCATTCTCTGCTTTCGAAGGGCTTTTCTAACGTCTTTATTGTACCACCTGGGGTCGCGATTTGCTTTAACGTATTTTATAGGTATGAAATCTCCGATTCCTTTTTGCATGATATTGACAAATTCTGTCCAAGTTTCTTCCACGTTGACATGACTTAAGCGGGTTTTGAACTCGGGTAGTGAAGAGTTTAATTGATTGGCAAAAGATTCAAAGTCTGCTTTATGGTAATTATAAATTTTTCTTTTTGGTTTAACAATCTTTTTTATTGCTATGTCCAAATGGACATTAATTGCTTTATGGTCACTCAAGCCCTCATCAGTTGATACACTAATAATACGTTCCGGCGTGTTTGTAAGAAATAGATCCAATATGTTTTTTCCACGGGTGGGCATGCGTACTGCTTGATGAAGGGAGTTTCTTTGAACCAATTTTATCATGGAATTGCAAGATTCGCGATCGCGGGTCCCAGATTTAACGATATTGCTGTCCCAATCTATACCAGGGAGGTTAAAGTCGCCACCAATTATGTTTATGCTGTTATTATATTTACGTGTAAACTTGTGAATTTGATCGTTGAGGGTGTGAAGTGTTTTCAAATCTGAGTCTGGAGGTCTGTAGAAAGAGCATAAATTTATGTTGGGTTGATTGGTCCGTAGTAAGGTGCACCAAACACTTTCTATGTTATTATTTTCAAATGAAACTTGCCTGCTTTCAAAATGACTTTTAACTGCCACGAAAACCCCTCCTCCGGGTCTTGTATCTCTATCGTGTCGGTAGACTTTGAAATCTATTGGGAAAATTTTTTGGTCATTAATATCATTGCACAGCCAACTCTCTGTGCCTAATACTATATCAGCGGAATGAGTTTGGATTATGTGTTCTAGATCTGCTGATTTGTTCTTGAGGCTTCTGCAATTTATAACAAGTATAGTTAAATTATTTTGATGTTGAATAACGTCCTTATTAGTGCCTGACTGTAATTTAGGACGCCTTTGTGGGGAAGTGCGTGTCACATGTCTTTCTAAATCAATGCCAGTGTTGTCAATGACTTTTATATATTTATTAATAATATTATACGCGCTATCCCCAGGTGTTATTGACCCACTAAGTGACCTGCCCTCTATCCTAAAAAAGGCCTACAGTGGTCGAGTATCCTATCCGCTACCTTACTCGCCGCTTCCGCCGTGTAATGGACCCGAGATCGCTTAAGGGGAGTCCTGCAAGATGGGAGGGTTGGTCTGAGGTCGACGAAGGAGGCTCCTATGTCCGAGCAGAATCTCGATAGTCTCTGGTTTATGCCTTCCACTCGGCTCCAAACCAGAGACCCGCGATCCTCCCTCGGAACGATGCTGCAGACCGTTAGTCCCAGCCGAACCCCCTCGACGCCCTGGACGCGCTTCACCTCGGAGCTCAGTTCCCTAAGGGAACGGAGGACCTCCTCGGATCCATGGTCCGTGACGTCGTTGGTGCCCACATGGGCCACGACCTGCAGCCTAGAGCACTTCGTGCCTTTGACCGCCGCCTCGATCGCCTTCGTCACCTGAGGGACTCCTCCGCCTGATATACACCAGGCGGTCACCCGTTGATCGGCGCCTACGCGGCGCGCCCTTTCCCTCAATGGGACCATTACACGACGGACATTCGAGCTACCTATTACTACAATTCCCTCCCTTCCCGTTCCCTGTCGTCTTACCCTAGGCAGTGCCCTTGGAGTAGGGGTAGGGGCTGCAGGTACGGTGGTGCTGTCATCCGACAACACCTGGTACCTGTTGGAGACGGGGATGGTATCTGCCTCCGCAGAGTCCAATCCACGCCGCAGCGTTACCTTCCCCTTGCCTCGAGAGACAACCCTCCAATCGTCTGACCTACGGACGTGAGACACTCCCTCGTTGGGAGATGGGACACGGGGTAAGTCTCTAATCGCCCAGCCACGTGTAGCATTCGGACGAATCCGTGCACCCATATGGGCGTGGCGGGTTTTCGTATTCCCACCCCGAGCACCATCTCTCCCGAGGGGAGCCCTCCGGCCGGCGATCTCCGATCGAAGCTCCCGCACCATTCTCTCCAGCATGACGATACGGGCCCTTAAAGCCGCGCATTCGCCAGTGCCTTCGAGCATGGCAACAGGGGACCTAGATGAAGCCATCCTAATTAAACTACTGAGTTCCCAACAAAAGCTAACCTGTATACACTATACGATATACGCTAAAATGTATACGCTAAAATTTCTAAGAGGGGTTAGTTAAATTTAGCTCAATCAATAAGTTACGCTTTGTAAGTAAGTAAAGAAAGGAAAGAAAAAAGATGGTAAAGAAAATAAAACACTCACCGATAACCAATTAGATTCGACGGACAAAAACCACCGCGAGCCACTAAGAGTACCCACTAGGAATACCACCAAACTATTAAAAACTAATAATAAACAGCACAAAAACTAAATAAACTAACTATTTCACAAAATTAAAGCTAACACTAAACTACACTTCACTAGGGAAGAACAAACACAGAAGTAACAGCAGGCACGCAGGTAGTCTCAGGCAGGGTCGAACCGGTTCTAGGGAGCGAGCTCGAGCACGTCTGTTCTCGGCAGAAGCCAGGCAGAGAATGATACTGACATGGCTCCCTTCCCCACAGTTATAAAATGCGCGGGGTTTTGTACGGCAATAGCGCGCGATGAGTCCCACCTTTTTACAGTAATTACAAGTCCGAGGCGCATTAGTTACGTTCCCTCCACCCACCGGCAGTGTAGACTGTGGAGGCTTCGGGTGTACATTTGCCTGGATTGCGTACACTTGATCCGAAAGACTAGGGCTCACAGTGGGGTTTAAGATTGGCTCGAGATGGGGTTGAACATGACTCGTTGTGAAATATCGTGTCGGGTCACTGTACGGAAAGGTTGTCGGTGTCTTCACGTTAGGACTGCGCACGGGCGTACCAAAGTCATGGTTCTGCAAGAAGTTTACTTCCCTAACGCCTGAGTAATTACGAGTATTGAATTCCTCCAGGTTTGCAAATTCCTCAGCCTCTTGCATGGTTCTTGGATTGCGCACTAGCACGAATCGCCCAATTTTTCCCTAAGTCCGACCAAGAACTGTGAGAGGAGGCGGTTCTCGAGCATAATTCCTGTCGCTTGTGAGTCTGGGTCTAGAAAAGCATCTCTTAGTTTTCGTCCCAATTCCCAGAGACGGGAAGAATACTCGTTCACGCTTTCCAAGGGGCGTTGCAAACAGCTTGTGAACATTCTTTCAACGGAGACGAGTGAAATTTTGGGAATGAAGCGCTTTTTCATTAGTTTAGAAAAAAGTTTATAAGACTCAATAACGTGAGGATTTGACTTAATGAATTCAGCAGCGGTACCGCTCAGACGCAGCCGTGCTACGCTCAAGGTCTGATTCTCACTCCACCCGCTAAGATGACTCACTAACTTAAGATTGTTCCTCGATGCTTACGTCCCCATCACCGTTAACACTCGGAATTAGATGAATGTGATGTGCTGAAAATGTTTGTTGCATCGTCGGAGGGGAAACAGGGGCGCTTTCTATCATATTAACAGCGGAAGTAAAATCAATTAAGTTCGTATTGTTTGGAGATAAATCACGCTTCCAAGGCAGAGATTCGCCAAAGCGCCCATACGTGCCCTTGCCACCGAAATCCATTATGATTTAAAGACAATACGGCTAGGTCAAAATTCATTCGCCATATGTTAGCAATATAACCGATTCTCGTTATTAAAAAAATGGGGTTAGTTTCATCCACATCTACATCTACATAATACCCCGCAAGCCGCCGCAAGGGCGTGTGGCGGGGGGTGTTAGGTCACCAACCGTAAAAACGAAAAATACCACATGCAAAAAACAACACGGAAAATTACACCCAGCAGCGCACACACTCATGCAAAACTCCCTCCATCCAATACTCATGCAAACACATACACCGCAAAACAACAAAAAACTGCACCCCAGGATACAGCACGAAAGCCATCCTAAAACACGCAAGCCAGGACACAGCAAGCAAGAATGTGAAACATCACTACCACATGAAAATGCACCACAAAACACTCAACCCCCCAAAGAGACAGTAAAAGGAAGGGAATTCGACCCAACGTTGCAGGTAGCAGGAATTTCCCCCTGCCGGGAGGGAAGAGGGACTGAAAGGGAAACTTAAAAACAGATGAACAGAACACGAATGATGTCATGCGGAAAGAATGGGTTATTATAACAAAACACATAAGGTTAGTGGAGGAGCATGCATTTAAGTATAACTATTTATTTTTTAGACACTGAGGGTGGCATTTTCTTTTGGCATTACGCGTAACTACTTCTTAAATCGAAATTCAATCAAACGAATGAAGCATGATGGACGGAAGGCAAGTTGCATTTAAATAAGCCGCTCCAAGACTCCGCCACCCCACACCTGACACCAATATGTCGCGTGGACATAGTAGGGTTGGGTTCGTGGAATCAAAGAGGGGCTTTCATTGCTATACATTTATTGGACTTACTACACAAGGAGTCCGGCCCGGAAGGAAAGTGGAAGCGTAGAGACAACAGCGGAGAAAGCAAGGTTGACTTCTATGGGGCTCACAGTTTGATTTCAAAGCCGGGGTGATGTCGCGGGGGACATGATGCTAGTTCTAATGTTTCGGAAAAGCCAAGTAGATGGCAGTCTCAATACACAATGTCGCGGGGACATGATGCTCGGACATCTAGAAGGACTCATGCGAGCTAGTGTCCTTTTCGCAAAATCCGCGATAGCAAATTTGGTGAACAGTGGCTGGACACAGTCACCCCCTACCGAGGATAACCTGCTCTTTCCCCTACCGCTAATGATACGGAGTTCAGCGCCCGGTCTTTGTACCTGGGAATTCATATATAAACCCCGAGCGCCCCAACTTGATTGCCAGAATCAAGGAGACATCAGACGAGAGCCTACTACTTTTTTCGGATGTCCTCTAGCAACTCTGCTTTTCCGGTGGTCCAGGTGAGGAGGAAGACACACCGTCGTGCCAACTCCTTCGGAGACTTCATGTCCACGAAGAGAATTACACAGCGTGGGAATAATCGTCCGCAAGGCAAAGAACCTCCAGCTGTTTTGCCGGTGGTATCTAAGCCTTCGGCAAATTCATCAACAGGTGTTGAAGCCTTGGCTCTCAGCCCGTCGCAGTGCTTGGAGGAGACGAAGGCCCGAAGCGGGACAGCGGAGGCAACAGCAGACCTCGGCCCTTTACAGGGCCAGGTGGTGAAGGACACCGCAGGCGGCGTCAAGCGAAAGATGGCATCTGGAAGGAACCAGAACCCAAAGGTTCCGCGGTTACGCGGGTGCCGAATCTTCAAGGAGACGATAGGGCGGAGCGTGCGCTGAGCACAGAGGAGGGGGAAGGCGACGACGGATTTACCTTGGTTTCTTCCAAGAGGAAGAAAAGGAAACCGCTTCTGACGAACGACGCAGCCGTCCCGGAAGCCACACCTCTACCGGCACCGGCACCTAGGACGCTGCGACCACCGCCTATCGTCGCCTATGGGGTCGCCGACGTACAGGGACTGATTGACCAGCTGTCAGGCGACATAGGTGATGCTTTCGGTTTTGAAGTTCGAAGAGCTTTAATCCGGATCATCACCTTCAACAGAGAGGGGCATGAAAAGGCACTCTCCTTGCTGCAGAGCAAGAAAATCTAACACCACTCGCAGCCAATTGAAAGGGTGCCAGGGATGAAGCTGTTCATCAAGGGTATCTCTCGATGGATAGCAGTCGAAATGGTATCAAGGGACTCAGATCCCTCGGATACGAAATTCGTAGCGTACGTCGGCTTACGGTCACGGAGGTGGGAAAACCGGTCCCCATAGATCGCCACGTAGCGAACGTGGTAAAGACTCCATCGGCCATCGCCCCCGGGGACATCCGCCAGCTCTGCCACCGCTACGTCACTGTGGAGCGTTACCGTGGAGACAGAGGTCAACTCCACTGCAGCAACTGAATGCGGTTTGGACACATCGGCATAGCTTGCTGGTGTGCGAAACGCTGCATGCGCTGTGCTGGAGCACACGCAGTCAAGGAATGCTCCCGTGGAAGAGGAGATGATGCCATCTGTGCGAACTGCGGAGGACCTCATGCGGCCATCTCTCGCCGGTGTCCCGCCTTTCAGGAGGCTGAGCGGCGAACACACGCAAGCCAGCGCCAGGGAAGCAGGCGTCCAAAAAACCGGCAGCGGAACCGGGACAAAAACCATTCCGACAAGTCGATCACGCTACAACCTACGGCGCAATCCTGAAGGGCCCTTCTCAGGACAAGGTTCAGGCTCTCTCCGGAGAAGAGGGGAACATGGAGGTGGATATCACAGATCGACCCAGGGATTCTGAGGCGGTCCGAGAACCACCACTAGCGCCAGCCGTAGGAGAGGCCAACAAGGGGAACTCGTCACCCCCCCTACAGCCTCCCTCCGAAGGAAGCGACCCTTCCTTTTTCTTCCGAAGGGAAGAAGAAGAAAAAGTAGGCGAAGAAGAAATACCCGATCACCATCGGGGAAGAAGGAAAAGCCAATACGAAGCCAACCCAGAGGGCGCTTGGGAACACCCTCCGAACGGCAAGTGAAGAAGGCGAAAAACCAAGCCAGAAACAGGAAAAACGGAGAGAGGGGACATCAACTGATAAGTCTCCAGTTTCCGCAGAGTCCTCGCTGACACCAGACAGAGAGGACCAGGAATTATGGAAGACCATTGCCGTTATTGCATGCACCTTGAAGAAACTCGTCACCTCGACGCAAGGCAAACTTCTCCTCTCACTCCTGGAAGAACTGGTGCGCAGCAGGATCGGAAATTCAACCAACCATGGCTGAACGACCCGTCCTGCTTGCGCAATGGAACGCCAACGGAATTCTTCGCCGACGCGAGGAATTACGGGCGTTCCTCCAGGAGAAGGGAGCCATATTCGCCGCTGTCAATGAGACGCACCTTCGGCCAACGCGGTACAGGATGCCCTCCGGGAGGTGCGATCGGACCACTGGGAGGCGCACCTGCGGGAGGAGCTCCTTTTGGAAGACGGCAACGAGGACCTGCCGTCGGTGTGGAAGATATGCCGGAGGCTGCGGGCCCCTCTAAGACTGGACCCGATTATTACCGACGGAGACAGGGAGGCACGATCTCCCATGTAGAAGGCGGAACTGCTCGCTGATCACTTGGTCTGCAGCTTTTCACCCAATCCTGGGAATTCCGCTTCTGCCGAGATTGAAGAAGAAATTGAGGCGTTTGAAAGAGCCGGAGACGCCGATCTGAAAGACGCCTTGGAAATTCCGAGATTCGACGAGAAGGACGTCAAAGAGGCAATACGTCGCCTTCGCACGAGGAAGGCCCCGGGAAGCGAAAACATTCCCAATGTGGTCATTCGGGAGCTTCCAAAGGCGGCGGTGAGGACGCTGACAAAGCTCCTTAATGGCTGTGTCAGGATTTTCTACTTCCCGACCACTTGGAGAAGAGCGATAATCGTCTGCCTGCCAAAGTCGCAGAAATTGGAGATGGGTCCCGGAGAATTCCGGCCTATCTCCTTGCTCGACGGCTTCGGTAAGATATTCGAGCGGCTGCTGCAACGGCCGCTGACTGATTTCGTCCGGGAGAATGACATCCTCCCGGAGGCGCAGTTTGGTTTCCGTGCGCGGCATTCCACAGTCCATCAGCTGGTGCGAACGGCGGATTTCATCACGGACAGCTTCAACAGGAATATGGCGGTTGCTGGGGCCTTCTTCGACGTCAGTAAGGCGTTCTATCGCGTCTGGCATCCGGCTCTCTTGTTGAAGATGAGACGACTCCATTTCCCACCTTGGATTGTTCGGATGGTTCACTCCAATTTGAGAGACAGGACATTCACCGTGCAATGGCTCGGGGCGAATTCAATGGTGCGTCGGATCTCCGCCGGCGTGCCCCAGGGATCAGTCCTCGGACCACTGCTTTACAATATCTACTCCCACGACATTCCAACTCCACGTGGGAACCTCGAGATCCTGTCTCTCTCTGCCGACGATACGGCCCTCCTGTGCTGCTCCTGGCAGAAAGTGACCGCGGTGCTAAGACTGAAGAGCGCTTGGCGGATACCCTAGAATGGTCCCGCCGATGGCGCTTTGCTGTTAACGCACAGAAGACGAAAGCGATCATCTTCCATCCGGAAAATGGTCGGCCGCCAGGAGTGAACCTAACTGTGAATGGAGTTGCCCTACCGTGGGATTCCGAAGTTACCTACCTCGGAGTGCTGATGGACCGGAAACTCCTTTGGAACGCCCAAGCGCTTCGTGTACGTAGAAAGGCATTCGCGGCGCTTAATCGGCTCCGGCCGATTATCCGCCCGCCGGTCCTGAGTATGGACACGAAGCGTAGACTGTACCAAGCGTGCGTGCTGCCTGTCATCACGTACGCTGCTCCGGTATGGTCAGGAGTGTCGCGAACGAGTCTCGCTCAAATTCAGGTGGTGCTGAATTCTGCTCTTCGTGACATCATGGCAAGCGGTCGTTACGCACGCGTTTCCGAGATGCACGAGGACGGAAAGCTGGAAACCCTGGACGTCCTTCTGCCTAGAATATCTGGAAAATTCTTCATAAAAGCGGCAGAAGCGGAAGTAAAAGTAATTCTCCGGGTTGGCGACAAAAGAGACTGGCCATGGGACCGCTACTAGCGCCCCATAGCATCCCAAGACGAGCAAGACACCCTTCCGGCAAAGAAGAAGCCAAGGCTGCTCGAAGCGGGAATAAATCAAACGACTGACAACGCAGAAGAATTCTTCTCGCTTTAGTAGCCTTAGAGACTGGAAAGGGGCAGTGTAAGGGCTACGCAAGAGCCCTTGCAAGAAACTGCTCTATAAGCAAAGCAGAGCAGTGACTGAAGACACTAAAGGTTGTGGAAATCTCTTACGGAAGCCGAACCGGCTGTTGTCTCTACGCTTCCTCTTTCCTTCCGGGCCGGACTCCTTGTGTAGTAAGTCCAATAAATGTATTGCAATGAAAGCCCCTCTTTGATTCCACGAACCCAATCCTACTATGTCCACGCGACAAATGGAGTAAAGTTCTTGAGGAGTAATTTCCGGGAATATGTGGAATAGGCAAAGTGACAGGCAAGAGATGCTGCTCAACGCTGTTCAACGCTTCTGAATCCAACGAGGATGTATTATGGTTTTTTAAAATGCAATCGAGGGAGTCGGCAGAGGTATTTGCTTTTTCGCAGTCATCGTATAGTGATCTCCCATTATGTGGTATTGGCGGGATGGGTACCTTTTTCCTTCGCAGAAAGTGGGCTAGGGTCCAAACCGAATTGTCGTTATGTGAGAGTGAACTTATTTTCTCTTGCCAAGCTTTTTCCCAATGTGTTCTAGTTTTGGATGTTACAAGGTTTCGAAATGCACAGAAGCCGATTTTATCTTGGCGGAGATGAGTGCGTTGCCCTGAGGGCTCTGGCCTTGTTTCTAAGTGAAATGAAGTGCAATATATCCAGAGGTAGTGTGGCACCAGCGATGGAGGCTGGAGAAGGAGGTTAGCAAGAGCGATGAATGATTTTGGTAAGGTGCTTGTGAAATCTTGAGCCGCTTTCCCTATGCTGTCTGGAGTGCTAGCAGGACATGGGACAAGGTTAATGGCCAAGCAGTTTTCTTTAAATAGTTTCCAGGTAACTCTTCTAGTTGGTTCTGGTTTTATGGATGAGTTTAGGAATGCAGTAAAATATGGGGCAGTGGTCCAAGGCTGATTTATCTAGGTTAAGGATTTGGAATGCGATTTCTGCGGATAATAGAACTACATCCAGGATATCGGAGGAGTCGGGGTGATGATGGAAGTGGGTAGGGAAAAGCGGTGAGTAAAATGCAATATTTTTGGTAATTAGGAGCTTATGAAGGGCTCGCCCTCGTGTGATAGTGGTTTTGCAACTCCAGGCAGAATGTTTGGCGTTTAACTCACCACCTGTTATGAGCTTTTGGTGCAGTAGGGATGACAGTGCTGATAAGCCAGGGGCGTCTGACTTTGAGGATGAAGGTGGAAAGTAGGCTGACCAAATGTTAAGGGTCCCAGTAACTCCTTTTATTGCTATTCCAGCGAGTTCCAGTTTTTGGGTGGGTGGGGGTTGAAGTTATGTGAAGAGTAGGTTAGTTTTGGATAGGATCATGACCCCGCAACCAGGATCATTGGCTCTATCTCTTCTGATTATAGAGTAATTTGGACAATTAAATGTTTGGCTATTATTAAGATTGGTTTCTTGAAGAAGGATGATGTCTGGATAAAAATTGGTTATTAGGAGGTTTAGCTCTTGTTTTTTGTTTTTTATGCCATTTAGTTCCATTGTAAAACTTTAAGAAAGTGGTTGTTTATTTGTGAATTGGGCACCATTTACAAGTTGAAGAAGGGCTGGTATAAGGTCATTGGTGATGATGCTAACAAGGGTTTTACTGTCAGTAGGAGAGTGAGGTTTCGTAATTATGCTCAATAGAGCAGTTCTTATATTTGCGGTTGATGATTGGTCATTGATTGAGGGAGAGTGTAGTCCAGAGGGTGGCGGAGGGTTTTGATCGGAGGTTGGGGGAGAGTTAAGAGATGATTGAGGGGTTCACAGCCAAACTGTCAGCTATCAAAAGGGCCCTAAAAGACATAAGAGAATGTAATGGCTCTTCTTTCATCTGTTCGCACTCATTGATTTCCCTATAATCCATATCAGTCTTGTCATTAATGACCTGATGGTTCAGGAGATCTATTATGCCCTGTGGTCCCTTCAGATAAAGGGGAAGTAGGTATCCTCTATACGGACTGCTGGTCATGTGGGAATACCAGGCATTGAAAAAGCTGGCAAAGCAGCAAAGGAAGCCCTGATCAATCTCAAATCAGACTCAGCATTGCTTCCTGTGGTGGACGTCGGGGCTGCCTTGCGGAATTTGGTTCTGAACCAGTGGAAGGAAGCTTGGTGATTCTTGCAAAACAAGGAACTTAAGGCCATAAATTTGGTTGTTTTGACAGCGCACTCTTCCATCTGGAACATTCAGAGGAAAGAGGTCAGGATCACGCGCCTATGAATAGGGCACTTAGCCCTCACACACTCTTCATGGAGACAAAAGTGCAACCTTGCTGCAATGTTTGTAACTTGCACCTGATTGTGACTCAGATATAAATTATAAAAGGCCAGATACCTTTTTTAAAATAAGAGGTCATTTAAGCAATAGTTTAGGGGAGGACCCCAACTTTTCAGGTAAGGTTTCCGAGTTTTTAAAGGAAACTGCCCTGAACGGACAACTTGAATTTCCGTTTCTTTATTTTTAAATAATTTTGTTTTTAACTATTTATGTGTTTTTTTATACATTGATGTATTTATCAAAATTGGATTGAGGTTTTAAATGTTGTAAAAAGTGGTGCAAAAAGAACCACTATTACTACGGGTTTGTTTCTTTGGGTAAGATCATTGCCTTCAGCTGCGAGATCTCAATGAAAATGTTGGTTAGTACGGAAGAGAGGGGTGATCAAATGGTTGCACTTTCATGATGTTCAATGTGCTTATCATTTTAAAGGAAGCATGAGTTCCTGAGGCAGAATTTGCGAGGTCCAAGTTAATCCTTAGCTAATCCCAGTGAGGTGAGGTTTTTGATGAGTAGCATGGAGTCATCAATGGGCGTATTTGTGAACAAGGAGATACATCAAAGGTCACCAGCATCTTGACTTCTTGGACTTCAGCATTTCGAATAATGTGAATGAAATCCATGGAAGTTTTAGTAAAAAAGTCAGTTTTTCTGGCGAAGAGTTGAAGAGCATGCGCAACAAATTGCGCTAGCTTGTGGGTTGGTGCATCGATGTTGCTGACGATGGGTCGTCAGCAACATCGATGCGTCATCACCTTCAGTGCCATCAAAGCACGCGGAAATTTGGAAACTAAGAAGAAAAAGAACCACAATGAAACTACAAGATATTAACTTGCATTCCTGGAAAGATAGCCCAGGCGTGTACACTAATAGGCAATGGTTCGCATTCTTAAATATAATTACATATTTTATGTATTTTATACACTCCTTCCCATGTATGGTAAATTTATTCATTCATTTATTTATTATATTACCAACACGAAGCCCGGATACATCATGAAACGACTCTGTTGCTTGCAAGAAAGAAAAACATCTTCAATTGCCATTATTTATTTGTGGAGAAAGGAAAGTCAAACGTTTGTATGTCTCCGCACATGTCCAATAATTTGATTTTCCTTTTCAGTATTTGATCTTTATACCTAATAAACGAAAATATAGAATCCATAGAGCATACATTATTTCTCTTTAAAATTAGATCTTATTCTCAATCTAATTCGAAACCTTTCATTCTTCACTTGTTTGTTACTGTTGCCACGGCAACAGCGTCACCAAATGAACGAATCAAAACAAACATTATTGCGTACTTCAGAAACAGCATTCTTTACTCACTCACAGACCATAGGCTTTCCTTTCCAACTGAATGACATGGAGCAAATTCTTGACGGCATGGCTTCTAATTTGCGTAAACAAGGATATGCTGTTTCAGGTTGCTAATCTTAGTGAATGTATTTTTGGAAGAATGGACGGGTGAGATCTTTTGTGAGATCTTAAAATTAAATTAAATTTAAATTTGGAGAACACCTAGATACATACACAACAATAATACTTGCTGCTGAGATAGCCATGTTTTAATTGCTTTGGGCCCTGCTTGAATTGACTGCAGTATCAATCTCTGTAGAAAATATATTTGTAAATGTTCCTTTTTGAAGAAGTTAAGATCTATGTTTTTGGTAGTATTGAACGGGAGTCAAGCGTGAAACGACAGCTATAAACATCGTCAATAATGTTTATAAAATAGTATTATTTCAAATGCGCAATGATCAAACGATACATTGAGTCAAAATCATTCAAAATGGATTGTTTAAATACAATGGTTATAAATAGGAAGATTCGATATTTAAGTAGTTAACGCAAAGTTAGATTTTTATGGTGTTCTGTAGTGAGGGACCGTCTTATTTAGTATGCTGAATCAATTCGCAAATACACCTATTAACGCCACAAATCCCTTGCTGTTGTGAAATACTCCTTTTTAATTATGGTGATTGTGACCTGAATTCATTTCTTCTTCTACATTCTGTTCGATTGGCATTGCTTCTTTTCTTGAAAATGCTATTATTTAAGGATACAAGTGTGACATTTATATTTCAAATGCATTTAATGTACTCACTTTCACAGCAAACCGATAATGGTTGATTATATGCAGTTTAATTGAGTACACTATGCATTTAGACGGGCTTTATTTTTATGCAAATTCAGAATCAATGGAAACAAAATTTAATTAAATATTGGAGGAATGTAAGACAATAAGAAGTCTCCTTGAATTTGAGTGTTTGTGTACAATAATTAAAAAATGTTTTACATCACCAATATAATGGCACGCTCATTTAAACTGTTAAATTCTCATTAAGTATGATGAACGATCATGCATCAATTGTCCTTTGATTATGGAGAATTTAGTAGACCAAAATGTGCAAACATAATAAAATGGCAGCCATCATAATTTCTGTCAAATTTCCTTGAAGAATTAGCAGTTTTAATGTGACGTTCTTGGATTTATTTTGATGAATGCACCAAACTCATAGGATTTCATTTCCACCTTACTCATCTCTCAATAAACAATCAGTGTTACAAAAACAGTGTAAAAAAACATAGTTTTACATTTGAATGTCCACAATATGAAATGCGCTGTAAGTTGATGAAATTCCACAAAAAATAGTATTATTTAGATTTGCTCTACCCCTCATGGTGTATAATCATGACCTTACTGCTAATTAAAAATGGTCTGCAGAAATCACGTTGTGGTGTATTAGCAAGGGAGCAAAAATCTCTCTTGTGTAGTAGCAAGATTCGCATGATATGTTTTGGGAAATGACCCCATAACTCATCACTGTAATTCAAATGACATCGAAAGAAGACATGGTCAAGTGTTAAAGGATACTCATTTGAAATGAGAAAGTTGAGCTTTAATCAGTTCATTACAGATCTGACTGATGTGAGTCTCCCTGTCAAGTTTTCTAAATATATTAATTCCTAGTATTTTAGAATTTTCAACATCAGTACATTTTTATATACTATAACTGCATACAATATGCTGAGTTTTGTTAGAATTTAAACGTAAATTATTAATATGAAACCTGCCTTTTAGCCTGTCTTTTAGTGGCTCTGAATCGTACCTTATTTCATTTATATGTATTTAAGATTTTTCTTAGCTTTAGCCTTTTAACTATGTAAAAATCCCACGGGGATATTCCTTAACAAAGGTGTCCGATGCTATTTGCTTAAGGATGGCATTTGGCACGTGAAATTGTATCTCAAACTTTTTCATAAAAATTCACGAATGCCATTTCTAGGTGCTTTTGAGTGTCTGACTGCTGAGCCAGGGACATAATGGCCTCAACAAATGCGTTGCTTTGTGATTGTCATTTGTCGAAATTGCCATTCAAATCAAACAATGCAAACAAGAAATTTGCCACTTATTTCCTTCACAAACCCACCACAAACTCGAATCCTCATGCTGACGGCATTAACTTCATTCTTCCCAGATTCTATCGAAGCATCAGAATGTCATCAGTCGTATCCAAGCTGAACCAAACCATTGAAGCTGATGAGAAGTTTGACAAAAAATATATGGTGCGCATTATTTATGTTCACTGAATAGCTAGTTTAATGTACATTAATGAGGTAACTACCATGCAAATGGGAAACAGAGGGAAAATAGAAACCTGATTTAACAAAGTTCAAGGATGCAACCTCTCGCCAGCAATATTCAACACATGCATCTATGGAAGACACAAATTGAAGGAAACACAAAAATTGGGCGTCAAAGGAGCCAAGGATAAATGATGAAGCAATCAACATGCTCCGGTTTGCAGATGAAATGGCATGAGTGACGAAAAAGCAACAGGACCTGAAAGCAAATCTGATTATTATGGACCAACTACTTGAGGAATATAATATGAGCATGAACAAGAAGAAAACAAAATCCTTGTGCGCGTGGAAGAGAAGAAGCTTAATCCAGATATCGCAAATTGAGGAGTGAAACTGGACCAAGTGGAATCCTTCTTTCATCTACTTGTTGGGCAGTAATATAGTAACATGGGATGGAAGAAGTTCGACCGACGTTAACCAAAGAATAGCCCAGGCAAAGAGAACATTCATTGAGAAAAGACTATTACTATGTTCAAACAATATAAGATTGCAAACAAGGAAAAAGATGGTCAAACGTTTGTGTGGAGCATTGCATTCTATGGATCAGAGTCATGGAATAGCAAAAAGGATCCCGCAAGGATGGCCAAAATACCAGTACATGGAGGGGCAAATTAAGAAGAACGTAAAACAGCAAACCTATCAATGGGAGATTATGCTTAATAGCGAAGAATGGAGGGTCTGCAGTAAACCAATCTTAAGGTTGATATACTGATGTTGATGATGATTTGTTAGTTAACTTTTTAAAGTCAAATAATTCACATTTACCCCGTGTTTCATAATCATCATTTCTATATCACAGTACCTTATCTATATCATACCTAATAAATCTTTTATTACTCCAAACAAAACTTAAAATCCCGCATTCTCCTCTACATCAGGTCCCTCTTCAGCTCTGAGTACTGACCATTTTTACTGCCTCAATAGGATTTCTCCCAACCAACCCCTCTCTTCACCCACCATACCAAGTACTTTCTCATTGGTTTTCTTCTCGGTCCATTTCACCTTCTCCATTTTCTCCACACCCACATGTCAAAAGCCTCCAGTCCACGACTATCCTCCTGCTTCAATGACCACATTTCTGTGTATAACTATGCACCATATCAAAAGTTTCACGAGTCTTTTTTTAATATCCTTACTCAACGTGCCATTCATTAACTCTCTCCTCCTTATGAAAGCCTCTGTGCCTAGCATAATTCTTCTCCATACGTCCCTACTACTTTGACCGTATTGGTCCAAAACACTACCGAGGTATGTAAACTGTTCTACCTGCTCTAGTTTTTGCCCTCCTATTTTAATGTTTAGCTTAGCTTTTTTCTTTCTAGAAAATTGCACAACCTTTGTTTTATTAATTTTGTTTCTCATCCCATATCTGTCGTACTGGATTTCCGATTCACTATGGAGTGCCTCATGCTCTTGGCTGACTGACAAATTAAAGCTTGGTCATCAGGAAACCTAACTGATTTTACGAATTCCCCACCCACCTTCATTTCTACCTCCAATTCTTCTTATGCCTCTTTAATCATTTCTTCTGCATACAGGTTGAACAGCAATGGTGATAGTGGGCAACCCTTCCTTACACCTCTTCCTAACACTGCCCAACCGGACTCCCCGTTTCCCACTGGTACCTGAGCATCCTGAGACATGTACAGGTTGCGGATTAGCCTCCTTTCCCTCCAATCTATTCCTATTTTCTGCAGAATACTGATTAGTTTTTCCCAATTCAATCTATCAAACCCTTTTTCGAAAATTACGAAACAGGCAAATACCTCCTGGTTGTGTTCTATATTCCTCTCGATTAATAATCTCATTTCTGCAACGGCATCACGCGTACCTCTCCCCTTCCTAAACCCGCACTGATCATCTCTAAGTAATCATTTGCCCTACTCTCTATCCTTTGGTTTATCATCCTGAGAACATCTTTAGCTGCGTTGGATATCAAACTTATCATCCTGTAGTCCTCACATGATGTAGCCTTTACCTCCTTTGGAATAGGAACTAAAACTGATCTCACATAGTTTTCCGGCAAGATTCCTTCCTCATAAATACTACGGATCAGCCCATAAAGCCTCTTCCTCCCACATTTTCCTAAGCCTTTTAAAATTTTCGCGGGAATGTTATCAACACCGACGGCCTCATTTAGTTTCGTCTCCCTTAATTCCCTTCCTATCTCATTGTTTAGTATGCCTTGATCTAAACTATCTTCTTCTACGTCATGTTCCTTTTCTGTGTCTAACTTTTTTGGTCTAAGCTCTTCACTATACAGTTCTTCTATGTATTCTTTCCATCCCTCTTGGATATTTCTTGCGTAAACTATCATCTTACCCGCCTTATCTCTAACTGCTATCGTTGATCTCCCTTTCTTACTTCCCGATAAAGATTTAACTTTGCTGTACAGCGCACCGATTTCCCCCTTCCTTTGCAGACTTTCCATATCATCGCACTGCGTCTTCCACCATGCTTTTTTTGCTTTATTTGTTGCCCGTCTCAATTTATTGTTTAATTCTTTGTACTTCATTTTGCCTAATTCTGTATTTAGATTCTTTCATTTTCGCCGCTCATCCATCTTTGTAATCATCTCATCCGTGATCCATGGTTTCCTAGTCCTTTTAACGTTAACGGTTCCAATAGTGTCTTTTGCGGCTTTAGACAAGCCGTTCTTAATACTTTCCCAATTTTCTTCAATATTACTTAGCTCTTTACCATCCTCCATGATATCCTTTACCGCCTGTTTCTATTCCTTCCTTTTCAAACCTTTTAATGCTTCTACATCTCAGAGTCTGCATCTCCTCCCGGGAAGCTGTGCAAATTTATCACACTGTTCCTAAACCTGTGTCTAACCATGATATAATCTAGCTGATACCTTTCTGAGTCACCTGGCATTTTCCATGAATACCTGCATCTTTTGTGGTGTCTAAACCAAGTGTTGGTGGTGACTAGCCCGTCTCCAGCAGAACTTAACTGCTTTCTCCCCGCGGTCATTCCTTGTGCCTAAACCGTAGTCCCTGACCTCATCACCATCTCTTCCTTCGCCTACCGTCGCATTCAAATCCCCCATCACTATCAAATGTTTCCCTGCAGGTTCAAACGCGATTATGTCCGCTAACTGATCGTATATCCTATCGTCCTCCTCTGCCTTCTGGTTGCTCGGTTGCATGTATACCTGAATAATGACCAAGTTCGTCGGTTCTGTTTTTATCTCTACTAGTAGTATTCTATCTGTTACCTGCTCTATGTTGACTACGCTTCTCCCTACCTCTTCATTTATTACTATAGCAACCCCTCGTTGGCTCTCGTCCCCGCCGCTGTATATTATTCTATACTTATCACTCCAGTAATCCCCACTATCTTTCCATCTCACCTTGCATATACCTAAAATATCAATATTTCCCCTTTCCATCACTCGCTTAACATTCTCCAATTTCCTTGTCCTCATGATTGTCCTAACATTCCACGTTCCTATTCTAACTAGTTTGGTCTTCTTCTCCTGCGTCTTCTGTCCTGCTGCTGCTGGTTTTCCCTTGCAAGGGTTTCGTGGGATGACGACCGCGGAAGCCTTGCCTCCCCCGCTGCCGGGTACGACACACGGCCGATTGGGCCGAGCCCCATAGTTGCCAGGACTCAAAATCTCAGTATAGTCCAACTTGTTAATCTTGGGAATGATAATTGATGTCGTTTCCCATTGCCTTCCTCAATAGAGTTTTTAACGTGATACCATCACTTATTTGCCGCCCCACTTGGGTCCGACGCCATTGCAGCCGCCTCACTGAGTAACAGACGCTGCGTGGACTACCTTTCGTCTGGCTCCTAACCTTCGACCTATCTGGCATGGGTGACCCTACCAGGTGATATAATTATTACTCCTGCCAGCACCGCTCTAGGGGTCTTCGGAACGCACAACCCCTTCCACCACGTCAAGGTTGTAGTCCGAGTAGGGATATATATATATGTATGTATATATTTTATATATTTAAATGGATATATAAATATGTACACACACACATATATACATTTAAATGAATATATAAATATGTACACATGTATGTATATACATGTATTAACATATACAGGGACTTACCCAAAAGTGGTAGGACTTTTTTTCTCTGGTGCGAACGGTGTGATAGAGGAGGGTGCGCCTGGCAGGGTAAGGTGGAGGGGGCTCTTAGCAACAGAGCAACTCCAACCTCAGTCACCTGCGGGCTGACGTTGAGTGAGGAGACCATTTTAGTGAAGCAAGTTTTCTGCCCGCGTCGAAAAACAAAATGAATCTGAATTTAGAGTAATGTTATTCCGTGAAGATTTGTGCGAACTTGGGAAGACGGCACCTAAACCCTCGATATGATGAAGCAGGCTTATGGGGAAACTCCTATAAGCCGTTCCATAGTATTTGAGTGGCACAAGTGGCTTAAATAGGGTAGGGAGCTCGTTGAAGACGACCATCGCTCCGGACGGCCGTCGACGGCAAGAACCGACACGAATGTGGACAGAGTGAGGACACTGCTGAACACAGACCGACGCTTAACTAGTGAAGAAATGGCAGACCAGTTGGGTCTGTCTGCATTCCCCCATCCAACGCATTATTACACAGGATTTGGCCATGCGCAAGATGTGCGCCAAGACGGTGCCGAAAATTCTGAGTGTCGACCAAGTGATACATAGATAAAGAATGTACTACGGCCGAGTGAATGGAAAGAATATAAAACCCAAAGCCTTACACTTAAGGGCACTTATAGGGGGAATAAAGAAGGGGGTTTACAGGGAGTGAGAAAGTTATAGCAATCACTCAACCATTCCGGTATATGTAGACACATTGACCGTCGTGAATCGCAAACACACAACACTCAGGGTTTACGGGGCGGGAAGCCCGACGCCAGTGACCCGTCATTCAGACCAATGAAGTATAAAATAAAAAATATAACACTTACGCCCTCGCTCAGGTATTTGCAAACAAATTGACCTTCGCAAGTGACAAACACAGACACACTCAGGGTTTACGGGGTTGGAAACCCGACGCCAGTGACCCGTCACTCAAACTAGGAAGACACTGTAAGCACAGTGCTGGTGGGGAAATAGTGCCGAAAAAACTGACACCAGGTGTTTCGCATGCTAAGCAGGCCTCTTCAGAGAAGAATGATGAAATTAGTTGGAGCCAAAATATATAAGTAAAAGTTAAGTAGGGGATGGGGGGATGGTAATGGACAGGGGAAGGTTATGGGGGGGGAGCACGGGTGGGTGGGCGAGGGGCCAACAGGAAAAGGTTCAATTCTTGGGAAATTTGAAGGTCAAAGGGGGGGGATGGTCGTTTGACCGTTGGGGTGGGGACGGTCATGATTCCGGAAGGGAGATTAAAAACAAGGATGACGATATTGGGCCTTTGTCACTGTTCATGAGTTTTTCTTTCGTTTTGTTAATGTACAGACTTTCGTAATGGTCGAGTAGGTGATTAGGCACATGTTTCAATAGCTGTAGGTCTTCAATTGTGATGTTGTGTGAGTTTTCGTGTATGTGTTGGGCGACAGATGATTTGTTGAAATTTCCCAGTCTGTAACATGCAGCGTGTTCTTTAAAGCGTGTGCGAATATTTCTGCGAGTTTGCCCGATGTAAGAAAGGCCACAATGTGGGCAGGAGATTTTGTAGATTCCAGATTTGTCTAGGGTCTCAATAGGATCTTTTGGATTAACAAATAGGTGTTTCAGTTTAGTTTGACTTACAAATGCGGGTGTGTATTTGATTTTTTTGAAGATAGAAGGAAGAACCTTTTGTTAGTTGTGGGTGGTGAGGTAGTTTGACAAATTGCTTGTCACCTGGTGTATACATTGTAGTGTTATTTTGGAGATGTCTTTTGTTCCTGTGTTTTTTTAAGATGTTATCAATGAGCTTTTCAGAGTAGCCGTTCACCACGGCCGTGTGTTTTATGTGTTTTAATTCTGTTTGGAAATCCGCTTTGGACAAAGGTACATTGAGGAGCCTATGTACTAGGATGTGGTAGGCAGCGAATTTGTGTGTTTTGTGATCGAAAGAAGATTCGTGTATGTAATTGTTGGTGTGGATTGGTTTCCTGTAGATGTTGAATGAGAGGTGGTTGGAGGGGGTCCTGGATATCTTAAGATCAAGAAAGGGGAGGGACCGATCTGTTTCAGATTCGACTGTGAACTTAATTGAGGGATATTGGTTGTTGAGTTGTTTTTGGAATGCTTCTAAAGAGGATGAGTTAGTATCGAAGACTGCGAATATATCATCGACATATCTGAACCAAACCTTAGGGAAATAGGTAAATTTTTCTTGACATTGCTCTTCAAAGCGGGACATGAACAGGTTTGCTAGAAATGGAGAAAGGGAATTTCCCATCGTGGTGCCGAAGTCTTGTTTGTAAAATGAATTGTTGATGGAGAAATAGTTGTTACTCATAACAAGGTTCGTCAGGAGGATGTATTCTCTAATTTCTTCCGGGGAGATGTTCTTAGACTGGAGCCACTCCGCCACAAATGTTATGGTATCCGGGATTGGAACACTTTGAAAGAGTGACTCTACATCAAAGGACAAGAATTTCATGGTCTGTAAGAGTGATGTTTTTGATTTTTTCAATGAAATCGATGGAATTTCTGATATTGGATGAACTTTGAAACCCAAACTTGGAGAATTCACCCGTAAGCCACTTGGATATTTCGTAGGTGGGAGAATTGATGGCGGACACAATGGGGCGCATGAGGCAATCTGTTTTATGTATTTTTGAGAGTCCGTATAGGCGTGGGAGGTGTGGGTTCGAAATATTAAGTCTGAATTTAAGTTTTTTATCGATTAGGTGCTTGCAATTAGTTAATGCAGACTTATAGCTTAGGATCATTTTGTTGAGGGGGTTTTTTAAGATTTTGGTGTAGGGACCATTGTCAATAAGAGATTGCATTTTTTGGAGATAGGTGTCTTTGTCCAGAATAACACAGGAATTCCCTTTGTCAGATTTTAAGTAGAAGCAGTTTGTGTTACGAAGTGAGCGGATAAGAGGAAAGAGGTTACTCGGAGGTTGTACACTCTTGTTGGGGACTTGCGTAAGGTTTTTCCTAATTTGGTTCCCACAGCAATCCCGGATTTGATTCTTGGTTCCCATATCAAGGTATTTAATGGCAGATGCTATGTGTGCAATGAGATCATTCCAGGGTGGTTTTGGGGGTTTAACACTGAAAATCAGGCCCCGGTTTAGTAAAATTAACTCCTCACGGGAGGAGCTGGTCTCGGAAAGATTAACTACAAAAGGGAATTGCTTCGCCTTGGCGACATGAGGATGGGTGCTTTCGTCCTTGAGGGAGAAGAATTTCTAGGAAATTGAGAATTGTTTTGGCCGTAGCTTATGGATGCTGACTGAATGGACTTTCCTATCATATTCTAACCACTCGGTAAATTCAATTGAATCCAGACCTGCCGTTAACTTAAGATGAATATTGTAGGCTTCAATTTCAAGTTTTGATCTTTTTGCGTAAAGGATTTGGATTTTAGACTTCAAAAATACGGCTTTTTATCATGGAATCATAGCGGAAAAATTGGTTTTTCCGAAGGTGGTCGAGGAGATGAATCGGGGGAGAATTCCGTTACTTTGGCAGTCTGTAACATGCAGCGTGTTCTTTAAAGCGTGTTCGAATATTTCTGCGAGTTTGCCCGATGTAAGAAAGGTCACAATGTGGGCAGGAGATTTTGTAGATTCCAGATTTGTCTAGGGTCTCAATAGGATCTTTTGGATTAACAAATAGGTGTTCCAGTTTAGTTTGACTAACAAATGTGGGTGTGTATTTGATTTTTTTGAAGATAGAAGGAAGAACCTTTTGTTAGTTGTGGGTGGTGAGGTAGTTTGTAGTGGTGGGTAGTTGAGGTAGTCACTTACAGTGTCTTCCTAGTTTGAGTGACGGGTCACTGGCGTCGGGCTTCCCGCCCCGTAAACCCTGAGTGTTGTGTGTTTGCGATTCACGACGGTCAATGTGTCTACATATACCGGAGTGATTGAGTGATTGCTATAACTTTCTCACTCCCTGTAAACCCCCTTCTTTATTCCCCCTATAAGTGCCCTTAAGTGTACGGCTTTGGGTTTTATATTCTTTCCGTCGACCAAGTGATCGTGCTCGTCGTGAGACAGCTCCTGGCCAAATACGGCGTTGCCATGTATCCGCACCTGACCTATTCTCCCGATTTGGTACCATAGTCAGACGTTTAATGAAAAATCAATATTCCCTGAAAATTGAGAGATACAAGCATATAGTGCGGCGACAGTGGAGAAAATATGGGAAACATTCAACATTCAGAGAACTTCATCAGTATAACAGCACCAAATAGCTTACTGCCCTCGACAAACGGTATTATCGTGGAGGACTCATATTTTGTGAAAAAATAAGGAGGATGAGGAAAAAAGAGTCAGTGGGACCGGATAATATCTCAATTGACATTCTAAAACTGGATGATACCGCAATAGCTTTGTACCTGAGTCATCTATTCAAAGTAACTTTAAATAATGATGCCTTGCCCAGTGATTGGAAAAAAGCAAATATTACACCAATTTCAAAGAAAGGGGATAAAACAATTGCCAGCAATTATAGACCGGTAAGCATTACCTCAGTTGTTTGCAAAATAATGGAAAAAAGAATTGCTGACTACATTCGGTAATGGGTATTCAAACACAAACATGGGTTTAGAACGCGATACTCGAGTGAAACGCAGCTTTTGGGATCGGCGACGCAATAGACGAAGGAAAGGATGTGGATGCAGTAATTGTTGATTTTTTGGCAGGTTTCGACCGAGTGCCTCACGATAAATTATTGTTAAATTTGGATTCGATACCATTGGACTTGAGGGTAAAACAATGGATAAAAAAATTTCTTAGAGGCAGAACTCAAAAATTAAAATTAGGGGATACATTTTCAAATGAGGCGAGCGGTTTAGCAGGAGTTCCACAAGGCAGTGTTCTAGGGCCATTACTCTTCCTAATTTACGTAAACGATCTACCAAACAATTTACATTCCCAAATAAGACTCTTTGCTGATGACTGCATTATATACAGACGGAAAGAGCATGTAAATGACCACGTAATACTACAAAATGACATGGATCGCCTTGGTGACTGGGTTAAAAATAATAATATGGGCATTAATATAAGTAAAAGTAAGCATATACATTTTTCAAATAAAAATAATGCAGAAAAGGAAATTTACACCCTCTTTGGAGAAAGAATCCCATGTACCAGTCAATGCAAATATTTAGGCATTTATTTAACGGTGGGGAGTCCAAGTAGATAATTTGACACGGAAGGCATTTAAAGTATTGCATTGGGTGACGAGAAATTTAAAAGGAGGTAGCGTAGCCACAAAAGAAAAAGCATATAAGGCACTGGTTACCCCTATCCTAGAATACTCCTCCATAGTATGGGATCCATATGAGGTGGGACATATTAAAAAGATTGAAAAGTTCAAAGAAAGGCAGCAAGATATGTACTCGGAAGGCACCAAAGAACAGATAGTGTCACAGAAGTGTTAGATATACTGAAATGGGAGAGTTTGAAAAATAGAAGAAAAAGGAGTAGGTCAGGCGCGATGTATAGAATTGTTAAAAAGGACGAAGCGTGGGAAGATTTATTGCAAGGGATAGAGAAGCCTAACTTAAAGGGAAAAAACGACCATAGCCACAAAATAAAAATAAGGACTCAAAAATCAAATAAGAAAAAATACTCTTTTTTAAATAGAACTATAACTGATTGGAACCAGCTGCCTGGAGGTTTGTTTGAGCCCTTTCCATCCAATTTTAGAAGTTTTAAGTATAAATGTAAAGCAGCCACTGTGTAATAAACATTATTGTTGATATTAAAATATTGTTCGTATGTGATGTGGACGGCATTTTGTATGTGATGTGGAAGTTTGTTTGTATGTGATGTGGAAGTGCCATTGTATGTAAAAATATTTTGTCTTTTATCTGTTTTTATGTGTCCGTATGTAATTTTCGTTGTAAGAGCTGTGACCATACTTGACCGTTACCACCAGGAAAATCGCCTAATTCGGTAGTGTTTTGGACCAACACGGTCAAAGTAGTAGGGACGTAAAGAGAAGAATTGCGCTAGGCAAAGAGGCTTTCACAAGGAGGAGGGAGTTGATGACAGGGACTTTGAGTAAGGATGTTAAGAAGAGACTCGTAAAAACTTTGATATGGAGCGTAGCTATGTACGGAGCGGAAACGTGGTCATTGAAGCAGGAGGATAGACGTAGACTGGAGGCTTTTGAAATGTGGGTGTGGAGAAGAATGGAGAAGGTGAAATGGACAGAGAAGAAAACAAATGAGGAAGTACTTGGTATGGTGGGCGAAGAGAGGGCTTTGTTGGGAGCAATCCTATGGAGGCAGGAAAAGTGGATGAAGGGGGTTTTGACCGGCAGTGGGATGTTGAAGACTGTGATAGAGGGTAGAATGTTGGGCAAAAGAGGAAAGGGAAGGAACAGGATAGGGTTGTTGGACGGGATGAAGGGAGGAAGAAAGTACTCAAAGATGAAGAGGGACCTGATAGAGAGTAGGATGATGGATTTTGTGTTTAGTTAGGAGTAATAAAATTTTTGTTGGTAGTTGCGTCCATCCAAAAACCTACCTTAACCGGTAGATTACTTAAAAAAAGTAACGTATTTGTGGAATAAAAATAAATTAATGTTCTTGTAATATTGTGTTAATGGACACTTTTAGGATTTGCAGAGTATTGTTTAAACTAGGAGATAGGTATTTGTTTGACAATATTTGGGATTAAAGCGTAGGTTCTAATCATTAATGGTTACCAGATTAGTATCCAAAATTTCGTGCCAAATGATCCATAAAACGCATATAGTTCTAGGTATTGTATTAAGGTTCGTAAACCTGACTTGTAATCACTGGCATTGTAATGATGAACAATGGTTTTAATCAGCTAAAGCTCTTTTCGCTTTCAGAAAATATTTAATTGTGGTCTGGCGTCTAATTCCGTAAATACAATCAAAACCTTGGAAAGGTATTCTCGACGATATGGTCTTGTGCTCTTTTGTTGAGTCGTTCGATCGCGGTAAGTTCGTACGTTTTAAATGTTACTGTCCCGAATGTTCCATTTTTGTTGGGTACATAAGTTTCAGATATTTTGAGAAATGCTTTTTGGTTTTCCGAGTCTAGCATTAGATACGGTGAGTCTTCGAATTGCTTCTCATTCGAACGCTGGTTTTTGGAATGAAGGGATGCTGTCTTTTGTTCACGGTTTTCGTTGTGAAAGTACGGAGTTCCAGTAATCTCACCTTGTTGGGGTTCACCTTTGTTGATTGATTGGAACACCTGTTGGATGCTGTGACCTTAGTAACCATTAGTCGCTTCAACTTCCCCCTTCGGACGCCGTATATTATCACACTGCTCAGTTACAAAATGTGAGTAGGTGCGGACGGAGCGAGCTGCTGCTTGTTGCGATATCTCTTGCTGCCGACTGCCGGCTAATTGGTTTATGCGCCTTCGTCTCCGCAATCTAGTTCTTTCCTCTGGTGGGAGGACTAGGAAGACTCCGTAGTTGACAGATGAAATGTGGTAACCGCTGCATAACCCCCCTTGCAGTGGGTAAGCCTTGCCAACAGGAGATGGAAAGAAAGGAAAAACAAATAAAAACAATTTACAAAGCAAAATCCCTCAGATTCCGTGGGAACTGGACCCGGCGGCCACTCCGGGTGCTCAGTACCGGGGGCATAGTTGTTCCGGGCTTTAGCCTCTTGGGATTCGGAGGGACTGGACGTAGTAATCATCCTATCTCGATGGCTGTCATCTTTCAAAAAGAATGCTGGCTTAAGTCTATCAATAGACACCGTTGTATCCTTCCAATTGACTCGAAGGGTGAAATATTTTTCCGTCCTATTTAGCAATTCGAAAGGTCCATCATATGGTGGCTGGAGGGCACGCTTTGTCGCCTTGTGGCGTACAAACACTTGAGATGAGGAGGCAAAATCACGGTGCTGAAAAACAACCTTCTCTCCATGACGGGTGATGGGAAGAGGGTGCAACTGCTGCATATGACCTCTCATGTGTGCAGCGAAGTGGGTCTCAGCAATAGGAGGATTCGTTTGAGGTGAGAAAAACTCTCCAGGAAGGCGTAATGGTTCTCCATACACCATCATGGCAGGGGTGGCCTTCCGGTCCTCTCTCCATGCTGATCGAATGCCGAGTTGTACCCATGGGAAGGCATCTGACCAGCTTTGATCGGAATGCCACATAAGGGCTGCCTTTAAATGGCGGTGGAAACGTTCCAGCAATCCATTAGCGGCAGGGTGGTAGGCTGTTGTTCGTAGGTGTTCTGCACCGGAAGTCTTTGCTAAGTCCTGAAATAGAGAGGAGGTGAACTGCGAACCACGATCAGTGGTTATTCTCTGAGGAACTCCGAAACGGGCAAACCATCCAGAAACCAGCGTCCTTACCACGACTTCCACTGAAATATCTGTGATGGGAAATACCTCCGGCCATCGTGTGAATCGGTCAACGATCAATAAACAGTAGCGGAAACCGTTGGACTGGGGCAGGGGACCGATGATGTCCACATGCATATGATGAAACCGTCCTGTGGGAAGAGGGAAACTCCCGACAGGTAAATGGACGTGGCGATGAGTTTTGCACTTTTGGCATTCCAAGCAGGATCGGGCCCAATTGCGGCATTCTTTACGTAGGGAGGGCCGCACGAAATGATCGGCAACCAGCTGGACAGAGGTTCGGATGCCAGGGTGGGCAAGGGAATGTAGCATGTTAAACGCACTTTTGCGGAATGGGGCTGTCAGGTATGGTCGTACCGTGGTGGATGAAGTGTCACAATATACTTCCATTTTCCACCGGGGACCTTTAACTTTTTAAGACACAAAGGGGAGTTGGGTGTCAAGAATTGCTGCATTTCTTTATCACACGTTTGGGAGGCTGCCAGTGCCTCATAGTCAATGGGGGCACTAATTTCTGTCACTCTGCCGAGAGCGTCGGCGACCGCATTTTCCACCCCGGAGACATGACGGATGTCCTTGGTGAATTGGGAGATAAAGTCTATGTGACGAAATTGTCGAGGGGAGCACTGATCGGCCTTCTTTTGCAAGGCAAACGTTATAGGCTTGTGATCCGTATAGACCGTGATTGATCTCCCCTCCACCATGTGGCGGAAATACTTAATGGCTTTGTACACATCAAGTAGTTCA
Organism: Hetaerina americana; assembly: GCF_022747635.1. Lineage (NCBI taxonomy): Eukaryota > Metazoa > Arthropoda > Insecta > Odonata > Calopterygidae > Hetaerina > Hetaerina americana. Next base: position 294,701 of record NW_027286784.1, read on the forward strand.
CGGTCGTACGCGCTGTAATTTCGTTCAGTTGGTGTCAATCTCGTTGTGTCAAAGGCAAGCGGCTGCCACTCTTGCCCGCATTTCTGCTGTAAGGCTGCACCGAGTGAAATATCTGACGGGTCTACGACGAGAGCAAGTGGAGCGTCGGGGTTGGGATGGGCTAGAAGGGCAGCTTTCGCGAGGCTGTCTTGACAGTTGTTGAATGCATGTCGCCTCTCCGCAAGATCTAGCCTGGAAAACACCGAATTGCCCAATAAGGCGTGCGCAAAATCCTGTTTGTGGGGCACCGGATATTTATCAGGTAAGGTGCATTGAGGGCTCTGTAGTCCCCGCAGGGCTGCCACTCGCCGGTTTTCTTTGGGACCAGATGGAGGGCAGACGACCAGCTGCTTTCGGACCGACGCACAATCCCTTATTTGGGCATTGCATCGAATTCGCGTTCCGCGATGGCAAGCCTGTCTGTTGCCAAACGACGTGACTTACACGAAACGGACTTACCTGGCGTGGTGCGAATATAATGCATTGTAGTATGGTCAACGCTATGAGGGACGCCTGGGGGTCTCGTGATTTCTGGGAAGTGGCAAGCAATTCGTGGTTACGAGAATGACCGCTCACAGATTTCACTTGATCGGGAGAAGGCTGGGCGAAACTCCCGGGGACTGAAATGGTAGTGAGTCCATCAACCAATCTCTGGTTGAGCATGTCCACCAATAACCCGTAGAATTTCAGGAATTCCGCCCCAATGATAGGTTGTGACACGTCCGCGACAGCGAAACACCACGAAAAATCGCGACGGAGGCCGAGGTTAAGGCTAAAGGTCATCCGACCATACGTAGAAATAACACTGCTGTTCACTACAAACAGCTCGTAATCAGTCTTGGAGCGGGGCCTTTCCACTTTGACTCCAGGAAAAACATACAAATCGGACCCAGTATCTATCAAAAACCGCACCTTTGTGTTTCGGTCTGTCACGTACAAGCGGCATGGTTCGGGACTACCATCGGAGGCTGCTATCACCGACTGCCCTAGGGGTTTTCCGACGCATAGGAGCACGGAGTCGTGCACTTCCGGGCATCGGCGCCAAACCGACGGTGGTACCAGCAAACGTCTCTTCTCCCATCCGAATTTTGTGAGGAATGAAATTCCATTGATTCATGTCCACAGTTTAACCCAAATCATATTTCTTAAGGACGGTTATATGTATACAAAGCATTGAAATATTTCTTTCATCATCTTTAGAACTTGTAAATCAACTAAGTCCGAAACAAACATCATCGAATGTAAATATGATCTTGGACTTTATCTTGACTTGCGTCCTCTTTGATTGCATTTATTAATATTGCAACCGGAATGTATACGCATGCATACTCTCAGGTAAGTTTCATTCAAAATGATTTACTTGGGCTAAAGTCTGAGTGAACGTGTGTGGACTAAGCCAATAGTATTGCCTACATGCTACGACACGGTTTACCAAACTCGAGAATCGGTTTGATGAATTATTTTGGAAATGTTATTTAAATATTTTTAATCGGTTTTAGGAGAGTCATGTCAATATGTTTAAAGAGATGAATTGTAGAAGAGATTTAGTCATTTTACAATGATGAGTTCCCCATTTAAAAAAAGGGAATCAGAAAAACATTCTATCTTACGGACCCACTACTTTGGCTCAAAATAATATAAGTTGTAATAGACTAAATAATGACGACAAAAGACTGATATTAGCAAATTGCTATAAACAAAAGTTTAAACTCTTCTCCTTTAATTAAAACTTTGGCCTTCTGTGTACTCTACTAGCAAAATTCAAAACTGGATGAGCATTATATAGTCACCAATTTCATATTTAATACGACAATATTCATTGAAAACATCATTATTCTCACCTTCTGAGCAGAGATTACATCTGATATCTCTAAGTACACTTCAAAAAATAAACACATTTTCTTCATATATTTTAAGGTAATCGCAAAGGTATTCGGAATGGAAAACTTTTATATTACCTCTTAAATTGTAGGATAGTGGGGATATATTCATTTAGAAAGGAGAAGTTTGAAGATATTGCAAGTAAATCATCCTTTCGTGATCGCACAAGGTTGAATATATATCTGTCTATATATTGTTTATCAATCTTTACCGAAACTGCAACTGGGGCCAATGATAAAATGGGGAAAATACTTTCAATTTTACACAGTAATTTAGACTAGACTCTTCAATAACATATAGAATCTCCTAAGGTATTTTAAATATCGAGGCTTATTGACCGAGAATGTAAACCGCATAGCTTTCTTCAATAATATAATAGCAGACACACGACCTGCTGTCAACAAAATGTCAAAGTGCAGTACCATAACCCAGCAATGGACATTAAGGTCATAATGCCGAGAATAGTCATCTCGACCCCGAATGATATCACACTGAGACCGGTGAAGTTCTAAGAAGTAGTCGAGGGCTTTCTTCTTCTTCTGGCCATTGCTCTTGCTCTTCACACCCTGTGGGTGCACCTATGCAAAGAGGTACTTCATTTCCAAGGTCACTAAATGCTCATCCCCCAGACGATTCATGAAGAAATGATGAACTTGCTTGAAGAAGTTCAGCACATCCTTCCCATTAAGGTCACATTTTCCTGAACAACCTAAATGGACAAACAATGCTAATGCCACTTGGCAAATGCATTCATTCACAATTCAAACTGCTTTCTCCCCCAATCCTGCCGTGACCCATCAGTTGAACGGTCTCTCTGTGCCAAAGGTCCTTCCTCTTGGAGAAAATTTGCTAGAACCTTTGAGAGAAACTTACCAGCAAACCTGACCTTACCCTGGCGAACATGTCCATGAATTATGTTGATTGTCGCCCTAAAAGCAGGACGTTTGATACTCAAGGATCCCCTAGTCTGGCAAACGCAACGTATTCCATGCGCTCTTCCTATCAACCCAAACAATTCAATGCAAGTCCTAGCACATGTTGAAAACCTTTAGATATAGGTTGCATAGTCGGATTGCAATCCTGATCCAACTCCCCTTCAGTCAGGTGGAGTGCTATTTGATGTAGACCTTTGAGAGTCGCGTTGGATGCCAAATTCATTCAGATCTCCCTCGTCTTCAAGTGTTTCCCGCCCAAATTCATGACAAGACCGTGACGAACACAATCGTAATGTAGGCGTCTTTATTTGGCTAATTGATTCTCAATTCTCTCTGTAAAACAACCCCTTGGGCTGTCAGTTGAACACCAATCTTTGAATCCACGCTCACCCATGATTGCCTAACAGAAATATTTCATTACGATATCCTTTTCCATTGGATGGTAGTCTATCTCTGGACATACTGAAGCCGAAATCTCTATTGACCCTTGCGTTTGTTTTACCCCATCCAGAAACCCAGTAACAGTTTATTCCGTGGAAGAAATATCTACCAGGCATATTACTATTTAAACATCTGGACAAAATACTAGCCAACTTGTAGGAAGAGTGATGACCAATATTAATTTTATTGTTTTTAGGTTCAAAACTAATGGCAATTAAAGTAAATAAGTAAATGGCAATTACTTGAGTGCCCTTCGGCCACTCTTTCCCAGGAACCAAGTGAGAGGAACATCGAGGTCTTTGAGCGACGAATACACCTTTTTCTGAATTCTGCCAATGTTCCACAAAAGGTGCTCTTTGCCCGAGTCCCAATGAGGAACCATCTGCGCTTGGCGTATCGCCGAGCTGTGCGTTATGGTGCCAGTTATGTTAGACTCTGTTGTCCTTGCTTTCACCTTTTGTTGAAAATGGTATATCACGGAACAACGAATCAACAACAAGTTTTTTGTGAAGTGCTGAGGTAGAAGTTATCAAGAAATTACTGAGATGTTAACAGCTTTTTACGGTGATGATGATCTAAAGGAAATATCCGTTATCAAATGGATTAAGCGTTTCAAAATGGCCGACAAGACACCACGGATGATGAAAGATGCCGGGACGACCTTCAACCCTCTCCTGTGATGACATTGGAAATATCGATCGTGTGCGGTCCCTTGTCCTTACCGATCGTCATAAATAAACTGTTTATTCGAATAATAAACGAAAAAGGAGTTTGATTAACTTAAATTGAAGAAATTTAGAGAAAATACGCGTTTTCATCCAAAATACGATCATTGGATATACGTGTTGAAATTAAACGACATATTTTGCGATTGAGAAATGAACGAATGATGAAAGAAGGAGTTTGATATTAAACGATGTTACCGAAAACACGGTAAATAACTAAAAACGAGCTGTTTTCTTTGAAAACTCCACTTCAAATACTTGTTTAAATTAAAACGACATTTTAAGCGAAGGAGATATAAACTTAAAAGGAGTTTGATTTACTTAAATTGAAGAAATTTAGAAAAAGTACGCGTTTTCACCCAAAATACGATCATTGCATGAAAACTACCCGTTTTCAGTGGACATGCCGCAAAACATGCGCGTGGAAAATCATAACACACATGTTTGCGGTTATGAAACCAACGAATTTTGAAAAAAGTTTTTTGAAAAACTTGCAGGGAAATAATTGAGAAAAAATTTACGATTTCACCAAAAAACACAATAAATACATAAAATCGAGGAGTTTTCTGTGGAAATACCACATCAAATACTAGTTTAATATATAACGAAATAATTTGCGATGTGAAAGACGACGAATGATGAAAAAAGGAGTTTGAAAAACTTGATTTGAAAAAATGTTGAGAAAATACGCAAATGCATAAAAAATACGATGATTGAATAAAAACTAGCAGTTTTCAGTGGAAATACCCCACAAAAAACGTGCTCAAACTGACGGACATATTTTCGATAGATAAATCAACGAATGATGAAAAAATGGGTTTGAAATGTAACGACATCATCGAAAACACGGAAACAAATTAAACGAGTTGTTTCATTTGGAAATATCACAAAATACTTTTATTCATTAAAAAAACGTATTTTCGATGGAGAAATTAACAAATCATGAAAAAAGGAATTTAAAATTTAACAATTTCATTGAAAAAACGGAAAATGGATAAAAACGACCATCTTTCTGTGGAAACTCCACTTCAAATACTTGTTTAAATTAAAACGACATTTTTAGCGAAGGAGATATAAACGAAAAAGGAGTTTCATTTACTTATATTGAACAAATTTAGAGAAAGTACGTGTTTTCATCCAATATACGATCATTGGATGAAAACTAGTCGTTTCCAGTGGACATGCCGCAAAACATACGCGTGGAAAATCATAACACCAATGTTTGCAGTTTTAAAACTAACGAATTTTGAAAAAAGTTGTTTGAAAAACTTTCAGGGAAATAATGGAGAGAAAATTTAAGATTTCACCAAAAGCAAGAAAAATACATAAAAACGAGGAGTTTTTCGTGGAAATACCACATCAAATACTAGTTTAAATTAAAACGATATAATGTACAATGTAAAATATCCCGAATAATCAAAAAAAGAGTGAAAAACTTTAAAAGAAAAAGTGTTGAGAAAATACGTGAATGCATCAAAAATACGATGATTCAATAAAAACTAGGAGTTTTCTGTGGACTCGCCACAAAACATACGCGTTAAAAATAATCAAACCTATTTTCCGATTGAAAAATCAACGAATTTTGAATAAAGTAGTTTGGAAATACTACATTAAATACGTGTTGAAATGAGACAACATATTTTGCGATGGAGAAATCAGCGAATGATGAATGAAGGAGTTATGCGGTGTGTCCACTGAAAACATCTAGTTTTTATCCAATGATCGTATTTTGGATGAAAACGCGTACTTTCTCTAAATTTCTTCAATTTAAGTAAATCAAACTCGATTTTCGTTTATTATGGATGAAAACGCGTACTTTCTCTAAATTTTTTCACTTTAAGTAAATCAAACTCCTTTTTCGTTCATTTCTCCATCGCTTGAAATTTTGTTTTAATTTAAACAAGTATTTGAAGTGGAGTTTCCACGGAAAACAACTCGTTTTTATTTATTTTCCGTGTTTTCGGTAACATCGTTTAATTTCCAACTTCTTCTTTCATCATTCGTTGATTTCTCCATCGCAAAATATGTCGTTTAATTTCAACACGTATTAAATTTAGTACTTCCAAACTACCTTATTCAAAATTCGTTGACTTTTCAATCGGAAAACAGGTTTGATTATTTTAAACGCGTATGATTTGTAGTGAGTCCACTGAAAACTGCTAGTTTTTATTCAATCATCGTATATATTATGCATTCACGTATTTTTATGCATTAACGAATTTAACGCGTTTTGTTGCCATTCCACTGAAAACTGCTAGTTTTTACTTAATATTCTTATTTTCGATAAAATCAAACAAACAACTCCTTTTTTCATCATTCTTCGTCTTTTGCGTCGCAAATTATTTCGTTATAATTTAAACTAGTATTTGATGTGGGATTTCCACAGAAAACACCTCGTTTTTATGTATGATTTGTGTTTCAGGTGAAATCGTAAATTGTCTCTCAATAATTTCCTTCCAAGTATTTCAAACTACTTTTATCATAATTCGTTGGTTTTTTACCCGCAAACATTGGTGTTATGATTTTCAGCGCGCATTTTTTTTGGCGTGTCCACTAGAACGGATTGTTTTCATCAAATGATCGTATTTTGGATGAAAACGCGTACTTTTTCTAAATTTCTTCAATTTAAGTAAATCAAACTCCTTTTTCGATTATTTCTCCATCGCTAAAAATGTCGTTTTAATTTAACCTAGTATTTGAAGTTAAGTTTCCATAGAAAACAGCTCGTTTTTATTTATTTCCGTGTTATCGGTAACATTTTTTAAATTCAAACTCCTTCTTTCATCATTTGTTGATTTCTTCATCGCAAAATATGTCGTCTAATTTAAAATGTATTTAATGTAGTATTTCTTCTTGTAGTATATTTATCTATTTTCCGTGTTTTCAATTAAATCGTTAAATTTTAAATTCCATTTTTCATGATTCGATAATTTCTCCATCGAAAAATACGTTTTTTAATGTAAGCAAGTATTTTCTGGTATTTCCAAATAAAGAACTCGTTTATTTTTTATCCGTGTTTTCGATGATATCGTTAAATTTCAAACCCCTTTTTTCATCATTCGTTGATTTCTCACCCGCAAAATATGTAGTTTTAATTTAAACACGTATTTTATGTGGTATTTAAAGGGACAACTGCTCGTCTTTATTTACTCTTCGTGATTTCGATGCAATCGTTATTTTACCCTAGATATTCTCCTTTCAAGAGTTACAAACTACTTTTTTCGATATTCCTTGAAATTTCAATCGCAAAATATGGGTAATTATTTAAACACGTATGTTTTTTGGCGAGTACTCTGAAAACTGCTAGCTTTTTATCAATCTTCGTATTTTCGATGAAATGCGTATTTTCTCTAAATATTTTTAATTTAAGTAATTTAAACACCTTTCCATGATTTCTTCAACGCAGAGTATGTCGTTTTAATTTTAACACACATTTACATTGTTATTTCAACAGAGAACTGCTCGTTTTTATTTAATTTTCGTGTTTTTGATGTTATCATTAATAATCTCTCAATATTTTCCTTTCAAGTGTATCGAACTTTCATAATTCGTTGAATTTTTAATAGCAGATAATGGTGTGATGATTTTAAGCGCGCATGTTTTTTGGCGAGTTCACTGAAAAAAGATAGTTCTCTTTCAATCTTCGTATTTTCGATGTAATCACGTTTTTTCTTTAACTTTTTTCAATTTCATTGTTTAAAGCGCTATTCTTCATCATTTGTTGAGTAATCTACCGAAAATATGTTTTTTATGCGGTATTTTTACATAAAACTGATCGTTTTTATTCAATCTACGTATTTTCGATGAAATCGCGTATTTTTTTTAATCCGTTGATTTTTCATTCGAAAAGAAGTTGTTATTATTAACAACGTGTATGTTTTGTTGCCATTCCACTGAAAACTGCTAGTTTTTACTTTATCTTCTTATTTTCGATGAAATCAATCAATCAACAAATATTAAATTCAAGATTTTGAAACGCCTTTTTTATCATTCGTTGTCTTTGACATCGCAAATTATTTCGTTATAATTGAAACTAGTATTTGACGTGGGATTTCTACAGAAAACTTCTCGTTTTTATGTATTTTTTGTGTTTAAAGTGAAATCGTAAATTTTCTCTGAAGTTTTTCATATTATATATTTCAAAATTCGTTAGTTTTTTAACCGCAAACATTGGTGTTATGATTTTCAACGCGCATTTTTTGCGGCGTGTCCACTGAAAACGACTAGTTTTCATCCAATGATCGTATTTTGGGTGAAAACGCGTACTTTTTCTAAATTTCTTCAATTTAAGTTAATCAAAATCCTTTTTCGTTTATATCTCCTTCGCTTAAAATGTCGTTTTAATTTAAACAAGTATTTGAAGTGGAGTTTTCACAGAAAACAGCTCGTTTTTATATATTCTCCGTGTTTTCGATAACATCGTTTAATTTAAAACTTCTTCTTTCATCATTCGTTGATTTCTCCATCGCAAACTATGTTGTCTTATTCCAACACGTATTTAATGTAGTATTTTAAAACTACTTTTTTCAAAATCCGTTGATTTTTCAATCGGAATGTAGGTTTGATTATTTAAAACACGTACCTTTTGTGGCGAGTCCACTGAAAACTGCTAGTTTTTATTCAATCATTGTATTTTTGATGCATTCACGTATTTTCTCAACATTTTTTCAATACAAGTTATTCAAACTTTTTTCCTCATTCGTTGTCTTTGACATCGCAAATTATTTCGTTATAATTTAAATTAGTATTTAACGTGGGATTTCTACAGAAAACTTCTCGTTTTTATGTATTTTTTGTGTTTAAATTGAAATCGTAAATTTTCTCTGAATAATTTCCTTCCAAGTTTTTCAACCTTTACTTTTCAAAATTCGTTAGTTTTTTAACCGCAAACATTGGTGTTATGATTTTCAACGCGCATTTTTTGCGGCGTGTCCACTGAAAACGACTAGTTTTCATCCAATGATCGTATTTTGGGTGAAAACGCGTACGTTTTCTAAATTTCTTCAATTTAAGTTAATCAAAATCCTTTTTCGTTTATATCTCCTTCGCTAAAAATGTCGTTTTAATTTAAACAAGTATTTGAAGTGGAGTTTTCACAGAAAACAGCTCGTTTTTATTTATTTTCCGTGTTTTCGGTAACATTGTTTAATATCAAACTCCTTCTTTCGTTGATTTTTCAATCGCAAAATATATCTTCTTATTCCAACTCGTATTAATTGTAGTATTTTCAAACTCCTTTTTTCAAAATCCGTTGATTTTTCAATCGGAATGTAGGTTTGATTATTTGAAACGCGTACGTTTTGTGGCGAGTCCACTGAAAACTACTAGTCTCTATTCAATCATTGTATTTTTGATGCATTCACGTTTTTTCTCAACATTTTACCTATTCAAGTTATTCAAACTTTTTTTTTCCTCATTCGGTGTCTTTTACATCGCAAATTATATCGTTATAATTTAAACTTGTATTTGATATGGGATTTTCACAGAGAACTCCTCGATTGTATGTATTTTTTGTGTTTTTGGTGATTTCGTAAATTTTCTCTCAATTATTACCTTCCAAGTTTTTCAAACTAGTCTTTTCAAAATTCGTTGGTTTTGGAAAAATTGGTTTTGTTAATGTAATCAAGTATTTTCTGGTATTTCCAAATAAAACAACTCGTTTAATTTTTTTCCGTGTTTTCGATGATATAGTTAAATTTTAAACTCATTTTGTCATCATATGTTGATTTTTCCACCGCAAAATATGTAGTTTTAATTTAAACACGCAATTTATGTGGTATTTAAACGGTCAACTGCTCGTCTTTATTTATTTTTCGTGTTTTCGATGCAATCGTCATTTTACCCTCGATATTTTCCTTTCAAGAGTTGCCAACTACTTTTTTCGATATTTGTTGTAATTTCATTCGCAAAATATGGGTAATTTTCAAAACACGTATGTTTTGTGGCGAGTACACAGAAAACACCTAGCTTTTTATCAATCTTCGTATTTTCGATGAAATGCGTATTTTCTCTAAATATATTTAATTTAAGTAATTAAAGCACCTCTTTTTATCATTTGATGAATTCTTCATCGCAGAGTATGTCGTTTTATTTTTAACACGCATTTAAAATTGTATTTCCTCGATTTTATGGATTTTTTTTGTTTTTGGTGAAATCGTTAATTCTCTCAATTATTTCCTTTCAAGTTTTTCAAACTACTTTTTTCAAAATTCGTTGGTTTTTTAACCGTAAAAATTTGTGTCATGATTTTCCACGCGCATGTTTTGCGGCGTGTCCACTGAAAACGGCTGGTTTTCATCCAATGATCGTATTTTGGATGAAAACGTGTACTTTCTCAAAATTTCTTAAATTTAAGGAATCACACTCCTTTTTCGTTTATATCTCCTTCGCTGAAAATGTCGTTTTAATTTAAACAAGTATTTGAAGTGGAGTTTCCACATAAAAGAGCTCGTTTATATCTATTTCCGTGTTTTCAATGAAATCGTTAATTTTTAAATTCCTTTTTTCATGATTTGTTAATTTCTCCATCGAAAAATACATTATTTTATTGTAAACACGTATTTTGCGGTTTTTCAGAATAAAACAATTTGTTTAATTTTTTCCGTGCTTTCGATCATATCGTTAAATTTCAAACCCCTTTTTTTATCATTCCTTGATTTTTCCACCGCAAAATATGTAGTTTTAATTTAAACACGTAATTTATATGGTATGTAAACGGAAAACTGCTGGTCTTTATTTATTTTTCGAGTTTTCGATGCAATCGTTATTTTACCCTCAATATTTTCCTTTCAAGAGTTTCAAACTACTTTTTCGATATTCGTTGAATTTTCAAACGCAAAATATAGGTAATTATTAAGACACGTATGTTTTGTGGCGAGTACACTGAAAACTGCTAGCTTTTTATTAATCTTCCTATTGTCGATGAAATGCGTATTTTCTCTAAATATTTTTAATTTAAGTAATTCAAACACCTTGTTCAATCATTCGATGATTTCTTCATCGCAGATTATGTCGTTTTAATGTTAACAAGTATTTTAATTGGAATAACCACAGCGAACAGCTCTTGTTATTTAATTTTGGTGTTTTTTATGTGATCGTTAATTTTCTCTCAATATTTTCCTTTCAAGTATATCGAACTACTTTTTTCAAAATTCGTTTAATTTTTAATTGCAGAAATTGGTGTGATGATTTTAAGCGCGCATGTTTTGTGGCGGGTTCACTGAGAACTGTTAGTTATTTTTCTATCTTCGTATTTTCGATGAAATTTGTATTTTCTCTAACTTTTTTCAATTTCATTGATTCAAGCGCCTTTATAAATCATTCGTTGATTTATCTATCGAAAAAATATCCGTTAATTTGAACCCCTTTTTTATGTGGTATTTCCACAGAAAACTGCTCGTTTTCATCTTCCTATGTATTTTCGAAGAAATCGCGTATTTTTTTTAATCCGTTGATTTTCCAATCGAAAAATAGTTATTATTATTATCAACGCGTATGTTTTGTTGCCATTCTACAAAAACTGCTAGTTTTTACTTTATCTTCTTATTTTCGATGAAATCAATCGATCAATATTTTTTCAATTCAAGGTTTTCAAACGACGTTTTTCATTATTCTTTTTCTTTTACATCGCAAATTATATCTTTATAATTTACATTAGTATTTGATGATGGATTTCCACAGAGAACTCCTTGATTTTATGTATTTTTTGTGTTTTTTGGTGACATGGTAAATTTTCTCTGAAATATTACCTTCCAAGTTTTTCAAACTACTTTTTTCAAAATTCGTTGAATTTTTAATAGCAGAAATTTTTGTTTTGATTCTAAGCGCGCATGTTTTGTGGCGAGTTCACTGAGAACAGCTAGTTCTCTTTTAATCCTCGTATTTCCAATGTAATCTCGTATTTTCTTTAACTTTTTTCAATTTCATTGTTTGAAGCGCCATTCTTCATCATTCGTTCATTTATCTATCGAAAATATGTTCGTTAATTTGAACACGGGTTTTATGTGGTATTTTCACAGAAAACTGCTCGTTTTTATTCAATCTACGTATTTTCGATGAAATCGCGTATTTTTTTTAACCGTTCATTTTTCAATGGAAAAAAAGTTGTTATTATTATCAACGCGTACGTTTTGTTGCCATTCCCATGAAAACTGCAAGTTTTTACTTTATCTTCTTTTCGTTGTCTATTAAATCAAAAATTATATCGTAATAATTTAAACTAGTATTTGATGTGGTATTCCAGAGATAACTTCTCGTTTTAAGTATTTTTGCTGAAATCGTGAATTTTCTCTATATAATTTCCTTCCAAGTTTTTCAAACTACATTTTTCAAAAATCGTTAGTTTTTTAACCGCAAACATTGGTGTTATGATTTTCCACGCGCATGTTTTGCGGCGTGTCCACTGAAAACGGCTGGTTTTTATCCAATGATCGTATTTTGGATGAAAACGTGTACTTTCTCTAAATTTCTTAAATTTAAGGAATCACACTCCTTTTTCGTTTATATCTCCTTCGCTGAAAATGTCGTTTTAATTTAAACAAGTATTTGAAGTGGAGTTTCCACATAAAAGAGCTCGTTTATATCTATTTCCGTGTTTTCAATGAAATCGTTAATTTTTAAATTCCTTTTTTCATGATTTGTTAATTTCTCCATCGAAAAATACATTATTTTATTGTAAACACGTATTTTGTGGTTTTTCAGAATAAAACAATTTGTTTAATTTTTTCCGTGCTTTCGATCATATCGTTAAATTTGAAACCCCTTTTTTTATCATTCCTTGATTTTTCCACCGCAAAATATGTAGTTTTAATTTAAACACGTAATTTATATGGTATGTAAACGGAAAACTGCTGGTCTTTATTTATTTTTCGAGTTTTCGATGCAATCGTTATTTTACCCTCAATATTTTCCTTTCAAGAGTTTCAAACTACTTTTTCGATATTCGTTGAATTTTCAAACGCAAAATATAGGTAATTATTAAAACACGTATGTTTTGTGGCGAGTACACTGAAAACTGCTAGCTTTTTTTTAATCTTCCTATTGTCGATTAAATTCGTATTTTCTCTAAATATTTTTAATTTAAGTAATTCAAACACCTTGTTCAATCATTCGATGATTTCTTCATCGCAGATTATGTCGTTTTAATGTTAACAAGTATTTTAATTGGAATAACCACAGCGAACAGCTCTTGTTATTTAATTTTCGTGTTTTTTATGTGATCGTTAATTTTCTCTCAATATTTTCCTTTCAAGTATATCGAACTACTTTTTTCAAAATTCGTTTAATTTTCAATTGCAGAAATTGGTGTGATGATTTTAAGCGCGCATGTTTTGTGGCGGGTTCACTGAGAACTGTTAGTTATTTTTCTATCTTCGTATTTTCGATGAAATTTGTATTTTCTCTAACTTTTTTCAATTTCATTGATTCAAGCGCCTTTCTAAATCATTCGTTGATTTATCTATCGAAAAAATATCCGTTAATTTGAACCCCTTTTTTGTGTGGTATTTCCATAGAAAACTGCTCGTTTTCATCTTCCTATGTATTTTCGAAGAAATCGCGTATTTTTTTTAATCCGTTGATTTTCCAATCGAAAAATAGTTATTATTATTATCAACGCGTATGTTTTGTTGCCATTCTACAAAAACTGCTAGTTTTTACTTTATCTTCTTATTTTCGATGAAATCAATCGATCAATATTTTTTCAATTCAAGGTTTTCAAACGACGTTTTTCATTATTCTTTTTCTTTTACATCGCAAATTATATCTTTATAATTTACATTAGTATTTGATGATGGATTTCCACAGAGAACTCCTTGATTTTATGTATTTTTTGTGTTTTTTGGTGACATGGTAAATTTTCTCTGAAATATTACCTTCCAAGTTTTTCAAACTACTTTTTTCAAAATTCGTTGAATTTTTAATAGCAGAAATTTTTGTTTTGATTCTAAGCGCGCATGTTTTGTGGCGAGTTCACTGAGAACAGCTAGTTCTCTTTTAATCCTCGTATTTCCAATGTAATCTCGTATTTTCTTTAACTTTTTTCAATTTCATTGTTTGAAGCGCCATTCTTCATCATTCGTTCATTTATCTATCGAAAATATGTTCGTTAATTTGAACACGGGTTTTATGTGGTATTTTCACAGAAAACTGCTCGTTTTTATTCAATCTACGTATTTTCGATGAAATCGCGTATTTTTTTTAACCGTTCATTTTTCAATGGAAAAAAAGTTGTTATTATTATCAACGCGTACGTTTTGTTGCCATTCCCATGAAAACTGCAAGTTTTTACTTTATCTTCTTTTCGTTGTCTATTAAATCAAAAATTATATCGTAATAATTTAAACTAGTATTTGATGTGGTATTCCAGAGATAACTTCTCGTTTTAAGTATTTTTGCTGAAATCGTGAATTTTCTCTATATAATTTCCTTCCAAGTTTTTCAAACTACATTTTTCAAAAATCGTTAGTTTTTTAACCGCAAACATTGGTGTTATGATTTTCCACGCGCATGTTTTGCGGCGTGTCCACTGAAAACGGCTGGTTTTCATCCAATGATCGTATTTTGGATGAAAACGTGTACTTTCTCTAAATTTCTTAAATTTAAGGAATCACACTCCTTTTTCGTTTATATCTCCTTCGCTGAAAATGTCGTTTTAATTTAAACAAGTATTTGAAGTGGAGTTTCCACATAAAAGAGCTCGTTTATATCTATTTCCGTGTTTTCAATGAAATCGTTAATTTTTAAATTCCTTTTTTCATGATTTGTTAATTTCTCCATCGAAAAATACATTATTTTATTGTAAACACGTATTTTGTGGTTTTTCAGAATAAAACAATTTGTTTAATTTTTTCCGTGCTTTCGATCATATCGTTAAATTTGAAACCCCTTTTTTTATCATTCCTTGATTTTTCCACCGCAAAATATGTAGTTTTAATTTAAACACGTAATTTATATGGTATGTAAACGGAAAACTGCTGGTCTTTATTTATTTTTCGAGTTTTCGATGCAATCGTTATTTTACCCTCAATATTCTCCTTTCAAGAGTTTCAAACTACTTTTTCGATATTCGTTGAATTTTCAAACGCAAAATATAGGTAATTATTAAAACACGTATGTTTTGTGGCGAGTACACTGAAAACTGCTTGCTTTTTTTTAATCTTCCTATTGTCGATTAAATTCGTATTTTCTCTAAATATTTTTAATTTAAGTAATTCAAACACCTTGTTCAATCATTCGATCATTTCTTCATCGCAGATTATGTCGTTTTAATGTTAACAAGTATTTTAATTGGAATAACCACAGCGAACAGCTCTTGTTATTTAATTTTCGTGTTTTTTATGTGATCGTTAATTTTCTCTCAATATTTTCCTTTCAAGTATATCGAACTACTTTTTTCAAAATTCGTTTAATTTTCAATTGCAGAAATTGGTGTGATGATTTTAAGCGCGCATGTTTTGTGGCGGGTTCACTGAGAACTGTTAGTTATTTTTCTATCTTCGTATTTTCGATGAAATTTGTATTTTCTCTAACTTTTTTCAATTTCATTGATTCAAGCGCCTTTCTAAATCATTCGTTGATTTATCTATCGAAAAAATATCCGTTAATTTGAACCCCTTTTTTATGTGGTATTTCCACAGAAAACTGCTCGTTTTCATCTTCCTATGTATTTTCGAAGAAATCGCGTATTTTTTTTAATCCGTTGATTTTCCAATCGAAAAATAGTTATTATTATTATCAACGCGTATGTTTTGTTGCCATTCTACAAAAACTGCTAGTTTTTACTTTATCTTCTTATTTTCGATGAAATCAATCGATCAATATTTTTTCAATTCAAGGTTTTCAAACGACGTTTTTCATTATTCTTTTTCTTTTACATCGCAAATTATATCTTTATAATTTACATTAGTATTTGATGATGGATTTCCACAGAGAACTCCTTGATTTTATGTATTTTTTGTGTTTTTTGGTGACATGGTAAATTTTCTCTGAAATATTACCTTCCAAGTTTTTCAAACTACTTTTTTCAAAATTCGTTGAATTTTTAATAGCAGAAATTTTTGTTTTGATTCTAAGCGCGCATGTTTTGTGGCGAGTTCACTGAGAACAGCTAGTTCTCTTTTAATCCTCGTATTTCCAATGTAATCTCGTATTTTCTTTAACTTTTTTCAATTTCATTGTTTGAAGCGCCATTCTTCATCATTCGTTCATTTATCTATCGAAAATATGTTCGTTAATTTGAACACGGGTTTTATGTGGTATTTTCACAGAAAACTGCTCGTTTTTATTCAATCTACGTATTTTCGATGAAATCGCGTATTTTTTTTAACCGTTCATTTTTCAATGGAAAAAAAGTTGTTATTATTATCAACGCGTACGTTTTGTTGCCATTCCCATGAAAACTGCAAGTTTTTACTTTATCTTCTTTTCGTTGTCTATTAAATCAAAAATTATATCGTAATAATTTAAACTAGTATTTGATGTGGTATTCCAGAGATAACTTCTCGTTTTAAGTATTTTTGCTGAAATCGTGAATTTTCTCTATATAATTTCCTTCCAAGTTTTTCAAACTACATTTTTCAAAAATCGTTAGTTTTTTAACCGCAAACATTGGTGTTATGATTTTCCACGCGCATGTTTTGCGGCGTGTCCACTGAAAACGGCTGGTTTTCATCCAATGATCGTATTTTGGATGAAAACGTGTACTTTCTCTAAATTTCTTAAATTTAAGGAATCACACTCCTTTTTCGTTTATATCTCCTTCGCTGAAAATGTCGTTTTAATTTAAACAAGTATTTGAAGTGGAGTTTCCACATAAAAGAGCTCGTTTATATCTATTTCCGTGTTTTCAATGAAATCGTTAATTTTTAAATTCCTTTTTTCATGATTTGTTAATTTCTCCATCGAAAAATACATTATTTTATTGTAAACACGTATTTTGTGGTTTTTCAGAATAAAACAATTTGTTTAATTTTTTCCGTGCTTTCGATCATATCGTTAAATTTGAAACCCCTTTTTTTATCATTCCTTGATTTTTCCACCGCAAAATATGTAGTTTTAATTTAAACACGTAATTTATATGGTATGTAAACGGAAAACTGCTGGTCTTTATTTATTTTTCGAGTTTTCGATGCAATCGTTATTTTACCCTCAATATTTTCCTTTCAAGAGTTTCAAACTACTTTTTCGATATTCGTTGAATTTTCAAACGCAAAATATAGGTAATTATTAAAACACGTATGTTTTGTGGCGAGTACACTGAAAACTGCTTGCTTTTTTTTAATCTTCCTATTGTCGATTAAATTCGTATTTTCTCTAAATATTTTTAATTTAAGTAATTCAAACACCTTGTTCAATCATTCGATCATTTCTTCATCGCAGATTATGTCGTTTTAATGTTAACAAGTATTTTAATTGGAATAACCACAGCGAACAGCTCTTGTTATTTAATTTTCGTGTTTTTTATGTGATCGTTAATTTTCTCTCAATATTTTCCTTTCAAGTATATCGAACTACTTTTTTCAAAATTCGTTTAATTTTCAATTGCAGAAATTGGTGTGATGATTTTAAGCGCGCATGTTTTGTGGCGGGTTCACTGAGAACTGTTAGTTATTTTTCTATCTTCGTATTTTCGATGAAATTTGTATTTTCTCTAACTTTTTTCAATTTCATTGATTCAAGCGCCTTTCTAAATCATTCGTTGATTTATCTATCGAAAAAATATCCGTTAATTTGAACCCCTTTTTTATGTGGTATTTCCATAGAAAACTGCTCGTTTTCATCTTCCTATGTATTTTCGAAGAAATCGCGTATTTTTTTTAATCCGTTGATTTTCCAATCGAAAAATAGTTATTATTATTATCAACGCGTATGTTTTGTTGCCATTCTACAAAAACTGCTAGTTTTTACTTTATCTTCTTATTTTCGATGAAATCAATCGATCAATATTTTTTCAATTCAAGGTTTTCAAACGACGTTTTTCATTATTCTTTTTCTTTTACATCGCAAATTATATCTTTATAATTTACATTAGTATTTGATGATGGATTTCCACAGAGAACTCCTTGATTTTATGTATTTTTTGTGTTTTTTGGTGACATGGTAAATTTTCTCTGAAATATTACCTTCCAAGTTTTTCAAACTACTTTTTTCAAAATTCGTTGAATTTTTAATAGCAGAAATTTTTGTTTTGATTCTAAGCGCGCATGTTTTGTGGCGAGTTCACTGAGAACAGCTAGTTCTCTTTTAATCCTCGTATTTCCAATGTAATCTCGTATTTTCTTTAACTTTTTTCAATTTCATTGTTTGAAGCGCCATTCTTCATCATTCGTTCATTTATCTATCGAAAATATGTTCGTTAATTTGAACACGGGTTTTATGTGGTATTTTCACAGAAAACTGCTCGTTTTTATTCAATCTACGTATTTTCGATGAAATCGCGTATTTTTTTTTAACCGTTCATTTTTCAATGGAAAAAAAGTTGTTATTATTATCAACGCGTACGTTTTGTTGCCATTCCCATGAAAACTGCAAGTTTTTACTTTATCTTCTTTTCGTTGTCTATTAAATCAAAAATTATATCGTAATAATTTAAACTAGTATTTGATGTGGTATTCCAGAGATAACTTCTCGTTTTAAGTATTTTTGCGGAAATCGTGAATTTTCTCTATATAATTTCCTTCCAAGTTTTTCAAACTACTTTTTTCAAAATTCGTTGGTTTTTTAACCGTAAAAATTTGTGTCATGATTTTCCACGCGCATGTTTTGCGGCGTGTCCACTGAAAACGGCTGGTTTTCATCCAATGATCGTATTTTGGATGAAAACGTGTACTTTCTCAAAATTTCTTAAATTTAAGCAATCACACTCCTTTTTCGTTTATATCTCCTTCGCTGAAAATGTCGTTTTAATTTAAACAAGTATTTGAAGTGGAGTTTCCACATAAAAGAGCTCGTTTATATCTATTTCCGTGTTTTCAATGAAATCGTTAATTTTTAAATTCCTTTTTTCATGATTTGTTAATTTCTCCATCGAAAAATACATTATTTTATTGTAAACACGTATTTTGCGGTTTTTCAGAATTGAACAACTTGTTTAATTTTTTCCGTGCTTTCGATCATATCGTTAAATTTGAAACCCCTTTTTTTATCATTCCTTGATTTTTCCACCGCAAAATATGTAGTTTTAATTTAAACACGTAATTTATATGGTATTTAAACGGAAAACTGCTGGTCTTTATTTATTTTTCGAGTTTTCGATGCAATCGTTATTT
The DNA here is from genome assembly GCF_022747635.1 of Hetaerina americana. Lineage (NCBI taxonomy): Eukaryota > Metazoa > Arthropoda > Insecta > Odonata > Calopterygidae > Hetaerina > Hetaerina americana. Next base: position 313,988 of record NW_027286784.1, read on the forward strand.
TACCCTCAATATTCTCCTTTCAAGAGTTTCAAACTACTTTTTCGATATTCGTTGAATTTTCAAACGCAAAATATAGGTAATTATTAAAACACGTATGTTTTGTGGCGAGTACACTGAAAACTGCTTGCTTTTTTTTAATCTTCCTATTGTCGATTAAATTCGTATTTTCTCTAAATATTTTTAATTTAAGTAATTCAAACACCTTGTTCAATCATTCGATGATTTCTTCATCGCAGATTATGTCGTTTTAATGTTAACAAGTATTTTAATTGGAATAACCACAGCGAACAGCTCTTGTTATTTAATTTTCGTGTTTTTTATGTGATCGTTAATTTTCTCTCAATATTTTCCTTTCAAGTATATCGAACTACTTTTTTCAAAATTCGTTTAATTTTCAATTGCAGAAATTGGTGTGATGATTTTAAGCGCGCATGTTTTGTGGCGGGTTCACTGAGAACTGTTAGTTATTTTTCTATCTTCGTATTTTCGATGAAATTTGTATTTTCTCTAACTTTTTTCAATTTCATTGATTCAAGCGCCTTTCTAAATCATTCGTTGATTTATCTATCGAAAAAATATCCGTTAATTTGAACCCCTTTTTTATGTGGTATTTCCACAGAAAACTGCTCGTTTTCATCTTCCTATGTATTTTCGAAGAAATCGCGTATTTTTTTTAATCCGTTGATTTTCCAATCGAAAAATAGTTATTATTATTATCAACGCGTATGTTTTGTTGCCATTCTACAAAAACTGCTAGTTTTTACTTTATCTTCTTATTTTCGATGAAATCAATCGATCAATATTTTTTCAATTCAAGGTTTTCAAACGACGTTTTTCATTATTCTTTTTCTTTTACATCGCAAATTATATCTTTATAATTTACATTAGTATTTGATGATGGATTTCCACAGAGAACTCCTTGATTTTATGTATTTTTTGTGTTTTTTGGTGACATGGTAAATTTTCTCTGAAATATTACCTTCCAAGTTTTTCAAACTACTTTTTTCAAAATTCGTTGAATTTTTAATAGCAGAAATTTGTGTTTTGATTCTAAGCGCGCATGTTTTGTGGCGAGTTCACTGAGAACAGCTAGTTCTCTTTTAATCCTCGCATTTTCAATGTAATCTCGTATTTTCTTTAACTTTTTTCAATTTCATTGTTTGAAGCGCCATTCTTCATCATTCGTTCATTTATCTATCGATAATATGTTCGTTAATTTGAACACGGGTTTTATGTGGTATTTTCACAGAAAACTGCTCGTTTTTATTCAATCTACGTATTTTCGATGAAATCGCGTATTTTTTTTAACCGTTCATTTTTCAATGGAAAAAAAGTTGTTATTATTATCAACGCGTACGTTTTGTTGCCATTCCCATGAAAACTGCAAGTTTTTACTTTATCTTCTTTTCGTTGTCTATTAAATCAAAAATTATATCGTAACAATTTAAACTAGTATTTGATGTGGTATTCCAGAGATAACTTCTCGTTTTAAGTATTTTTGCTGAAATCGTGAATTTTCTCTATATAATTTCCTTCCAAGTTTTTCAAACTACATTTTTCAAAAATCGTTAGTTTTTTAACCGCAAACATTGGTGTTATGATTTTCCACGCGCATGTTTTGCGGCGTGTCCACTGAAAACGACTAGTTTTCATCCAAAGATCGTATTTTGAATGAAAACGCGAAATTTCTCTACATTTCTTCAATTTAAGATAATCAAACTACTTTTTCGTTGATATCTCCTTCGCTTAAAATGTCGTTTCAATTTAAACAAGGATTTGAAGTGGAATTTCCACATAAAAGAACTCGTTTATATCTATTTTCCGTGTTTTCAATGAAATCGTTAATTTTAAATTCCTTTTTCCATGATTTGTTAATTTCTCCATCGAAAAATACGTTATTTTATTGTAAACACGTATTTTGTGATTTTTCCAGATAAAACAACTTGGTTAATTTTTTCCGTGTTTTCGATGATATCGTTAAATTTCAAACCCCTTTGTTCATCATTCCTTGATTTTTCCACCGCAAAATATGTAGTTTTAATTTAAACACGTAATTTATATGGTATTTAAACGGAAAACTGCTGGTCTTTATTTATTTTTCGAGTTTTCGATGCAATCGTTATTTTACCCTCGATATTTTCCTTTCAAGATTTTCAAACTACTTTTTTCGATATTCGTTGAATTTTCAAACCCAAATATACGTAATTATTTAAACACGTATGTTTTGTGGCGAGTACACTGAAAACTGCTAGCTTTTTATCATTCTTCCTATCATCGATTAAATGCGTATTTTCTCTAAATATTTTTAATTTAAGTAATTCAAACACCTTGTGCAATCATTCGATGATTTCTTCATCGCAGATTATGTCGTTTTAATGTTAACAAGTATTTTAATTGGTATTACCACAGAGACAGCTCTTTTTATTTAATTTTCGTGTTATTTATCTGATCGTTAATTTTTTCTAAATATTTTCCTTTCAAGTTTATCGAACTACTTTTTTCAATATTCGTTTAATTTCCAATTGCAGAAATTGGTGTGATAATTTTAAGCGCGCATGTTTTGTGGCGGGTTCACTGAGAACTGTTAGTTATTTTTCTATCTTCGTATTTTCGATGTAATATTGTATTTTCTCTAACTTTTTTCAATTTCATTGATTCAAGCGCCTATCTAAATCATTCGTTGATTTATCTATCGAAAATATGTCCGATAATTTGAACACTTGTTTCATGTGGCATTTCCACAGTAAACTGCTCTTTTTCATCTTCCTACGTATTTTCGATGAAATCGCATATTTTTTTTTAATCCGTTGATTTTTCAATCGAAAAAAATTGTTATTATTATCCAACCGTATGTTTTGGTCCATTCCAATGAAAACTGCAAGTGTTTAGTTTATATTCTTATATTCGATGAAATCAATCAATCAACATACTACCTTGATCAAAAGGTCCCCGGAATAACCACCTTGTGGCGCTCTGATCGTTCCGATTTGAGTTATTTTTTTTTGTTAAATTGGTACATCTGTTGTTGATATTCCCTTTAATTCTTAGTGTCATAACTTGATATTTGCAAAAGTTACGTAGCCAAGAGTACATCTATCTCTGTGTGTGTTGGCGATTTTTTACAATTGCAGAAATGGATTTAAATTTGCAACAACGAACTTGTATTAAATTTTGCGTAAAAAACGGATTTAGTGGCGCACGGACGTTGGAAATGTTGGAAAAGTGTTTCGGCAACGATTCTCTAAAAAAAACGGTCGTTTACCAGTGGCACGAGCGGTTCAGAAGTGGTCGTGAGTCAATCGAAGATGATGAACGCAGTGGTAGACCATCGACATCGAAAGTCGGTGAAAAAATTGATAAAGTAAAAGAAATGTTGGTCAATAACCGCAAATAACCAACAGAGAAATAGCGGAGGACTTGAACATTGCCTATGGATCCGCCCAAGACATTGTGGTTAATGATTTGGGTTTCCGTCGTGTAGCAGCAAAGTTGGTGCCAAAAGACCTCAATTTCATGCAAAAAAGAGACCGTGTTGGCGTCGCAAAAGAAATGATTTGCGAGGCTGAATCCGATCCCACATTCATCAAAAGGATCATTTATGGAGACGAGACGTAGGTTTATGAGTACGACACGCAATCCAGACATCAGGCAAGTGAATGGCGTTCACCAAATGAGCCGAGACCAAAAAAACCACGTTGTTTTCGGTCAAAAAAGAAGGCAATGCTGACGGTTTTCATTGATTACAACGGTGTAGTGCATCATGAATTTTTGCCAGAAGGCCAGACAGTAAACAAAGAGTATTATTTGGGCGTAATGAGACGCTTGCGTGAAGCAATTCGCCGAAAGAGACCAGAAATATGGGCAGAAAACTCGTGGATTTGGCACCATGATAACGCACCGTCGCACAGTGCTATCATTATTCGTAATTTCTTGACGAAAAATGCAACAAATACCATCCAACAGCCACCGAATTCACCTGATTTGGCTCCCTGTGACTTCTTTCTGTTCAATCGAGTTAAAAAACCATTACGGGGAACGCGTTTTAGCAGCCGAGAGGAAGTAATGGAAAAATCGCAGGAAGCACTTATGGACATACCGAAAACCGAATATAAAAAATGTTTCGAGGATTGGATCAAGCGCTGGCATAAGTGTGTGGCAGTCGATAGGGATTACTTTGAAGGGGACAATATAGATTTAGATGAATAAACTTGTATTTTTAATTTTCTGAATAAATTCCGGGAAATTTTTGATCAAGGTAGTATTATCATTTCAAGGTTTTCAAACGACGTTTTTCATTATTCTTTGTCTTTTACATCGCAAGTTATAACTTTATAATTTAAACTAGTATTTGATGATGGATTTACACAGAGAACTCCTTGTTTTTATGTTTTTTTTTGTTTTTTTTGGTGAAATCGTAAATTTTCTCTCAAATATTACCTTCCAAGTTTATCAAACAAATTCTTTCAAAATTCGTTGGTTTTTTAACCGCAAACATTGGTGTTATGATTTTCCACGCGCATGTTTTGCGGCATGTCCACTGAAAACGGCTAGTTTTCTTTTAATTATCGTATTTTTGATGAAAACGCGTACTTTCTTTAAATTTCTTCAATTTAAGTAAATCAAACTCCTTTTTCGTTTATCTCTCCAACGCTAAAAATGTCGTTTTAATTTAAACAAGTATTTGAAGAGGAGTTTCCACATAAAAGAGCTCGTTTTAATTTTTTTTCCGTTTTACAATGAAATCGTTAAGTTTTAAAGTCCTTTTTTCACGATTTGTTAATTTCTCCATCAAAAAATACTTTATATTGAATGTTAACACGTATTTATGGTTTTTCCAAATAAAAAACCCTCGTTTAATTTTTTTCCGTTATTTCGATGATAACGTTAAATTTCAAACCCATTTTTTCATCATTCGTTGATTTCTCCACCGCAAAATATATCGTTTTAATTTTAACACGCATTTTAAATTGGTATTACCACAGAGAACAGCTCTTTTTATTTAATTTTCGTCTTTTTAATGGAATCGGTAATTTTCTCTCAATATTCTCCTTTTAAGTATTTCGAACTACTTTTTTCAAAATTCGTTAAATTTTCAATCGCAAAATATGGGTAATTATTTAAACACATATGTTTTGTGGCGAGTACACTGGAAACTGGTAGTTTTTATTCAATCATCGTATTTTTTATGCATTCACGTATTTTCTCAACGCAGAGTATATCGTTTTAATTTTAACACGCATTAAAATCGGTATTTCCACTGAGAACAGCGCTTATATATTTAATTTTCGTGTTTTTGATGTGATCGTTAATAATCTCTAAATATTTTCCTTTCAAGAGTATCGAGCAACTTTTTTCTAATTCGTTGTATTTTTAATAGCAGAAATTGGTGTGATGATTTTAAGCGCGCATATTTTTTTTCGACTTCACTGAGAAAAGCTAGTTCACTTTCAATCTTCGTATTTTCGATGTAATCTCGTATTTTCTTTAACTTTTTTCAATGTCATTGTTTAAAGCGCACTTCTTCATCATTCGTTGATTTATCTATAGAAAATATGTTCGTTAAGTTGAACACGGGTTTTATGTGGTATTACCAAAGGAAACTGCTCGTTTTTATTCAATCTACGTATTTTCGAAGAAATCGCGTATTTTTTTTAATCCGTTGATTTTTTAATCGAAAAAAAGTTATTATTATCAACGCGTACGTTTTGTTGCCATTCTACTGAAAACTTCAAGTGTTTACTTTATCTTCTTTTCGTTGTCTTTTAAATCACAAATTATATCGTTATAATTTAAACTAGTATTTGACTTGGTATTTCCAGAGATAACTTCTCGTTTTTAAGTATTTTTTGTGTTTTAGCTGAAATCGTAAATTTTCTCTAAAATAATTTCCTTCCAAGTTTTTCAAACTATATTGTTCAAAATTCGTTGGTTTTTTAACCGCAAACATTGGTTTTATGATTTTCCACGCCCATGTTTTGCGGCGTGTCCACTGAAAACGACTATTTTTCATCCGATGATCGTATTTTGGATGAAAACGCGTTCTTTCTCTAATTTTCTTTTATTTAAGTAAACCAAACTCCTTTTTCGTTTATTTCTCCATCGCTTAAAATTTTTTTTTATTTAAAACAAGTATTTGCAGTGGATTTTCAACAGAAAAGAGCTCGTTTTTATGTATTATCCGTATTTCATTGAAATCGTTAAATGTTACACTCCTTTTTTCATGATTTGTTAATTTCACCATCGAAAAATACGTTATTTTAATTTGAACACGTGTGTTGTGGTATTTCCAAATAAAACAACTGGTTTAATTTTTTTCCGTGTTTTCGATGATATCGTTAAATTTCAAACCCCTTTTTTCATCATTCCTTGATTTCTCTACCGGAAAATATGAAGTTTTAATTTAAACACGTAATTTATGTGGCAATTAAACGGAAAACTGCTCGTCTTTATTTAGTTTTCGTGTTTTCGATGCAATCGTTATTTTTCCTCGATAATATCCTTTCAAGAGTTTCAAACACCTTTTTTCATCATTCGATGATTTCTTTTTCGCGGAGTATGTCGTTTTAATTTTAACACGCATTTAAATTGGTACTTCCACAGAGAACAGCTCGGTTTTTTAAATTTTCGTGTTTTTTATGTGATCGTTAATTTTCTCTCAATATTTTCCTTTCAAGTATATCGAACTACTTTTTTCTAAATTCGTTAAATTTTCAATCGCAGAAATTGGTGTGATGATTTTTAGCACGAATGTTTTTTGGCGAGTTCAATGAGAACTATTAGTTCTTTTTCAATCTTCGTATTTTCGATGTAATCTTGTCTTTTCCCTAACTTTTTTCAATTTCATTGATTCAAGCGCCTTTCTAAATCACTCGTTGATTTATCCATCGAAAATATGTCCGTTAATTTGAACACTTGTTTCATGTGGTATTTTCACAGAAAACAGCTCGTTTTCATCTTCCTACGTATTTCCGATGAAGTCGCGTATTTTTTTTTTAATCCGTTGATTTTTCAATCAAAAAATAATTGTTATTATTATCCACGCGTATGTTTTGGTCCATTCCACTGAAAACTGCAAGTGTTTATTTTATCTTCTTATTTTCGATGAAATCAATCAATCAGCATTTTTTCAATTCAAGGTTTTCAAACGTCGTTTTTCATTTTTTTTTGTCTTTTACATCGCACGTTATATCTTTATAATTTTAACTAGTATTTGATGATGGATTTCCACAGAGAACTCCTTGTTTTTATGTTTTTTTGTGTTTTTTGTGTTTTTTGGTGAAATCATAAATTTTCTCTCAATTATTACCTTCCAAGTTTTTCAAACAAATTCTTTCAAAATTCGTTGGTTTTTTAACCGCAAACATTGGTGTTATGATTTTCCATGCGCATGTTTTGCGGCATGTCCACTGAAAACGCTAGTTTTCATTTAATTATCGTATTTTTGATGAAAACGCGTACTTTCTTTAAATTTCTTCAATTTAAGTAAATCAAACTCATTTTTCGTTTATTTCTCTAACGCTAAAAATGTCGTTTTAATTAAACAAGTATTTGAAGAGGAGTTTCCACATAAAAGAGCTCGTTTTAATTTTATTTTCCGTTTTACAATGAAATGTTAAGTTTTAAAGTCCTTTTTTCATGATTTGTTAATTTCTCCATCAAAAAATACGTTATATTTGATGTGCGCCTACTGTTGCCAAAGCCCGCTCCGCAGAGCGAAGACAATTCAAATCTCCCGGCAGCGGAGAATCTTCCCCTCCACCCGCGCTCCGATGCAAAAGGGGGAGAGTCTGCTACGTGGCGAGCGCGACGTCACAATGTCACGTGGTCTCCCCTCCCCCGGAGTCCCCTCAGCGCTCGCCCATTGGCTACCGCCAGGGCATGTGAGCGATACGTCACAATGTCACGTGGTCTCCCCTCCCCCGGAGTCCCCTCAGCGCTCGCCCATTGGCTACCGCCCGGGCCAGGGCAGGTATATAAGGAGGGGCCTGAGACTCGAACAGACAGAGCCGGAGGTGGGAGTCCATCAGGGAGAGATCGCAGCGAGTACATCCTCGGTCAACTCCGCTCCCCTCTGGAGGAAGCGACCGCAGAGAGCACATCCTCGGTCAACTCCGCTCCCCTCAAGAGGAATTCGAGGCAACCAGGACCAAAGCAACCGGACGGATGCCGCGTCCACCGCGCCGCCTCCCAGCGCCAACCGAGCTCGACGCCGCACGAAGGACCGACCCGCCGCGACGCCGTCCCGCCGCTCCGACACTCGACCACCAGCACCTCCGACGACAACCCCGGGATCATCGCCGACCCGCGAGGACTACCGGACCTGGTTGGCCGAGGCCGCCCTTCCTACGTGGCCGGTGCTGAGTCTCCTGTCGCCGCCCACCCCGCAGTACCGCCTCCGGCCCCTGGACTCTCCAAGGACGCCCTACGCAGAGGTGCCGAGGCTGCCCCTATTTGGCTCGCCGGACCGTCGGGCTCCCGCGACCAGCCAGAAGCCGGACAGGACCCCGGCCGCCATCCAGCTGCTGGAGCTGCACCGGACTCCACGCGCCCTTCAGGCAAACGACACTCGACCTTCTCCCTGGGAGAAAGTCCCCTTTACTGTAATCCTGTACTGGACGGAATAAACGCCCTTCGGGGTAATCAACGGAACGGCAGGGAAGTTTATTTTCTCCAGCAACCCCAGCCCTTGCCTGGGCAGAATGCTCACTCACTCTCGCGTTTCGGGGCGGGTCGCACAGCCAACCCCAGACGCCAGCGACGCGACAATTGGCGCCCAACTAACGGGGACTACGACTAGCTGCATGGAGAGCAGCTGGGATCCACGGGCCCCTCTGACTGACGACGCCCGGCAACCAGCGACAAGTGTCCCACAGACCCCACCGAGGGACGACGCCTCTACTTCGGCAGGCGAGATGGACAACGGTCGCGGAAATCCACCAGACACCCAGTCGGTTGACACCGAACAGGGAGACGTTTCCACCATGGCGACTCAGCCCATCAATGGAACACTCGCTGCAACCATCACGGCTCTTCCGAGAGAGCCTTACCAACACTCGGTGGCGCCCAACCTAACTCGCACCCGCACCAGGGACCAATGCGAGACTCCAAACTGCAGTGGGGTGGGGGAACACCTGATCTCCTGCGCCTGCTGCCACCATTGGTTTCACCATCTCTGCCTAGGATGGAGGGACGAAGCCAGGGACACAAGTGGTCTACAGTTTGTGTGCGGAAGATGCACCCTGCCGCAGCAACGCAGCCGCCCACAGCTATCCTCTCCGGAACCCGCCTACCGGACACCGCGGCCGGAGTTTTTCGGGAGAAAAGCAGAGGACCCAGAAAGGTTCCTAAGAGATATGGAAGCGGCATTTCGGGATGACCAACTACCAACAACATGGTGGGTCCGCAGGGCGGAGCAACAACTACAGGAGGAAGCACGGCGATGGTGGACACAGTACCGGGAGTTCTCTCTTACCTGGGGAGACTTCAAAAACAGGCTTCGGGGACGTTACGACACTCCAGCCCGGAGAGCGCTTATACAATCCAAACTATTTGGAAGTACTCAAGCACAAAAGGAAAGCGCGGAGATGTTTATCCTGAAGAAGCTGCAACTGTTTAAAAGATTATTCCCGGACGGGAACCAAGAAACCATTTTGCCGACCTTAATAGAACAGCTTCTGCCACGGATAAGGCAAACGCTGCGCGCCAGCCCACCAAAAACCACGGAAGAATTAATACGGCTAGCAAGCGCCATCTCAGCGGACCAGGCCGAGGACACCAGCCAAGGCCGACCAGCAGGAGCACCTAAATGCAGATGTTTTCCCGGACATCACTTCCATCGGGACTGCCCCGAAAATCACGCGGGAAACGAGAGGGCGGGAAAATACCAGACCCCTTCAAACCCGCCCCAGCACCCATAGGGGTCACACATCCCACGGAAACGGGCCCAGAAACAATCGGGCGCTCGCTCTTCGTAGCGGGTTTTGCGCCAACTGGGGAGGGGTGGGATGATGTGCGCCTACTGTGGCCAAAGCCCGCTCCGCAGAGCGAAGACAATTCAAATCTCCCGGCAGCGGAGAATCTTCCCCTCCACCCGCGCTCCGATGCAAAAGGGGGAGAGTCTGCTACGTGGCGAGCGCGACGTCACAATGTCACGTGGTCTCCCCTCCCCCGGAGTCCCCTCAGCGCTCGCCCATTGGCTACCGCCAGGGCATGTGAGCGATACGTCACAATGTCACGTGGTCTCCCCTCCCCCGGAGTCCCCTCAGCGCTCGCCCATTGGCTACCGCCCGGGCCAGGGCAGGTATATAAGGAGGGGCCTGAGACTCGAACAGACAGAGCCGGAGGTGGGAGTCCATCAGGGAGAGATCGCAGCGAGTACATCCTCGGTCAACTCCGCTCCCCTCTGATGGAAACGATCGCAGAGAGCACATCCTCGGTCAACTCCGCTCCCCTCTTGAGGAAGCGACCGCAGAGAGAACATCCTCGGTCAACTCCGCTCCCCTCTCGAGGAAGCGACCGCAGACAGAACATCCTCGGTCAACTCCGCTCCCCTCTGGAGGAAGCGACCGCAGAGAGCACATCCTCGGTCAACTCCGCTCCCCTCAAGAGGAATTCGAGGCAACCAGGACCAAAGCAACCGGACGGATGCCGCGTCCACCGCGCCGCCTCCCAGCGCCAACCGAGCTCGACGCCGCACGAAGGACCGACCCGCCGCGACGCCGCCCCGCCGCTCCGACACTCGACCACCAGCACCTCCGACGACAACCCCGGAATCATCGCCGACCCGCGAGGACTACCGGACCTGGTTGGCCGAGGCCGCCCTTCCTACGTGGCCGGTGCTGAGTCTCCTGACGCCGCCCACCCCGCAGTACCGCCTCCGGCCCCTGGACTCTCCAAGGACGCCCTACGCAGAGGTGCCGAGGCTGCCCCTATTTGGCTCGCCGGACCGTCGGGCTCCCGCGACCAGCCAGAAGCCGGACAGGACCCCGGCCGCCATCCAGCTGCCGGAGCTGCACCGGACTCCACGCGCCCTTCAGGCAAACGACACTCGACCTTTTCCCTGGGAGAAAGTCCCCCTTACTGTAATCCTGTACTGGACGGAATAAACGCCCTTCGGGGTAATCAACGGAACGGCAGGGAAGTTTATTTTCTCCAGCAACCCCAGCCCTTGCCTGGGCAGAATGCTCACTCGCTCTCGCGTTTCGGGGCGGGTCGCACAGCCAACCCCGGACGCCAGCGACGCGACATATTGAATGTTAACACGTATTTATGGTTTTTCCAAATAAAAACAACTCGTTTAATTTTTTTCCGTGTTTTCGATGATATCGTTATATTTCAAACCCATTTTTTCATCATTCGTTGATTTCTCCACCGCAAAATACATCGTTTTCATTTTAACACGCATTTTAAATTGGTATTACCACAGAGAACAGCTCTTTTTATTTAATTTTCGTGTTTTTGATGGAATCGGTAATTTTCTCCCAATATTTTCCTTTTAAGTATTTCGACCTACTTTTTTCAAAATTCGTTAAATTTTCTATCGCAAAATATGGTTAATAATTTAACACGTATGTTTTTAGGCGAGTACACTGAAAACTGGTAGTTTTTATTCAATCATCGTATTTTTTATGCATTCACGTATTTTTTCAACGCAGAGTATGTCGTTTTAATTTTAACACGCATTAAGATCGGAATTTCCACTGAGAACAGCTCGTTTATATTTAATTTTCGTGTTTTCGATGTGATCGTTAATAATCTCTCAATATTTTCCTTTCAAGTATATAGAACTACTTTTTCCAAAATTCGTTGAATTTTTAATAGCAGAAATTTGTGTTTTGATTTTAGGCGCGCATGTTTTGTGGCGAGTTCACTGAGAACAGCTAGTTCTCTTTCAATCTTCGTATTTTCAATGTAATCTCGTATTTTCTTTAACTTTTTTCAATGTCATTGTTTAGAGCGCACTTCTTCATCATTCGTTGATTTATCTATAGAAAATATGTTCGTTAAGTTGAACACGGGTTTTATGTGGTATCACCAAAGGAAACTGCTCGTTTTTATTCAATCTACGTATTTTCGAAGAAATCGCGTATTTTTTTTTAATCCGTTGATTTTTTAATCGAAAAAAAGTTATTATTATCAACGCGTACGTTTTGTTGCCATTCTACTGAAAACTTCAAGTGTTTACTTTATCTTCTTTTCGTTGTCTTTTAAATCACAAATTATATCGTTATAATTTAAACTAGTATTTGACTTGGTATTTCCAGAGATAACTTCTCGTTTTTAAGTATTTTTTGTGTTTTAGCTGAAATCGTAAATTTTCTCTAAAATAATTTCCTTCCAAGTTTTTCAAACTATATATTTCAAAATTCGTTGGTTTTTTAACCGCAAACATTGGTTTTATGATTTTCCACGCCCATGTTTTGCGGCGTGTCCACTGAAAACGACTATTTTTCATCCAATAATCGTATTTTGGATGAAAACGCGTTCTTTATCCACTGAAAATATAAAATTTTATATTTTATTTATAAGTGGAATAATAATCCACTGAAAACGGCTAGTTTCCATTTAATAATCGTATTTTGGATTAAAACGGGTACTCTTTCTACATTTCTTCAATTCAGGTAAATCAAACTCCTTTTTCGTTTATTTCTCCAACGCTAAAAATGTCGTTTTAATTTAAACAAGTTTTTGAAGTGGAGTTTCCACATTAAAGTGCTCGTTATTATCTTTTTTGTCGTGTTTTTAATGAAATAGTTAAGTTTAAAAGCCCTTTTTTCATGATTTGTTAATTTCTCCATCGAAAAGTACGTTATAATGAATGTTAACACATATTTATGGTTTCTCCTCTTAAAACAACTCGTTTAATTATTTTCCGTGTTTTTGATGATATCGTTAAATATCAAACCCATTTTTTCATCATTCGTTGATTTCTCCACCGCAAAATATATCGTTTTAATTTTAACACGCATTTTAAATTGGTATTACCACAGAGAACAGCTCTTTTTATTTAATTTTCGTGTTTTTGATGGAATCGGTAATTTTCTCCCAATATTTTCCTTTTAAGTATTTCGAACTACTTTTTTCAAAATTCGTTAAATTTTCTATCGCAAAATATGGTTAATAATTTAACACGTATGTTTTTAGGCGAGTACACTGAAAACTGGTAGTTTTTATTCAATCATCGTATTTTTTATGCATTCACGTATTTTTTCAACGCAGAGTATGTCGTTTTAATTTTAACACGCATTAAGATCGGAATTTCCACTGAGAACAGCTCGTTTATATTTAATTTTCGTGTTTTCGATGTGATCGTTAATAATCTCTCAATATTTTCCTTTCAAGTATATAGAACTACTTTTTCCAAAATTCGTTGAATTTTTAATAGCAGAAATTTGTGTTTTGATTTTAAGCGCGCATGTTTTGTGGCGAGTTCACTGAGAACAGCTAGTTCTCTTTCAATCTTCGTATTTTCAATGTAATCTCGTATTTTCTTTAACTTTTTTCAATTTCATTGTTTGAGGCGCCATTCTTCATCATTCGTTGATTTATGTATCGAAAATATGTTCGTAAATTTGAACACGGGTTTTATCTGGTATTTAAACAGAAAACTGGTCGTTTTTATTCAATATACGTATTTTCGAAGAAATCGCGTATTTCTTTTTAATCCGTTGATTTTTCGATCGAAAAAAAGTTGTTATTATTATCAACGCGTACGTTTTGTTGCCATTCCACTGAAAAATGCAAGTGTTTACTTTATCTTATTTTCGTTGTCTTTTAAATCGCAAATTATATCGTTATAATTTAAACTAGTATTTGATGTGGTATTTCCAGAGATAACTTCTCGTGTCTAAGTATTTTTTGTGCTTTTGCTGAAATCGTAAATTTTCTTTATATAATTTCCTTCCAAGTTTTTCACAGTACATTTTTCAAAATTCGTTAGTTTTTTTACAGCAAACATTGGTGTTATGATTTTCCACGCGCATGTTTTGCGGCATGTCCACTGAAAACGGCTAGTTTCCATTTAATAATCGTATTTTGGATTAAAACGGGTACTCTTTCTACATTTCTTCAATTCAGGTAAATCAAACTCCTTTTTCGTTTATTTCTCCAACGCTAAAAATGTCGTTTTAATTTAAACAAGTTTTTCAAGTGGAGTTTCCACATTAAAGTGCTCGTTATTATCTTTTTTGTCGTGTTTTCAATGAAATAGTTAAGTTTTAAAGCCCTTTTTTCATGATTTGTTAGTTTCTCCATCGAAAAATATGTTATATTGAATGTAAACACGTATTAATGGTTTTTCCACATAAAACAACTCGTTTAATTATTTACCGTGTTTTTGATGATATCGTTATATTTCAAACCCATTTTTTCATCATTCGTTGATTTCTCCACCGCAAAATATATCGTTTTAATTTTAACACGCATTTTAAATTCGTATTACCACAGAGAACAGCTCTTTTTATTTAATTTTCGTGTTTTTGATGGAATCGGCAATTTTCTCTCATTATTTTCCTTTTAAGTATTTCGACCTCCTCTTTTCAAAATTCGTTAAATTTTCAATTTCTTAATATGGTTAATTATTTAAACACGTATGTTTTGAGGCGAGTACACTGAAAACTGGTAGTTTTTATTCAATCATCGTATTTCTTATGCATTCACGTATTTTCTCATTGCAGAGTATGTCGTTTTAATTTTAACACCCATTAAAATCGGTATTTCCACTGAGAACAGCTCGTTTATCTTTAATTTTCGTGTTTTCGATGTGATCGTTAATAATCTCTCAATATTTTCCTTTCAAGTATATAGAACTACTTTTTCCAAAATTCGTTGAATTTTTAATAGCAGAAATTTGTGTTTTGATTTTAAGCGCGCATGTTTTGTGGCGAGTTCACTGAGAACAGCTAGTTCTCTTTCAATCTTCGTATTTTCAATGTAATCTCGTATTTTCTTTAACTTTTTTCAATTTCATTGTTTGAGGCGCCATTCTTCATCATTCGTTGATTTATGTATCGAAAATATGTTCGTAAATTTGAACACGGGTTTTATCTGGTATTTAAACAGAAAACTGGTCGTTTTTATTCAATATACGTATTTTCGAAGAAATCGCGTATTTCTTTTTAATCCGTTGATTTTTCGATCGAAAAAAAGTTGTTATTATTATCAACGCGTACGTTTTGTTGCCATTCCACTGAAAAATGCAAGTGTTTACTTTATCTTATTTTCGTTGTCTTTTAAATCGCAAATTATATCGTTATAATTTAAACTAGTATTTGATGTGGTATTTCCAGAGATAACTTCTCGTGTCTAAGTATTTTTTGTGCTTTTGCTGAAATCGTAAATTTTCTTTATATAATTTCCTTCCAAGTTTTTCACAGTACATTTTTCAAAATTCGTTAGTTTTTTTACAGCAAACATTGGTGTTATGATTTTCCACGCGCATGTTTTGCGGCATGTCCACTGAAAACGGCTAGTTTCCATTTAATAATCGTATTTTGGATTAAAACGGGTACTCTTTCTACATTTCTTCAATTCAGGTAAATCAAACTCCTTTTTCGTTTATTTCTCCAACGCTAAAAATGTCGTTTTAATTTAAACAAGTTTTTCAAGTGGAGTTTCCACATTAAAGTGCTCGTTATTATCTTTTTTGTCGTGTTTTCAATGAAATAGTTAAGTTTTAAAGCCCTTTTTTCATGATTTGTTAGTTTCTCCATCGAAAAATATGTTATATTGAATGTAAACACGTATTAATGGTTTTTCCACATAAAACAACTCGTTTAATTATTTACCGTGTTTTTGATGATATCGTTATATTTCAAACCCATTTTTTCATCATTCGTTGATTTCTCCACCGCAAAATATATCGTTTTAATTTTAACACGCATTTTAAATTCGTATTACCACAGAGAACAGCTCTTTTTATTTAATTTTCGTGTTTTTGATGGAATCGGCAATTTTCTCTCATTATTTTCCTTTTAAGTATTTCGACCTCCTCTTTTCAAAATTCGTTAAATTTTCAATTTCTTAATATGGTTAATTATTTAAACACGTATGTTTTGAGGCGAGTACACTGAAAACTGGTAGTTTTTATTCAATCATCGTATTTCTTATGCATTCACGTATTTTCTCATTGCAGAGTATGTCGTTTTAATTTTAACACCCATTAAAATCGGTATTTCCACTGAGAACAGCTCGTTTATCTTTAATTTTCGTGTTTTCGATGTGATCGTTAATAATCTCTCAATATTTTCCTTTCAAGTATATCGAACTACTTTTTTCAAAATTCGTTGAATTTTTAATAGCAGAAATTTGTGTTTTGATTTTAAGCGCGCATGTTTTGTGGCGAGTTCACTGAGAACAGCTAGTTCTCTTTCAATCTTCGTATTTTCAATGTAATCTCGTATTTTCTTTAACTTTTTTCAATTTCATTGTTTGAGGCGCCAATCTTCATCATTCGTTGATTTATGTATCGAAAATATGTTCGTAAATTTGAACACGGGTTTTATCTGGTATTTCAACAGAAAACTGGTCGTTTTTATTCAATATACGTATTTTCGAAGAAATCGCGTATTTTTTTTTAATCCGTTGATTTTTCGATCGAAAAAAAGTTGTTATTATTATCAACGCGTACGTTTTGTTGCCATTCCACTGAAAACTGCAAGTGTTTACTTTATCTTCTTTTCGCTGTCTTTTAAATCGCAAATTATATCGTTATAATTTAAACTAGTATTTGATGTGGTATTTCCAGAGATAACATCTCGTTTCTAAGTATTTTTTGTGTTTTTGCTGAAATCGTAAATTTTCTCTGTATAATTTCCTTCCAAGTTTTTCACAGTACATTTTCCAAAATTCGTTAGTTTTTTTACAGCAAACATTGGTGTTATGATTTTCCACGCGCATGTTTTGGGGCGTGTCCACTGAAAACGACTAGTTTTATGATTTTTCACGCGCATGTTATTTAAAATGAAATTTGTTATTATTTGAAATGAAATTTGTTATTATTATCTACGCGTACGTTTTGTTGCCATTCCACTGAAAACTTCAAGTGTTTACTTTATCTTCATTTCGTTGTCTTTTAAATCACAAATTATATCGTTATAATTTAAACTAGTATTTGATGTGGTATTTCCAGAGATAACTTCTCGTTTTAAAGTATTTTTTGTGTTTTTGCTAAACTCGTAAAATTTCTCTAAATAATTTCCTCCAAGTTTTTCAAAATACGTTTTTCAAAGTTCGTTAGTTTTTTAACCGCAAACATTGGTGTTATGATTTCCACGCGCATGTTTTACGGCGTGTCCACTGAAAACGACAAGGTTTCATCCAATGATCGTATTTTGGATGAAATCGCGTTCTTTCTCTAAATTTCTTTAATTTAAGTAAACGAAACTCCTTTTTCGTTTATTTCTCCATCGCTTAAAATGTATTTTTAATTGAAACAAGTATTTGCAGTGAAGTTACAATAGAAATGAGTATGTTTATATCTATTTTCCGTGTTTTCAATGAAATCGTTAAATTTTACACTCGTTTTTTCATGATTTGTTAATTTCTCCATCGAAAAATACGTTATTTTAATGTAAACACGTGTGTTGTGGTATTTCCAAAAAATCAACTCGTTTAATTTTTTTCCGTGTTTTCGATGATATCATTAAATTTCAAACCCCTTTTTTCATCATTCCTTGATTTCTCCACCGCAAAATATAAAGTTTTAATTTAAACACGTAATTTATTTGGAATTCAGACGGAAAACTCTCGTCTTTATTTACTTTTCGTGTTTTCGATGAAATCGTTATTTATCCTCGATAATTTCCTTTCAAGAGTTTCAAACACCTTTTTTCATCATTCGATGATTTTTTTTCGCGGAGTATGTCGTTTTAATTTTAACACGCATTTAAATTGGTACTTCCACAAAGAACAGCTCGGTTTTTTAAATTTTCGTGTTTTTTATGTGATCGTTAATTTTCTCTCAATATTTTCCTTTCAAGTATATCGAAATACTTTTTTCTAAATTCGTTGAATTTTCAATCGCAGAAATTGGTGTGATGATTTTAAGCGCGCATGTTTTGTGGCGAGTTCACTGAGAACTGTTAGTTCTTTTTCAATCTTCGTATTTTCGATGTAATCTTGTATTTTCTCTAACTTTTTTCAATTTCATTGATTCAAGCGCCTTTCTTCATCATTCGTTGATTTATCTATCGAAAATATGTCCGTTAATTTGAACCATTGTTTTATGTGGTATTTCCACAGAAAACTGCTCGATTTCATCTTCCTACGTATTTTCGATGAAATCGCGTATTTTTTTTTAATCCGTTGATTTTTTAATCGAAAAAAAGTAATTATTATCAACGCGTACGTTTTGTTGCCATTCTACTGAAAACTTCAAGTGTTTACTTTAACTTCTTTTCGTTGTCTTTTAAATCACAAATTATATCGTTATAATTTAAACTGGTATTTGACTTGGTATTTCCAGAGATAACTTCTCGTTTTTAAGTATTTTTTGTGTTTTAGCTGAAATCGTAAATTTTCTCTAAAATAATTTCCTTCCAAGTTTTTCAAACTATATATTTCAAAATTCGTTGGTTTTTTAACCGCAAACATTGGTTTTATGATTTTCCACGCCCATGTTTTGCGGCGTGTCCACTGAAAACGACTATTTTTCATCCAATGATCGTATTTTGGATGAAAACGCGTTCTTTATCCACTGAAAATATAAAATATAAAGTGGAATAATAATCCACTGAAAACGGCTAGTTTCCATTTAATAATCGTATTTTGGATTAAAACGGGTACTCTTTCTACATTTCTTCAATTCAGGTAAATCAAACTCCTTTTTCGTTTATTTCTCCAACGCTAAAAATGTCGTTTTAATTTAAACAAGTTTTTGAAGTGGAGTTTCCACATTAAAGTGCTCGTTATTATCTTTTTTGTCGTGTTTTTAATGAAATAGTTAAGTTTAAAAGCCCTTTTTTCATGATTTGTTAATTTCTCCATCGAAAAATACGTTATAATGAATGTTAACACATATTTATGGTTTTTCCTCTTAAAACAACTCGTTTAATTATTTTCCGTGTTTTTGATGATATCGTTAAATATCAAACCCATTTTTTCATCATTCGTTGATTTCTCCACCGCAAAATATATCGTTTTAATTTTAACACGCATTTTAAATTGGTATTACCACAGAGAACAGCTCTTTTTATTTAATTTTCGTGTTTTTGATGGAATCGGTAATTTTCTCCCAATATTTTCCTTTTAAGTATTTCGAACTACTTTTTTCAAAATTCGTTAAATTTTCTATCGCAAAATATGGTTAATAATTTAACACGTATGTTTTTAGGCGAGTACACTGAAAACTGGTAGTTTTTATTCAATCATCGTATTTTTTATGCATTCACGTATTTTTTCAACGCAGAGTATGTCGTTTTAATTTTAACGCGCATTAAGATCGGAATTTCCACTGAGAACAGCTCGTTTATATTTAATTTTCGTGTTTTCGATGTGATCGTTAATAATCTCTCAATATTTTCCTTTCAAGTATATAGAACTACTTTTTCCAAAATTCGTTGAATTTTTAATAGCAGAAATTTGTGTTTTGATTTTAAGCGCGCATGTTTTGTGGCGAGTTCACTGAGAACAGCTAGTTCTCTTTCAATCTTCGTATTTTCAATGTAATCTCGTATTTTCTTTAACTTTTTTCAATTTCATTGTTTGAGGCGCCATTCTTCATCATTCGTTGATTTATGTATCGAAAATATGTTCGTAAATTTGAACACGGGTTTTATCCGGTATTCCAACAGAAAACTGCTCGTTTTTATTCAATCTACGTACTTTCGAAGAAATCGCGTATTTTTTTTAATCCGTTGATGTTTCGATCGAAAAAAAGTTGTTATTATTATCAACGCGTACGTTTTGTTGCCATTCCACTGAAAACTGCAAGTGTTTACCTTATCTTATTTTCGTTGTCTTTTAAATCGCAAATTATATCGTTATAATTTAAACTAGTATTTGATGTGGTATTTCCAGAGATAACTTCTCGTTTCTAAGTATTTTTTGTGTTTTTGCTGAAATCGTAAATTTTCTCTATATAATTTCCTTCCAAGTTTTTCACAGTACATTTTTCAAAATTCGTTAGTTTTTTTACAGCAAACATTGGTGTTATGATTTTCCACGCGCATGTTTTGGGGCGTGTCCACTGAAAACGACTAGTTTTATGATTTTCCACGCGCATGTTATTTAAAATGAAATTTGTTAGTATTTGAAATGAAATTTGTTATTATTATCTACGCGTACGTTTTGTTGCCATTCCACTGAAAACTTCAAGTGTTTACTTTATCTTCATTTCGTTGTCTCTTAAATCACAAATTATATCGTTATAATTTAAACTAGTGTTTGATGTGGTATTTCCAGAGATAACTTCTCGTTTTAAAGTATTTTTTGTGTTTTTGCTGAACTCGTAAATTTTCTCTAAATAATTTCCTTCCAAGTTTTTCAAAGTTCGTTAGTTTTTTAACCGCAAACATCAGTGTTATGATTTTCCACGCGCATGTTTTACGGCGTGTCCACTGAAAACGACAAGGTTTCATCCAATGATCGTATTTTGGATGAAATCGCGTTCTTTCTCTAAATTTCTTTAATTTAAGTAAACGAAACTCCTTTTTCGTTTATTTCTCCATCGCTTAAAATGTATTTTTAATTGAAACAAGTATTTGCAGTGAAGTTACAATAGAAATGAGTATGTTTATATCTATTTTCCGTGTTTTCAATGAAATCGTTAAATTTTACACTCGTTTTTTCATGATTTGTTAATTTCTCCATCGAAAAATACGTTATTTTAATGTAAACACGTGTGTTGTGGTATTTCCAAAAAATCAACTCGTTTAATTTTTTTCCGTGTTTTCGATGATATCATTAAATTTCAAACCCCTTTTTTCATCATTCCTTGATTTCTCCACCGCAAAATATAAAGTTTTAATTTAAACACGTAATTTATTTGGAATTCAGACGGAAAACTCTCGTCTTTATTTACTTTTCGTGTTTTCGATGAAATCGTTATTTATCCTCGATAATTTCCTTTCAAGAGTTTCAAACACCTTTTTTCATCATTCGATGATTTTTTTTCGCGGAGTATGTCGTTTTAATTTTAACACGCATTTAAATTGGTACTTCCACAAAGAACAGCTCGGTTTTTTAAATTTTCGTGTTTTTTATGTGATCGTTAATTTTCTCTCAATATTTTCCTTTCAAGTATATCGAAATACTTTTTTCTAAATTCGTTGAATTTTCAATCGCAGAAATTGGTGTGATGATTTTAAGCGCGCATGTTTTGTGGCGAGTTCACTGAGAACTGTTAGTTCTTTTTCAATCTTCGTATTTTCGATGTAATCTTGTATTTTCTCTAACTTTTTTCAATTTCATTGATTCAAGCGCCTTTCTTCATCATTCGTTGATTTATCTATCGAAAATATGTCCGTTAATTTGAACCATTGTTTTATGTGGTATTTCCACAGAAAACTGCTCGATTTCATCTTCCTACGTATTTTCGATGAAATAGCGTATTTTTTTTTAATCCGTTGATTTTTTAATCGAAAAAAAGTTATTATTATCAACGCGTACGTTTTGTTGCCATTCTACTGAAAACTTCAAGTGTTTACTTTAACTTCTTTTCGTTGTCTTTTAAATCACAAATTATATCGTTATAATTTAAACTAGTATTTGACTTGGTATTTCCAGAGATAACTTCTCGTTTTTAAGTATTTTTTGTGTTTTAGCTGAAATCGTAAATTTTCTCTAAAATAATTTCCTTCCAAGTTTTTCAAACTATATATTTCAAAATTCGTTGGTTTTTTAACCGCAAACATTGGTTTTATGATTTTCCACGCCCATGTTTTGCGGCGTGTCCACTGAAAACGACTATTTTTCATCCAATGATCGTATTTTGGATGAAAACGCGTTCTTTATCCACTGAAAATATAAAATATAAAGTGGAATAATAATCCACTGAAAACGGCTAGTTTCCATTTAATAATCGTATTTTGGATTAAAACGGGTACTCTTTCTACATTTCTTCAATTCAGGTAAATCAAACGCCTTTTTCGTTTATTTCTCCAACGCTAAAAATGTCGTTTTAATTTAAACAAGTTTTTGAAGTGGAGTTTCCACATTAAAGTGCTCGTTATTATCTTTTTTGTCGTGTTTTTAATGAAATAGTTAAGTTTAAAAGCCCTTTTTTCATGATTTGTTAATTTCTCCATCGAAAAATACGTTATAATGAATGTTAACACATATTTATGGTTTTTCCTCTTAAAACAACTCGTTTAATTATTTTCCGTGTTTTTGATGATATCGTTAAATATCAAACCCATTTTTTCATCATTCGTTGATTTCTCCACCGCAAAATATATCGTTTTAATTTTAACACGCATTTTAAATTGGTATTACCACAGAGAACAGCTCTTTTTATTTAATTTTCGTGTTTTTGATGGAATCGGTAATTTTCTCCCAATATTTTCCTTTTAAGTATTTCGAACTACTTTTTTCAAAATTCGTTAAATTTTCTATCGCAAAATATGGTTAATAATTTAACACGTATGTTTTTAGGCGAGTACACTGAAAACTGGTAGTTTTTATTCAATCATCGTATTTTTTATGCATTCACGTATTTTTTCAACGCAGAGTATGTCGTTTTAATTTTAACACGCATTAAGATCGGAATTTCCACTGAGAACAGCTCGTTTATATTTAATTTTCGTGTTTTCGATGTGATCGTTAATAATCTCTCAATATTTTCCTTTCAAGTATATAGAACTACTTTTTCCAAAATTCGTTGAATTTTTAATAGCAGAAATTTGTGTTTTGATTTTAAGCGCGCATGTTTTGTGGCGAGTTCACTGAGAACAGCTAGTTCTCTTTCAATCTTCGTATTTTCAATGTAATCTCGTATTTTCTTTAACTTTTTTCAATTTCATTGTTTGAGGCGCCATTCTTCATCATTCGTTGATTTATGTATCGAAAATATGTTCGTAAATTTGAACACGGGTTTTATCCGGTATTCCAACAGAAAACTGCTCGTTTTTATTCAATCTACGTACTTTCGAAGAAATCGCGTATTTTTTTTAATCCGTTGATGTTTCGATCGAAAAAAAGTTGTTATTATTATCAACGCGTACGTTTTGTTGCCATTCCACTGAAAACTGCAAGTGTTTACCTTATCTTATTTTCGTTGTCTTTTAAATCGCAAATTATATCGTTATAATTTAAACTAGTATTTGATGTGGTATTTCCAGAGATAACTTCTCGTTTCTAAGTATTTTTTGTGTTTTTGCTGAAATCGTAAATTTTCTCTATATAATTTCCTTCCAAGTTTTTCACAGTACATTTTTCAAAATTCGTTAGTTTTTTTACAGCAAACATTGGTGTTATGATTTTCCACGCGCATGTTTTGGGGCGTGTCCACTGAAAACGACTAGTTTTATGATTTTCCACGCGCATGTTATTTAAAATGAAATTTGTTATTATTTGAAATGAAATTTGTTATTATTATCTACGCGTACGTTTTGTTGCCATTCCACTGAAAACTTCAAGTGTTTACTTTATCTTCATTTCGTTGTCTCTTAAATCACAAATTATATCGTTATAATTTAAACTAGTGTTTGATGTGGTATTTCCAGAGATAACTTCTCGTTTTAAAGTATTTTTTGTGTTTTTGCTGAACTCGTTAATTTTCTCTAAATAATTTCCTTCCAAGTTTTTCAAAGTTCGTTAGTTTTTTAACCGCAAACATCAGTGTTATGATTTTCCACGCGCATGTTTTACGGCGTGTCCACTGAAAACGACTAGGTTTCATCCAATGATCGTATTTTGGATGAAATCGCGTTCTTTCTCTAAATTTCTTTAATTTAAGTAAACGAAACTCCTTTTTCGTTTATTTCTCCATCGCTTTAAATGTATTTTTAATTGAGACAAGTATTTGCAGTGAAGTTACAATAGAAATGAGTATGTTTATATCTATTTTCCGTGTTTTCAATGAAATCGTTAAATTTTACACTCCTTTTTTCATGATTTGTTAATTTCTCCATCGAAAAATACGTTATTTTAATGTAAACACGTGTGTTGTGGTATTTCCAAAAAATCAACTCGTTTAATTTTTTTCCGTGTTTTCGATGATATCGTTAAATTTCAAACCCCTTTTTTCATCATTCCTTGATTTCTCCACCGCAAAATATAAAGTTTTAATTTAAACACGTAATTTATTTGGAATTCAGACGGAAAACTCTCGTCTTTATTTACTTTTCGTGTTTTCGATGAAATCGTTATTTATCCTCGATAATTTCCTTTCAAGAGTTTCAAACACCTTTTTTCATCATTCGATGATTTTTTTTCGCGGAGTATGTCGTTTTAATTTTAACACGCATTTAAATTGGTACTTCCACAAAGAACAGCTCGGTTTTTTAAATTTTCGTGTTTTTTATGTGATCGTTAATTTTCTCTCAATATTTTCCTTTCAAGTATATCGAAATACTTTTTTCTAAATTCGTTGAATTTTCAATCGCAGAAATTGGTGTGATGATTTTAAGCGCGCATGTTTTGTGGCGAGTTCACTGAGAACTGTTAGTTCTTTTTCAATCTTCGTATTTTCGATGTAATCTTGTATTTTCTCTAACTTTTTTCAATTTCATTGATTCAAGCGCCTTTCTTCATCATTCGTTGATTTATCTATCGAAAATATGTCCGTTAATTTGAACCATTGTTTTATGTGGTATTTCCACAGAAAACTGCTCGATTTCATCTTCCTACGTATTTTCGATGAAATCACGTATTTTTTTTATCCGTTGATTTTTCAATCGAAAAACAGTTGTTATTATTATCAACGCGTATGTTTTGGTCAATTCCACTGAAAACTGCAAGTGTTTAATTTCTCTTTTTATTTTCGATGAAATCAATCTATCAACATTTTTTCAATTCAAGGTTTTCAAACGTCGTTTTTCATTATTCTTTGTCTTTTACATCGCAAATTATATCTTTATAATTAAAACTAGTATTTGATAATGGATTTCCACAGAGAACTCCATGTTTTTATGTTTTTTTTGTGTTTTTTGGTGAAATCGTAAATTTTTTCTCAATTATTACCATCCAAGTTTTTCAAACAAATTTTTTCTAAATTCGTTGGTTTTTTAACCGCAAACATTGGTGTTATGATTTTCCACGCGCATGTTTTGCGGCATGTCCACTGAAAACGGCTAGTTTCCATTTAATAATCGTATTTTGGATTAAAACGGGTACTCTTTCTACATTTCTTCAATTCAGGTAAATCAAACTCCTTTTTCGTTTATTTCTCCAACGCTAAAAATGTCGTTTTAATTTAAACAAGTTTTTGAAGTGGAGTTTCCACATTAAAGTGCTCGTTATTATCTTTTTTGTCGTGTTTTTAATGAAATAGTTAAGTTTAAAAGCCCTTTTTTCATGATTTGTTAATTTCTCCATCGAAAAATACGTTATAATGAATGTTAACACATATTTATGGTTTTTCCTCTTAAAACAACTCGTTTAATTATTTTCCGTGTTTTTGATGATATCGTTAAATATCAAACCCATTTTTTCATCATTCGTTGATTTCTCCACCGCAAAATATATCGTTTTAATTTTAACACGCATTTTAAATTGGTATTACCACAGAGAACAGCTCTTTTTATTTAATTTTCGTGTTTTTGATGGAATCGGTAATTTTCTCCCAATATTTTCCTTTTAAGTATTTCGAACTACTTTTTTCAAAATTCGTTAAATTTTCTATCGCAAAATATGGTTAATAATTTAACACGTATGTTTTTAGGCGGGTACACTGAAAACTGGTAGTTTTTATTCAATCATCGTATTTTTTATGCATTCACGTATTTTTTCAACGCAGAGTATGTCGTTTTAATTTTAACACGCATTAAGATCGGAATTTCCACTGAGAACAGCTCGTTTATATTTAATTTTCGTGTTTTCGATGTGATCGTTAATAATCTCTCAATATTTTCCTTTCAAGTATATAGAACTACTTTTTCCAAAATTCGTTGAATTTTTAATAGCAGAAATTTGTGTTTTGATTTTAAGCGCGCATGTTTTGTGGCGAGTTCACTGAGAACAGCTAGTTCTCTTTCAATCTTCGTATTTTCAATGTAATCTCGTATTTTCTTTAACTTTTTTCAATTTCATTGTTTGAGGCGCCATTCTTCATCATTCGTTGATTTATGTATCGAAAATATGTTCGTAAATTTGAACACGGGTTTTATCTGGTATTTAAACAGAAAACTGGTCGTTTTTATTCAATATACGTATTTTCGAAGAAATCGCGTATTTCTTTTTAATCCGTTGATTTTTCGATCGAAAAAAAGTTGTTATTATTATCAACGCGTACGTTTTGTTGCCATTCCACTGAAAACTGCAAGTGTTTACTTTATCTTATTTTCGTTGTCTTTTAAATCGCAAATTATATCGTTATAATTTAAACTAGTATTTGATGTGGTATTTCCAGAGATAACTTCTCGTGTCTAAGTATTTTTTGCGTTTTTGCTGAAATCGTAAATTTTCTTTATATAATTTCCTTCCAAGTTTTTCACAGTACATTTTTCAAAATTCGTTAGTTTTTTTACAGCAAACATTGGTGTTATGATTTTCCACGCGCATGTTTTGCGGCATGTCCACTGAAAACGGCTAGTTTCCATTTAATAATCGTATTTTGGATTAAAACGGGTACTCTTTCTACATTTCTTCAATTCAGGTAAATCAAACTCCTTTTTCGTTTATTTCTCCAACGCTAAAAATGTCGTTTTAATTTAAACAAGTTTTTCAAGTGGAGTTTCCACATTAAAGTGCTCGTTATTATCTTTTTTGTCGTGTTTTCAATGAAATAGTTAAGTTTTAAAGCCCTTTTTTCATGATTTGTTAGTTTCTCCATCGAAAAATATGTTATATTGAATGTAAACACGTATTAATGGTTTTTCCACATAAAACAACTCGTTTAATTATTTACCGTGTTTTTGATGATATCGTTATATTTCAAACCCATTTTTTCATCATTCGTTGATTTCTCCACCGCAAAATATATCGTTTTAATTTTAACACGCATTTTAAATTCGTATTACCACAGAGAACAGCTCTTTTTATTTAATTTTCGTGTTTTTGATGGAATCGGCAATTTTCTCTCATTATTTTCCTTTTAAGTATTTCGACCTCCTCTTTTCAAAATTCGTTAAATTTTCAATTTCTTAATATGGTTAATTATTTAAACACGTATGTTTTGAGGCGAGTACACTGAAATCTGGTAGTTTTTATTCAATCATCGTATTTCTTATGCATTCACGTATTTTCTCATTGCAGAGTATGTCGTTTTAATTTTAACACCCATTAAAATCGGTATTTCCACTGAGAACAGCTCGTTTATCTTTAATTTTCGTGTTTTCGATGTGATCGTTAATAATCTCTCAATATTTTCCTTTCAACTATATCGAACTACTTTTTTCAAAATTCGTTGAATTTTTAATAGCAGAAATTTGTGTTTTGATTTTAAGCGCGCATGTTTTGTGGCGAGTTCACTGAGAACAGCTAGTTCTCTTTCAATCTTCGTATTTTCAATGTAATCTCGTATTTTCTTTAACTTTTTTCAATTTCATTGTTTGAGGCGCCATTCTTCATCATTCGTTGATTTATGTATCGAAAATATGTTCGTAAATTTGAACACGGGTTTTATCTGGTATTTCAACAGAAAACTGGTCGTTTTTATTCAATATACGTATTTTCGAAGAAATCGCGTATTTTTTTTTAATCCGTTGATTTTTCGATCGAAAAAAAGTTGTTATTATTATCAACGCGTACGTTTTGTTGCCATTCCACTGAAAACTGCAAGTGTTTACTTTATCTTCTTTTCGCTGTCTTTTAAATCGCAAATTATATCGTTATAATTTAAACTAGTATTTGATGTGGTATTTCCAGAGATAACTTCTCGTTTCTAAGTATTTTTTGTGTTTTTGCTGAAATCGTAAATTTTCTCTATATAATTTCCTTCCAAGTTTCTCACAGTACATTTTCCAAAATTCGTTAGTTTTTTTACAGCAAACATTGGTGTTATGATTTTCCACGCGCATGTTTTGGGGCGTGTCCACTGAAAACGACTAGTTTTATGATTTTTCACGCGCATGTTATTTAAAATGAAATTTGTTATTATTTGAAATGAAATTTGTTATTATTATCTACGCGTACGTTTTGTTGCCATTCCACTGAAAACTTCAAGTGTTTACTTTATCTTCATTTCGTTGTCTTTTAAATCACAAATTATATCGTTATAATTTAAACTAGTATTTGATGTGGTATTTCCAGAGATAACTTCTCGTTTTAAAGTATTTTTTGTGTTTTTGCTAAACTCGTAAATTTTCTCTTAATAATTTCCTCCAAGTTTTTCAAACTACGTTTTTCAAAGTTCGTTAGTTTTTTAACCGCAAACATTGGTGTTATGATTTCCACGCGCATGTTTTACGGCGTGTCCACTGAAAACGACAAGGTTTCATCCAATGATCGTATTTTGGATGAAATCGCGTTCTTTCTCTAAATTTCTTTAATTTAAGTAAACGAAACTCCTTTTTCGTTTATTTCTCCATCGCTTAAAATGTATTTTTAATTGAAACAAGTATTTGCAGTGAAGTTACAATAGAAATGAGTATGTTTATATCTATTTTCCGTGTTTTCAATGAAATCGTTAAATTTTACACTCCTTTTTTCATGATTTGTTAATTTCTCCATCGAAAAATACGTTATTTTAATGTAAACACGCGTGTTGTGGTATTTCCAAAAAATCAACTCGTTTAATTTTTTTCCGTGTTTTCGATGATATCGTTAAATTTCAAACCCCTTTTTTCATCATTCCTTGATTTCTCCACCGCAAAATATAAAGTTTTATTTTAACCCGTAATTTATTTGGAATTCAGACGGAAAACTCTCGTCTTTATTTACTTTTCGTGTTTTCGATGAAATCTTTATTTATCCTCGATAATTTCCTTTCAAGAGTTTCAAACACCTTTTTTCATCATTCGATGATTTTTTTTCGCGGAGTATGTCGTTTTAATTTTAACACGCATTTAAATTGGTACTTCCACAAAGAACAGCTCGGTTTTTTAAATTTTCGTGTTTTTTATGTGATCGTTAATTTTCTCTCAATATTTTCCTTTCAAGTATATCGAACTACTTTTTTCAAAATTCGTTGAATTTTCAATCGCAGAAATTGGTGTGATGATTTTAAGCGCGCATGTTTTGTGGCGAGTTCACTGAGAACTGTTAGTTCTTTTTCAATCTTCGTATTTTCGATGTAATCTTGTATTTTCTCTAACTTTTTTCAATTTCATTGATTCAAGCACCTTTCTTCATCATTCGTTGATTTATCTATCGAAAATATGTCCGTTAATTTGAACCATTGTTTTATGTGGTATTTCCACAGAAAACTGCTCGATTTCATCTTCCTACGTATTTTCGATGAAATCGCGTATTTTTTTTATCCGTTGATTTTTCAATCGAAAAACAGTTGTTATTATTATCAACGCGTATGTTTTGGTCAATTCCACTGAAAACTGCAAGTGTTTAATTTCTCTTTTTATTTTCGATGAAATCAATCTATCAACATTTTTTCAATTCAAGGTTTTCAAACGTCGTTTTTCATTTTTCTTTGTCTTTTACATCGCAAATTATATCTTTATAATTTAAACTAGTATTTGATGATGGATTTCCACAGAGAACTCCATGTTTTTATGTTTTTTTGTGTTTTTTGGTGAAATCGTAAATTTTTTCTCAATTATTACCATCCAAGTTTTTCAAACAAATTTTTTCTAAATTCGTTGGTTTTTTAACCGCAAACATTGGTGTTATGATTTTCCACGCGCATGTTTTGCGGCATGTCCACTGAAAACGGCTTTTTTATTCAATCATCGTATTTTTTATGCATTCACGTATTTTTTCAACGCAGAGTATGTCGTTTTAATTTTAACACGCATTAAGATCGGAATTTCCACTGAGAACAGCTCGTTTATATTTAATTTTCGTGTTTTCGATGTGATCGTTAATAATCTCTCAATATTTTCCTTTCAAGTATATAGAACTACTTTTTCCAAAATTCGTTGAATTTTTAATAGCAGAAATTTGTGTTTTGATTTTAAGCGCGCATGTTTTGTGGCGAGTTCACTGAGAACAGCTAGTTCTCTTTCAATCTTCGTATTTTCAATGTAATCTCGTATTTTCTTTAACTTTTTTCAATTTCATTGTTTGAGGCGCCATTCTTCATCATTCGTTGATTTATGTATCGAAAATATGTTCGTAAATTTGAACACGGGTTTTATCTGGTATTTCAACAGAAAACTGCTCGTTTTTATTCAATCTACGTATTTTCGAAGAAATCGCGTATTTTTTTTAATCCGTTGATTTTTCGATCGAAAAAAAGTTGTTATTATTATCAACGCGTACGTTTTGTTGCCATTCCACTGAAAACTGCAAGTGTTTACCTTATCTTATTTTCGTTGTCTTTTAAATCGCAAATTATATCGTTATAATTTAAACTAGTATTTGATGTGGTATTTCCAGAGATAACTTCTCGTTTCTAAGTATTTTTTGTGTTTTTGCTGAAATCGTAAATTTTCTCTAAATAATTTCCTTCCAAGTTTTTCAAACTACGTTTTTCAAAGTTCGTTAGTGTTTTAACCGCAAACATCAGTGTTATGATTTTCCACGCGCATGTTTTACGGCGTGTCCACTGAAAACGACAAGGTTTCATCAAATGATCGTATTTTGGATGAAATCGCGTTCTTTCTCTAAATTTCTTTAATTTAAGTAAACGAAACTCCTTTTTCGTTTATTTCTCCATCGCTTAAAATGTATTTTTAATTGAAACAAGTATTTGCAGTGAAGTTACAATAGAAATGAGTATGTTTATATCTATTTTCCGTGTTTTCAATGAAATCGTTAAATTTTACACTCGTTTTTTCATGATTTGTTAATTTCTCCATCGAAAAATACGTTATTTTAATGTAAACACGTGTGTTGTGGTATTTCCAAAAAATCAACTCGTTTAATTTTTTTCCGTGTTTTCGATGATATCATTAAATTTCAAACCCTTTTTTTCATCATTCCTTGATTTCTCCACCGCAAAATATAAAGTTTTAATTTAAACACGTAATTTATTTGGAATTCAGACGGAAAACTCTCGTCTTTATTTACTTTTCGTGTTTTCGATGAAATCGTTATTTATCCTCGATAATTTCCTTTCAAGAGTTTCAAACACCTTTTTCCATCATTCGATGATTTTTTTCGCGGAGTATGTCGTTTTAATTTTAACACGCATTTAAATTGGTACTTCCACAAAGAACAGCTCGGTTTTTTAAATTTTCGTGTTTTTTATGTGATCGTTAATTTTCTCTCAATATTTTCCTTTCAAGTATATCGAACTACTTTTTTCTAAATTCGTTGAATTTTCAATCGCAGAAATTGGTGTGATGATTTTAAGCGCGCATGTTTTGTGGCGAGTTCACTGAGAACTGTTAGTTCTTTTTCAATCTTCGTATTTTCGATGTAATCTTGTATTTTCTCTAACTTTTTTCAATTTCATTGATTCAAGCGCCTTTCTTCATCATTTGTTGATTTATCTATCGAAAATATGTCCGTTAATTTGAACCATTGTTTTATGTGGTATTTCCACAGAAAACTGCTCGATTTCATCTTCCTACGTATTTTCGATGAAATCGCGTATTTTTTTTTAATCCGTTGATTTTTTAATCGAAAAAAAGTTATTATTATCAACGCGTACGTTTTGTTGCCATTCTACTGAAAACTTCAAGTGTTTACTTTATCTTCTTTTCGTTGTCTTTTAAATCACAAATTATATCGTTATAATTTAAACTAGTATTTGACTTGGTATTTCCAGAGATAACTTCTCGTTTTTAAGTATTTTTTGTGTTTTAGCTGAAATCGTAAATTTTCTCTAAAATAATTTCCTTCCAAGTTTTTCAAACTATATATTTCAAAATTCGTTGGTTTTTTAACCGCAAACATTGGTTTTATGATTTTCCACGCCCATGTTTTGCGGCGTGTCCACTGAAAACGACTATTTTTCATCCAATAATCGTATTTTGGATGAAAACGCGTTCTTTATCCACTGAAAATATAAAATATAAAGTGGAATAATAATCCACTGAAAACGGCTAGTTTCCATTTAATAATCGTATTTTCGATTAAAACGGGTACTCTTTCAACATTTCTTCAATTCAGGTAAATCAAACTCCTTTTTCGTTTATTTCTCCAACGCTAAAAATGTCGTTTTAATTTAAACAAGTTTTTGAAGTGGAGTTTCCACATTAAAGTGCTCGTTATTATCTTTTTTGTCGTGTTTTTAATGAAATAGTTAAGTTTAAAAGCCCTTTTTTCATGATTTGTTAATTTCTCCATCGAAAAATACGTTATAATGAATGTTAACACATATTTATGGTTTTTCCTCTTAAAACAACTCGTTTAATTATTTTCCGTGTTTTTGATGATACCGTTAAATATCAAACCCATTTTTTCATCATTCGTTGATTTCTCCACCGCAAAATATATCGTTTTAATTTTAACACGCATTTTAAATTGGTATTACCACAGAGAACAGCTCTTTTTATTTAATTTTCGTGTTTTTGATGGAATCGGTAATTTTCTCCCAATATTTTCCTTTTAAGTATTTCGAACTACTTTTTTCAAAATTCGTTAAATTTTCTATCGCAAAATATGGTTAATAATTTAACACGTATGTTTTTAGTCGAGTACACTGAAAACTGGTAGTTTTTATTCAATCATGGTATTTTTTATGCATTCACGTATTTTTTCAACGCAGAGTATGTCGTTTTAATTTTAACACGCATTAAGATCGGAATTTCCACTGAGAACAGCTCGTTTATATTTAATTTTCGTGTTTTCGATGTGATCGTTAATAATCTCTCAATATTTTCCTTTCAAGTATATAGAACTACTTTTTCCAAAATTCGTTGAATTTTTAATAGCAGAAATTTGTGTTTTGATTTTAAGCGCGCATGTTTTGTGGCGAGTTCACTGAGAACAGCTAGTTCTCTTTCAATCTTCGTATTTTCAATGTAATCTCGTATTTTCTTTAACTTTTTTCAATTTCATTGTTTGAGGCGCCATTCTTCATCATTCGTTGATTTATGTATCGAAAATATGTTCGTAAATTTGAACACGGGTTTTATCCGGTATTCCAACAGAAAACTGCTCGTTTTTATTCAATCTACGTATTTTCGAAGAAATCGCGTATTTTTTTTAATCCGTTGATGTTTCGATCGAAAAAAAGTTGTTATTATTATCAACGCGTACGTTTTGTTGCCATTCCACTGAAAACTGCAAGTGTTTACCTTATCTTATTTTCGTTGTCTTTTAAATCGCAAATTATATCGTTATAATTTAAACTAGTATTTGATGTGGTATTTCCAGAGATAACTTCTCGTTTCTAAGTATTTTTTGTGTTTTTGCTGAAATCGTAAATTTTCTCTATATAATTTCCTTCCAAGTTTTTCACAGTACATTTTTCAAAATTCGTTAGTTTTTTTACAGCAAACATTGGTGTTATGATTTTCCACGCGCATGTTTTGGGGCGTGTCCACTGAAAACGACTAGTTTTATGATTTTCCACGCGCATGTTATTTGAAATGAAATTTGTTATTGTTTGAAATGAAATTTGTTATTATTATCTACGCGTACGTTTTGTTGCCATTCCACTGAAAACTTCAAGTGTTTACTTTATCTTCATTTCGTTGTCTCTTAAATCACAAATTATATCGTTATAATTTAAACTAGTGTTTGATGTGGTATTTCCAGAGATAACTTCTCGTTTTAAAGTATTTTTTGTGTTTTTGCTGAACTCGTAAATTTTCTCTAAATAATTTCCTTCCAAGTTTGTCAAAGTTCGTTAGTTTTTTAACCGCAAACATCAGTGTTATGATTTCCCACGCGCATGTTTTACGGCGTGTCCACTGAAAACGACTAGGTTTCATCCAATGATCGTATTTTGGATGAAATCGCGTTCTTTCTCTAAATTCCTTTAATTTAAGTAAACGAAACTCCTTTTTCGTTTATTTCTCCATCGCTTTAAATGTATTTTTAATTGAGACAAGTATTTGCAGTGAAGTTACAATAGAAATGAGTATGTTTATATCTATTTTCCGTGTTTTCAATGAAATCGTTAAATTTTACACTCCTTTTTTCATGATTTGTTAATTTCTCCATCGAAAAATACGTTATTTTAATGTAAACACGTGTGTTGTGGTATTTCCAAAAAATCAACTCGTTTAATTTTTTTCCGTGTTTTCGATGATATCGTTAAATTTCAAACCCCTTTTTTCATCATTCCTTGATTTCTCCACCGCAAAATATAAAGTTTTAATTTAAACACGTAATTTATTTGGAATTCAGACGGAAAACTCTCGTCTTTATTTACTTTTCGTGTTTTCGATGAAATCGTTATTTATCCTCGATAATTTCCTTTCAAGAGTTTCAAACACCTTTTTTATCATTCGATGATTTTTTTTCGCGGAGTATGTCGTTTTAATTTTAACACGCATTTAAATTGGTACTTCCACAAAGAACAGCTCGGTTTTTTAAATTTTCGTGTTTTTTATGTGATCGTTAATTTTTTCTCAATATTTTCCTTTCAAGTATATCGAACTACTTTTTTCTAAATTCGTTGAATTTTCAATCGCAGAAATTGGTGTGATGATTTTAAGCGCGCATGTTTTGTGGCGAGTTCACTGAGAACTGTTAGTTCTTTTTCAATCTTCGTATTTTCGATGTAATCTTGTATTTTCTCTAACTTTTTTCAATTTCATTGATTCAAGCGCCTTTCTTCATCATTCGTTGATTTATCTATCGAAAATATGTCCGTTAATTTGAACCATTGTTTTATGTGGTATTTCCACAGAAAACTGCTCGATTTCATCTTCCTACGTATTTTCGATGAAATCACGTATTTTTTTTTATCCGTTGATTTTTCAATCGAAAAACAGTTGTTATTATTATCAACGCGTATGTTTTGGTCAATTCCACTGAAAACTGCAAGTGTTTAATTTCTCTTTTTATTTTCGATGAAATCAATCTATCAACATTTTTTCAATTCAAGGTTTTCAAACGTCGTTTTTCATTATTCTTTGTCTTTTACATCGCAAATTATATCTTTATAATTTAAACTAGTATTTGATAATGGATTTCCACAGGGAACTCCATGTTTTTATGTTTTTTTTGTGTTTTTTGGTGAAATCGTAAATTTTTTCTCAATTATTACCATCCAAGTTTTTCAAACAAATTTTTTCTAAATTCGTTGGTTTTTTAACCGCAAACATTGGTGTTATGATTTTCCACGCGCATGTTTTGCGGCATGTCCACTGAAAACGGCTAGTTTCCATTTAATAATCGTATTTTGGATTAAAACGGGTACTCTTTCTACATTTCTTCAATTCAGGTAAATCAAACTCCTTTTTCGTTTATTTCTCCAACGCTAAAAATGTCGTTTTAATTTAAACAAGTTTTTGAAGTGGAGTTTCCACATTAAAGTGCTCGTTATTATCTTTTTTGTCGTGTTTTTAATGAAATAGTTAAGTTTAAAAGCCCTTTTTTCATGATTTGTTAATTTCTCCATCGAAAAATACGTTATAATGAATGTTAACACATATTTATGGTTTTTCCTCTTAAAACAACTCGTTTAATTATTTTCCGTGTTTTTGATGATATCGTTAAATATCAAACCCATTTTTTCATCATTCGTTGATTTCTCCACCGCAAAATATATCGTTTTAATTTTAACACGCATTTTAAATTGGTATTACCACAGAGAACAGCTCTTTTTATTTAATTTTCGTGTTTTTGATGGAATCGGTAATTTTCTCCCAATATTTTCCTTTTAAGTATTTCGAACTACTTTTTTCAAAATTCGTTAAATTTTCTATCGCAAAATATGGTTAATAATTTAACACGTATGTTTTTAGTCGAGTACACTGAAAACTGGTAGTTTTTATTCAATCATCGTATTTTTTATGCATTCACGTATTTTTTCAACGCAGAGTATGTCGTTTTAATTTTAACACGCATTAAGATCGGAATTTCCACTGAGAACAGCTCGTTTATATTTAATTTTCGTGTTTTCGATGTGATCGTTAATAATCTCTCAATATTTTCCTTTCAAGTATATAGAACTACTTTTTCCAAAATTCGTTGAATTTTTAATAGCAGAAATTTGTGTTTTGATTTTAAGCGCGCATGTTTTGTGGCGAGTTCACTGAGAACAGCTAGTTCTCTTTCAATCTTCGTATTTTCAATGTAATCTCGTATTTTCTTTAACTTTTTTCAATTTCATTGTTTGAGGCGCCATTCTTCATCATTCGTTGATTTATGTATCGAAAATATGTTCGTAAATTTGAACACGGGTTTTATCTGGTATTTCAACAGAAAACTGGTCGTTTTTATTCAATATACGTATTTTCGAAGAAATCGCGTATTTCTTTTTAATCCGTTGATTTTTCGATCGAAAAAAAGTTGTTATTATTATCAACGCGTACGTTTTGTTGCCATTCCACTGAAAACTGCAAGTGTTTACTTTATCTTATTTTCGTTGTCTTTTAAATCGCAAATTATATCGTTATAATTTAAACTAGTATTTGATGTGGTATTTCCAGAGATAACTTCTCGTGTCTAAGTATTTTTTGTGTTTTTGCTGAAATCGTAAATTTTCTTTATATAATTTCCTTCCAAGTTTTTCACAGTACATTTTTCAAAATTCGTTAGTTTTTTTACAGCAAACATTGGTGTTATGATTTTCCACGCTCATGTTTTGCGGCATGTCCACTGAAAACGGCTAGTTTCCATTTAATAATCGTATTTTGGATTAAAACGGGTACTCTTTCTACATTTCTTCAATACAGGTAAATCAAACTCCTTTTTCGTTTATTTCTCCAACGCTAAAAATGTCGTTTTAATTTAAACAAGTTTTTGAAGTGGAGTTTCCACATTAAAGTGCTCGTTATTATCTTTTTTGTCGTGTTTTTAATGAAATAGTTAAGTTTAAAAGCCCTTTTTTCATGATTTGTTAATTTCTCCATCGAAAAATACGTTATAATGAATGTTAACACATATTTATGGTTTTTCCTCTTAAAACAACTTGTTTAATTATTTTCCGTGTTTTTGATGATACCGTTAAATATCAAACCCATTTTTTCATCATTCGTTGATTTCTCCACCGCAAAATATATCGTTTTAATTTTAACACGCATTTTAAATTGGTATTACCACAGAGAACAGCTCTTTTTATTTAATTTTCGTGTTTTTGATGGAATCGGTAATTTTCTCCCAATATTTTCCTTTTAAGTATTTCGAACTACTTTTTTCAAAATTCGTTAAATTTTCTATCGCAAAATATGGTTAATAATTTAACACGTATGTTTTTAGTCGAGTACACTGAAAACTGGTAGTTTTTATTCAATCATCGTATTTTTTATGCATTCACGTATTTTTTCAACGCAGAGTATGTCGTTTTAATTTTAACACGCATTAAGATCGGAATTTCCACTGAGAACAGCTCGTTTATATTTAATTTTCGTGTTTTCGATGTGATCGTTAATAATCTCTCAATATTTTCCTTTCAAGTATATAGAACTACTTTTTCCAAAATTCGTTGAATTTTTAATAGCAGAAATTTGTGTTTTGATTTTAAGCGCGCATGTTTTGTGGCGAGTTCACTGAGAACAGCTAGTTCTCTTTCAATCTTCGTATTTTCAATGTAATCTCGTATTTTCTTTAACTTTTTTCAATTTCATTGTTTGAGGCGCCATTCTTCATCATTCGTTGATTTATGTATCGAAAATATGTTCGTAAATTTGAACACGGGTTTTATCTGGTATTTCAACAGAAAACTGGTCGTTTTTATTCAATATACGTATTTTCGAAGAAATCGCGTATTTCTTTTTAATCCGTTGATTTTTCGATCGAAAAAAAGTTGTTATTATTATCAACGCGTACGTTTTGTTGCCATTCCACTGAAAACTGCAAGTGTTTACTTTATCTTATTTTCGTTGTCTTTTAAATCGCAAATTATATCGTTATAATTTAAACTAGTATTTGATGTGGTATTTCCAGAGATAACTTCTCGTGTCTAAGTATTTTTTGTGTTTTTGCTGAAATCGTAAATTTTCTTTATATAATTTCCTTCCAAGTTTTTCACAGTACATTTTTCAAAATTCGTTAGTTTTTTTACAGCAAACATTGGTGTTATGATTTTCCACGCTCATGTTTTGCGGCATGTCCACTGAAAACGGCTAGTTTCCATTTAATAATCGTATTTTGGATTAAAACGGGTACTCTTTCTACATTTCTTCAATACAGGTAAATCAAACTCCTTTTTCGTTTATTTCTCCAACGCTAAAAATGTCGTTTTAATTTAAACAAGTTTTTGAAGTGGAGTTTCCACATTAAAGTGCTCGTTATTATCTTTTTTGTCGTGTTTTTAATGAAATAGTTAAGTTTAAAAGCCCTTTTTTCATGATTTGTTAATTTCTCCATCGAAAAATACGTTATAATGAATGTTAACACATATTTATGGTTTTTCCTCTTAAAACAACTCGTTTAATTATTTTCCGTGTTTTTGATGATACCGTTAAATATCAAACCCATTTTTTCATCATTCGTTGATTTCTCCACCGCAAAATATATCGTTTTAATTTTAACACGCATTTTAAATTGGTATTACCACAGAGAACAGCTCTTTTTATTTAATTTTCGTGTTTTTGATGGAATCGGTAATTTTCTCCCAATATTTTCCTTTTAAGTATTTCGAACTACTTTTTCAAAATTCGTTAAATTTTCTATCGCAAAATATGGTTAATAATTTAACACGTATGTTTTTAATCGAGTACACTGAAAACTGGTAGTTTTTATTCAATCATCGTATTTTTTATGCATTCACGTATTTTTTCAACGCAGAGTATGTCGTTTTAATTTTAACACGCATTAAGATCGGAATTTCCACTGAGAACAGCTCGTTTATATTTAATTTTCGTGTTTTCGATGTGATCGTTAATAATCTCTCAATATTTTCCTTTCAAGTATATAGAACTACTTTTTCCAAAATTCGTTGAATTTTTAATAGCAGAAATTTGTGTTTTGATTTTAAGCGCGCATGTTTTGTGGCGAGTTCACTGAGAACAGCTAGTTCTCTTTCAATCTTCGTATTTTCAATGTAATCTCGTATTTTCTTTAACTTTTTTCAATTTCATTGTTTGAGGCGCCATTCTTCATCATTCGTTGATTTATGTATCGAAAATATGTTCGTAAATTTGAACACGGGTTTTATCCGGTATTCCAACAGAAAACTGCTCGTTTTTATTCAATCTACGTATTTTCGAAGAAATCGCGTATCTTTTTTTAATCCGTTGATGTTTCGATCGAAAAAAAGTTGTTATTATTATCAACGCGTACGTTTTGTTGCCATTCCACTGAAAACTGCAAGTGTTTACCTTATCTTATTTTCGTTGTCTTTTAAATCGCAAATTATATCG
The DNA here is from genome assembly GCF_022747635.1 of Hetaerina americana. Taxonomy (NCBI): domain Eukaryota; kingdom Metazoa; phylum Arthropoda; class Insecta; order Odonata; family Calopterygidae; genus Hetaerina; species Hetaerina americana. Next base: position 353,572 of record NW_027286784.1, read on the forward strand.
TTATAATTTAAACTAGTATTTGATGTGGTATTTCCAGAGATAACTTCTCGTTTCTAAGTATTTTTTGTGTTTTTGCTGAAATCGTAAATTTTCTCTATATAATTTCCTTCCAAGTTTTTCACAGTACATTTTTCAAAATTCGTTAGTTTTTTTACAGCAAACATTGGTGTTATGATTTTCCACGCGCATGTTTTGGGGCGTGTCCACTGAAAACGACTAGTTTTATGATTTTCCACGCGCATGTTATTTGAAATGAAATTTGTTATTGTTTGAAATGAAATTTGTTATTATTATCTACGCGTACGTTTTGTTGCCATTCCACTGAAAACTTCAAGTGTTTACTTTATCTTCATTTCGTTGTCTCTTAAATCACAAATTATATCGTTATAATTTAAACTAGTGTTTGATGTGGTATTTCCAGAGATAACTTCTCGTTTTAAAGTATTTTTTGTGTTTTTGCTGAACTCGTAAATTTTCTCTAAATAATTTCCTTCCAAGTTTGTCAAAGTTCGTTAGTTTTTTAACCGCAAACATCAGTGTTATGATTTTCCACGCGCATGTTTTACGGCGTGTCCACTGAAAACGACTAGGTTTCATCCAATGATCGTATTTTGGATGAAATCGCGTTCTTTCTCTAAATTCCTTTAATTTAAGTAAACGAAACTCCTTTTTCGTTTATTTCTCCATCGCTTTAAATGTATTTTTAATTGAGACAAGTATTTGCAGTGAAGTTACAATAGAAATGAGTATGTTTATATCTATTTTCCGTGTTTTCAATGAAATCGTTAAATTTTACACTCCTTTTTTCATGATTTGTTAATTTCTCCATCGAAAAATACGTTATTTTAATGTAAACACGTGTGTTGTGGTATTTCCAAAAAATCAACTCGTTTAATTTTTTTCCGTGTTTTCGATGATATCGTTAAATTTCAAACCCCTTTTTTCATCATTCCTTGATTTCTCCACCGCAAAATATAAAGTTTTAATTTAAACACGTAATTTATTTGGAATTCAGACGGAAAACTCTCGTCTTTATTTACTTTTCGTGTTTTCGATGAAATCGTTATTTATCCTCGATAATTTCCTTTCAAGAGTTTCAAACACCTTTTTTATCATTCGATGATTTTTTTTCGCGGAGTATGTCGTTTTAATTTTTACACGCATTTAAATTGGTACTTCCACAAAGAACAGCTCGGTTTTTTAAATTTTCGTGTTTTTTATGTGATCGTTAATTTTCTCTCAATATTTTCCTTTCAAGTATATCGAACTACTTTTTTCTAAATTCGTTGAATTTTCAATCGCAGAAATTGGTGTGATGATTTTAAGCGCGCATGTTTTGTGGCGAGTTCACTGAGAACTGTTAGTTCTTTTTCAATCTTCGTATTTTCGATGTAATCTTGTATTTTCTCTAACTTTTTTCAATTTCATTGATTCAAGCGCCTTTCTTCATCATTCGTTGATTTATCTATCGAAAATATGTCCGTTAATTTGAACCATTGTTTTATGTGGTATTTCCACAGAAAACTGCTCGATTTCATCTTCCTACGTATTTTCGATGAAATCACGTATTTTTTTTTATCCGTTGATTTTTCAATCGAAAAACAGTTGTTATTATTATCAACGCGTATGTTTTGGTCAATTCCACTGAAAACTGCAAGTGTTTAATTTCTCTTTTTATTTTCGATGAAATCAATCTATCAACATTTTTTCAATTCAAGGTTTTCAAACGTCGTTTTTCATTATTCTTTGTCTTTTACATCGCAAATTATATCTTTATAATTAAAACTAGTATTTGATAATGGATTTCCACAGAGAACTCCATGTTTTTATGTTTTTTTGTGTTTTTTGGTGAAATCGTAAATTTTTTCTCAATTAACACCATCCAAGTTTTTCAAACAAATTTTTTCTAAATTCGTTGGTTTTTTAACCGCAAACATTGGTGTTATGATTTTCCACGCGCATGTTTTGCGGCATGTCCACTGAAAACGGCTAGTTTCCATTTAATAATCGTATTTTGGATTAAAACGGGTACTCTTTCTACATTTCTTCAATTCAGGTAAATCAAACTCCTTTTTCGTTTATTTCTCCAACGCTAAAAATGTCGTTTTAATTTAAACAAGTTTTTGAAGTGGAGTTTCCACATTAAAGTGCTCGTTATTATCTTTTTTGTCGTGTTTTTAATGAAATAGTTAAGTTTAAAAGCCCTTTTTTTCATGATTTGTTAATTTCTCCATCGAAAAATACGTTATAATGAATGTTAACACATATTTATGGTTTTTCCTCTTAAAACAACTCGTTTAATTATTTTCCGTGTTTTTGATGATATCGTTAAATATCAAACCCATTTTTTCATCATTCGTTGATTTCTCCACCGCAAAATATATCGTTTTAATTTTAACACGCATTTTAAATTGGTATTACCACAGAGAACAGCTCTTTTTATTTAATTTTCGTGTTTTTGATGGAATCGGTAATTTTCTCCCAATATTTTCCTTTTAAGTATTTCGAACTACTTTTTTCAAAATTCGTTAAATTTTCTATCGCAAAATATGGTAATAATTTAACACGTATGTTTTTAGGCGAGTACACTGAAAACTGGTAGTTTTTATTCAATCATCGTATTTTTTATGCATTCACGTATTTTTTCAACGCAGAGTATGTCGTTTTAATTTTAACGCGCATTAAGATCGGAATTTCCACTGAGAACAGCTCGTTTATATTTAATTTTCGTGTTTTCGATGTGATCGTTAATAATCTCTCAATATTTTCCTTTCAAGTATATAGAACTACTTTTTCCAAAATTCGTTGAATTTTTAATAGCAGAAATTTGTGTTTTGATTTTAAGCGCGCATGTTTTGTGGCGAGTTCACTGAGAACAGCTAGTTCTCTTTCAATCTTCGTATTTTCAATGTAATCTCGTATTTTCTTTAACTTTTTTCAATTTCATTGTTTGAGGCGCCATTCTTCATCATTCGTTGATTTATGTATCGAAAATATGTTCGTAAATTTGAACACGGGTTTTATCCGGTATTCCAACAGAAAACTGCTCGTTTTTATTCAATCTACGTACTTTCGAAGAAATCGCGTATTTTTTTTAATCCGTTGATGTTTCGATCGAAAAAAAGTTGTTATTATTATCAACGCGTACGTTTTGTTGCCATTCCACTGAAAACTGCAAGTGTTTACCTTATCTTATTTTCGTTGTCTTTTAAATCGCAAATTATATCGTTATAATTTAAACTAGTATTTGATGTGGTATTTCCAGAGATAACTTCTCGTTTCTAAGTATTTTTTGTGTTTTTGCTGAAATCGTAAATTTTCTCTATATAATTTCCTTCCAAGTTTTTCACAGTACATTTTTCAAAATTCGTTAGTTTTTTTACAGCAAACATTGGTGTTATGATTTTCCACGCGCATGTTTTGGGGCGTGTCCACTGAAAACGACTAGTTTTATGATTTTCCACGCGCATGTTATTTAAAATGAAATTTGTTAGTATTTGAAATGAAATTTGTTATTATTATCTACGCGTACGTTTTGTTGCCATTCCACTGAAAACTTCAAGTGTTTACTTTATCTTCATTTCGTTGTCTCTTAAATCACAAATTATATCGTTATAATTTAAACTAGTGTTTGATGTGGTATTTCCAGAGATAACTTCTCGTTTTAAAGTATTTTTTGTGTTTTTGCTGAACTCGTAAATTTTCTCTAAATAATTTCCTTCCAAGTTTTTCAAAGTTCGTTAGTTTTTTAACCGCAAACATCAGTGTTATGATTTTCCACGCGCATGTTTTACGGCGTGTCCACTGAAAACGACAAGGTTTCATCCAATGATCGTATTTTGGATGAAATCGCGTTCTTTCTCTAAATTTCTTTAATTTAAGTAAACGAAACTCCTTTTTCGTTTATTTCTCCATCGCTTAAAATGTATTTTTAATTGAAACAAGTATTTGCAGTGAAGTTACAATAGAAATGAGTATGTTTATATCTATTTTCCGTGTTTTCAATGAAATCGTTAAATTTTACACTCCTTTTTTCATGATTTGTTAATTTCTCCATCGAAAAATACGTTATTTTAATGTAAACACGTGTGTTGTGGTATTTCCAAAAAATCAACTCGTTTAATTTTTTTCCGTGTTTTCGATGATATCATTAAATTTCAAACCCCTTTTTTCATCATTCCTTGATTTCTCCACCGCAAAATATAAAGTTTTAATTTAAACACGTAATTTATTTGGAATTCAGACGGAAAACTCTCGTCTTTATTTACTTTTCGTGTTTTCGATGAAATCGTTATTTATCCTCGATAATTTCCTTTCAAGAGTTTCAAACACCTTTTTTCATCATTCGATGATTTTTTTTCGCGGAGTATGTCGTTTTAATTTTAACACGCATTTAAATTGGTACTTCCACAAAGAACAGCTCGGTTTTTTAAATTTTCGTGTTTTTTATGTGATCGTTAATTTTCTCTCAATATTTTCCTTTCAAGTATATCGAACTACTTTTTTCTAAATTCGTTGAATTTTCAATCGCAGAAATTGGTGTGATGATTTTAAGCGCGCATGTTTTGTGGCGAGTTCACTGAGAACTGTTAGTTCTTTTTCAATCTTCGTATTTTCGATGTAATCTTGTATTTTCTCTAACTTTTTTCAATTTCATTGATTCAAGCGCCTTTCTTCATCATTCGTTGATTTATCTATCGAAAATATGTCCGTTAATTTGAACCATTGTTTTATGTGGTATTTCCACAGAAAACTGCTCGATTTCATCTTCCTACGTATTTTCGATGAAATCGCGTATTTTTTTTTAATCCGTTGATTTTTTAATCGAAAAAAAGTTATTATTATCAACGCGTACGTTTTGTTGCCATTCTACTGAAAACTTCAAGTGTTTACTTTAACTTCTTTTCGTTGTCTTTTAAATCACAAATTATATCGTTATAATTTAAACTAGTATTTGACTTGGTATTTCCAGAGATAACTTCTCGTTTTTAAGTATTTTTGTGTTTTAGCTGAAATCGTAAATTTTCTCTAAAATAATTTCCTTCCAAGTTTTTCAAACTATATATTTCAAAATTCGTTGGTTTTTTAACCGCAAACATTGGTTTTATGATTTTCCACGCCCATGTTTTGCGGCGTGTCCACTGAAAACGACTATTTTTCATCCAATGATCGTATTTTGGATGAAAACGCGTTCTTTATCCACTGAAAATATAAAATATAAAGTGGAATAATAATCCACTGAAAACGGCTAGTTTCCATTTAATAATCGTATTTTGGATTAAAACGGGTACTCTTTCTACATTTCTTCAATTCAGGTAAATCAAACGCCTTTTTCGTTATTTTCTCCAACGCTAAAAATGTCGTTTTAATTTAAACAAGTTTTTGAAGTGGAGTTTCCACATTAAAGTGCTCGTTATTATCTTTTTTGTCGTGTTTTTAATGAAATAGTTAAGTTTAAAAGCCCTTTTTTCATGATTTGTTAATTTCTCCATCGAAAAATACGTTATAATGAATGTTAACACATATTTATGGTTTTTCCTCTTAAAACAACTCGTTTAATTATTTTCCGTGTTTTTGATGATATCGTTAAATATCAAACCCATTTTTTCATCATTCGTTGATTTCTCCACCGCAAAATATATCGTTTTAATTTTAACACGCATTTTAAATTGGTATTACCACAGAGAACAGCTCTTTTTATTTAATTTTCGTGTTTTTGATGGAATCGGTAATTTTCTCCCAATATTTTCCTTTTAAGTATTTCGAACTACTTTTTTCAAAATTCGTTAAATTTTCTATCGCAAAATATGGTTAATAATTTAACACGTATGTTTTTAGGCGAGTACACTGAAAACTGGTAGTTTTTATTCAATCATCGTATTTTTTATGCATTCACGTATTTTTTCAACGCAGAGTATGTCGTTTTAATTTTAACACGCATTAAGATCGGAATTTCCACTGAGAACAGCTCGTTTATATTTAATTTTCGTGTTTTCGATGTGATCGTTAATAATCTCTCAATATTTTCCTTTCAAGTATATAGAACTACTTTTTCCAAAATTCGTTGAATTTTTAATAGCAGAAATTTGTGTTTGATTTTAAGCGCGCATGTTTTGTGGCGAGTTCACTGAGAACAGCTAGTTCTCTTTCAATCTTCGTATTTTCAATGTAATCTCGTATTTTCTTTAACTTTTTTCAATTTCATTGTTTGAGGCGCCATTCTTCATCATTCGTTGATTTCTGTATCGAAAATATGTTCGTAAATTTGAACACGGGTTTTATCCGGTATTCCAACAGAAAACTGCTCGTTTTTATTCAATCTACGTACTTTCGAAGAAATCGCGTATTTTTTTTAATCCGTTGATGTTTCGATCGAAAAAAAGTTGTTATTATTATCAACGCGTACGTTTTGTTGCCATTCCACTGAAAACTGCAAGTGTTTACCTTATCTTATTTTCGTTGTCTTTTAAATCGCAAATTATATCGTTATAATTTAAACTAGTATTTGATGTGGTATTTCCAGAGATAACTTCTCGTTTCTAAGTATTTTTTGTGTTTTTGCTGAAATCGTAAATTTTCTCTATATAATTTCCTTCCAAGTTTTTCACAGTACATTTTTCAAAATTCGTTAGTTTTTTTACAGCAAACATTGGTGTTATGATTTTCCACGCGCATGTTTTGGGCGTGTCCACTGAAAACGACTAGTTTTATGATTTTCCACGCGCATGTTATTTAAAATGAAATTTGTTATTATTTGAAATGAAATTTGTTATTATTATCTACGCGTACGTTTTGTTGCCATTCCACTGAAAACTTCAAGTGTTTACTTTATCTTCATTTCGTTGTCTCTTAAATCACAAATTATATCGTTATAATTTAAACTAGTGTTTGATGTGTATTTCCAGAGATAACTTCTCGTTTTAAAGTATTTTTTGTGTTTTTGCTGAACTCGTTAATTTTCTCTAAATAATTTCCTTCCAAGTTTTTCAAAGTTCGTTAGTTTTTTAACCGCAAACATCAGTGTTATGATTTTCCACGCGCATGTTTTACGGCGTGTCCACTGAAAACGACTAGGTTTCATCCAATGATCGTATTTTGGATGAAATCGCGTTCTTTCTCTAAATTTCTTTAATTTAAGTAAACGAAACTCCTTTTTCGTTTATTTCTCCATCGCTTTAAATGTATTTTTAATTGAGACAAGTATTTGCAGTGAAGTTACAATAGAAATGAGTATGTTTATATCTATTTTCCGTGTTTTCAATGAAATCGTTAAATTTTACACTCCTTTTTTCATGATTTGTTAATTTCTCCATCGAAAAATACGTTATTTTAATGTAAACACGTGTGTTGTGGTATTTCCAAAAAATCAACTCGTTTAATTTTTTTCCGTGTTTTCGATGATATCGTTAAATTTCAAACCCCTTTTTTCATCATTCCTTGATTTCTCCACCGCAAAATATAAAGTTTTAATTTAAACACGTAATTTATTTGGAATTCAGACGGAAAACTCTCGTCTTTATTTACTTTTCGTGTTTTCGATGAAATCGTTATTTATCCTCGATAATTTCCTTTCAAGAGTTTCAAACACCTTTTTTCATCATTCGATGATTTTTTTTCGCGGAGTATGTCGTTTTAATTTTAACACGCATTTAAATTGGTACTTCCACAAAGAACAGCTCGGTTTTTAAATTTTCGTGTTTTTTATGTGATCGTTAATTTTCTCTCAATATTTTCCTTTCAAGTATATCGAAATACTTTTTTCTAAATTCGTTGAATTTTCAATCGCAGAAATTGGTGTGATGATTTTAAGCGCGCATGTTTTGTGGCGAGTTCACTGAGAACTGTTAGTTCTTTTTCAATCTTCGTATTTTCGATGTAATCTTGTATTTTCTCTAACTTTTTTCAATTTCATTGATTCAAGCGCCTTTCTTCATCATTCGTTGATTTATCTATCGAAAATATGTCCGTTAATTTGAACCATTGTTTTATGTGTATTTCCACAGAAAACTGCTCGATTTCATCTTCCTACGTATTTTCGATGAAATCACGTATTTTTTTATCCGTTGATTTTTCAATCGAAAAAACAGTTGTTATTATTATCAACGCGTATGTTTTGGTCAATTCCACTGAAAACTGCAAGTGTTTAATTTCTCTTTTTATTTTCGATGAAATCAATCTATCAACATTTTTTCAATTCAAGGTTTTCAAACGTCGTTTTTCATTATTCTTTGTCTTTTACATCGCAAATTATATCTTTATAATTAAAACTAGTATTTGATAATGGATTTCCACAGAGAACTCCATGTTTTTATGTTTTTTTTGTGTTTTTTGGTGAAATCGTAAATTTTTTCTCAATTATTACCATCCAAGTTTTTCAAACAAATTTTTTCTAAATTCGTTGTTTTTTAACCGCAAACATTGGTGTTATGATTTTCCACGCGCATGTTTTGCGGCATGTCCACTGAAAACGGCTAGTTTCCATTTAATAATCGTATTTTGGATTAAAACGGGTACTCTTTCTACATTTCTTCAATTCAGGTAAATCAAACTCCTTTTTCGTTTATTTCTCCAACGCTAAAAATGTCGTTTTAATTTAAACAAGTTTTTGAAGTGGAGTTTCCACATTAAAGTGCTCGTTATTATCTTTTTTGTCGTGTTTTTAATGAAATAGTTAAGTTTAAAAGCCCTTTTTTCATGATTTGTTAATTTCTCCATCGAAAAATACGTTATAATGAATGTTAACACATATTTATGGTTTTTCCTCTTAAAACAACTCGTTTAATTATTTTCCGTGTTTTTGATGATATCGTTAAATATCAAACCCATTTTTTCATCATTCGTTGATTTCTCCACCGCAAAATATATCGTTTTAATTTTAACACGCATTTTAAATTGGTATTACCACAGAGAACAGCTCTTTTTATTTAATTTTCGTGTTTTTGATGGAATCGGTAATTTTCTCCCAATATTTTCCTTTTAAGTATTTCGAACTACTTTTTCAAAATTCGTTAAATTTCTATCGCAAAATATGGTTAATAATTTAACACGTATGTTTTTAGGCGAGTACACTGAAAACTGGTAGTTTTTATTCAATCATCGTATTTTTTATGCATTCACGTATTTTTTTCAACGCAGAGTATGTCGTTTTAATTTTAACACGCATTAAGATCGGAATTTCCACTGAGAACAGCTCGTTTATATTTAATTTTCGTGTTTTCGATGTGATCGTTAATAATCTCTCAATATTTTCCTTTCAAGTATATAGAACTACTTTTTCCAAAATTCGTTGAATTTTTAATAGCAGAAATTTGTGTTTTGATTTTAAGCGCGCATGTTTGTGGCGAGTTCACTGAGAACAGCTAGTTCTCTTTCAATCTTCGTATTTTCAATGTAATCTCGTATTTTCTTTAACTTTTTTCAATTTCATTGTTTGAGGCGCCATTCTTCATCATTCGTTGATTTATGTATCGAAAATATGTTCGTAAATTTGAACACGGGTTTTATCTGGTATTTAAACAGAAAACTGGTCGTTTTTATTCAATATACGTATTTTCGAAGAAATCGCGTATTTCTTTTTAATCCGTTGATTTTTCGATCGAAAAAAAGTTGTTATTATTATCAACGCGTACGTTTTGTTGCCATTCCACTGAAAACTGCATGTGTTTACTTTATCTTATTTTCGTTGTCTTTTAAATCGCAAATTATATCGTTATAATTTAAACTAGTATTTGATGTGGTATTTCCAGAGATAACTTCTCGTGTCTAAGTATTTTTTGCGTTTTTGCTGAAATCGTAAATTTTCTTTATATAATTTCCTTCCAAGTTTTTCACAGTACATTTTTCAAAATTCGTTAGTTTTTTTTACAGCAAACATTGGTGTTATGATTTTCCACGCGCATGTTTTGCGGCATGTCCACTGAAAACGGCTAGTTTCCATTTAATAATCGTATTTTGGATTAAAACGGGTACTCTTTCTACATTTCTTCAATTCAGGTAAATCAAACTCCTTTTTCGTTTATTTCTCCAACGCTAAAAATGTCGTTTTAATTTAAACAAGTTTTTCAAGTGGAGTTTCCACATTAAAGTGCTCGTTATTATCTTTTTTGTCGTGTTTTCAATGAAATAGTTAAGTTTTAAAGCCCTTTTTTCATGATTTGTAGTTTCTCCATCGAAAAATATGTTATATTGAATGTAAACACGTAGTAATGGTTTTTCCACATAAAACAACTCGTTTAATTATTTACCGTGTTTTTGATGATATCGTTATATTTCAAACCCATTTTTTCATCATTCGTTGATTTCTCCACCGCAAAATATATCGTTTTAATTTTAACACGCATTTTAAATTGGTATTACCACAGAGAACAGCTCTTTTTATTTAATTTTCGTGTTTTTGATGGAATCGGCAATTTTCTCTCATTATTTTCCTTTTAAGTATTTCGACCTCCTCTTTTCAAAATTCGTTAAATTTTCAATTTCTTAATATGGTTAATTATTTAAACACGTATGTTTTGAGGCGAGTACACTGAAAACTGGTAGTTTTTATTCAATCATCGTATTTCTTATGCATTCACGTATTTTCTCATTGCAGAGTATGTCGTTTTAATTTTAAACACCCATTAAAATCGGTATTTCCACTGAGAACAGCTCGTTTATCTTTAATTTTCGTGTTTTCGATGTGATCGTTAATAATCTCTCAATATTTTCCTTTCAACTATATCGAACTACTTTTTTCAAAATTCGTTGAATTTTTAATAGCAGAAATTTGTGTTTTGATTTTAAGCGCGCATGTTTTGTGGCGAGTTCACTGAGAACAGCTAGTTCTCTTTCAATCTTCGTATTTTCAATGTAATCTCGTATTTTCTTTAACTTTTTTCAATTTCATTGTTTGAGGCGCCATTCTTCATCATTCGTTGATTTATGTATCGAAAATATGTTCGTAAATTTGAACACGGGTTTTATCTGGTATTTCAACAGAAAACTGGTCGTTTTTATTCAATATACGTATTTTCGAAGAAATCGCGTATTTTTTTTTAATCCGTTGATTTTTCGATCGAAAAAAAGTTGTTATTATTATCAACGCGTACGTTTTGTTGCCATTCCACTGAAAACTGCAAGTGTTTACTTTATCTTCTTTTCGCTGTCTTTTAAATCGCAAATTATATCGTTATAATTTAAACTAGTATTTGATGTGGTATTTCCAGAGATAACTTCTCGTTTCTAAGTATTTTTTGTGTTTTTGCTGAAATCGTAAATTTTCTCTATATAATTTCCTTCCAAGTTTCTCACAGTACATTTTCCAAAATTCGTTAGTTTTTTTACAGCAAACATTGGTGTTATGATTTTCCACGCGCATGTTTTGGGGCGTGTCCACTGAAAACGACTAGTTTTATGATTTTTCACGCGCATGTTATTTAAAATGAAATTTCGTTATTATTTGAAATGAAATTTGTTATTATTATCTACGCGTACGTTTTGTTGCCATTCCACTGAAAACTTCAAGTGTTTACTTTATCTTCATTTCGTTGTCTTTTAAATCACAAATTATATCGTTATAATTTAAACTAGTATTTGATGTGGTATTTCCAGAGATAACTTCTCGTTTTAAAGTATTTTTTGTGTTTTTGCTAAACTCGTAAATTTTCTCTTATAATTTCCTCCAAGTTTTTCAAACTACGTTTTTCAAAGTTCGTTAGTTTTTTAACCGCAAACATTGGTGTTATGATTTCCACGCGCATGTTTTACGGCGTGTCCACTGAAAACGACAAGGTTTCATCCAATGATCGTATTTTGGATGAAATCGCGTTCTTTCTCTAAATTTCTTTAATTTAAGTAAACGAAACTCCTTTTTCGTTTATTTCTCCATCGCTTAAAATGTATTTTTAATTGAAACAAGTATTTGCAGTGAAGTTACAATAGAAATGAGTATGTTTATATCTATTTTCCGTGTTTTCAATGAAATCGTTAAATTTTACACTCCTTTTTTCATGATTTGTTAATTTCTCCATCGAAAAATACGTTATTTTAATGTAAACACGTGTGTTGTGGTATTTCCAAAAATCAACTCGTTTAATTTTTTTCCGTGTTTTCGATGATATCGTTAAATTTCAAACCCCTTTTTTCATCATTCCTTGATTTCTCCACCGCAAAATATAAAGTTTTAATTTAAACACGTAATTTATTTGGATTCAGACGGAAAACTCTCGTCTTTATTTACTTTTCGTGTTTTCGATGAAATCTTTATTTATCCTCGATAATTTCCTTTCAAGAGTTTCAAACACCTTTTTTCATCATTCGATGATTTTTTTTCGCGGAGTATGTCGTTTTAATTTTAACACGCATTTAAATTGGTACTTCCACAAAGAACAGCTCGGTTTTTTAAATTTTCGTGTTTTTTATGTGATCGTTAATTTTCTCTCAATATTTTCCTTTCAAGTATATCGAACTACTTTTTTCAAAATTCGTTGAATTTTCAATCGCAGAAATTGGTGTGATGATTTTAAGCGCGCATGTTTTGTGGCGAGTTCACTGAGAACTGTTAGTTCTTTTTCAATCTTCGTATTTTCGATGTAATCTTGTATTTTCTCTAACTTTTTTCAATTTCATTGATTCAAGCACCTTTCTTCATCATTCGTTGATTTATCTATCGAAAATATGTCCGTTAATTTGAACCATTGTTTTATGTGGTATTTCCACAGAAAACTGCTCGATTTCATCTTCCTACGTATTTTCGATGAAATCGCGTATTTTTTTTATCCGTTGATTTTTCAATCGAAAAACAGTTGTTATTATTATCAACGCGTATGTTTGGTCAATTCCACTGAAAACTGCAAGTTTCTAATTTCTCTTTTTATTTTCGATGAAATCAATCTATCAACATTTTTTCAATTCAAGGTTTTCAAACGTCGTTTTTCATTTTTCTTTGTCTTTTACATCGCAAATTATATCTTTATAATTTAAACTAGTATTTGATGATGGATTTCACAGAGAACTCCATGTTTTTATGTTTTTTTGTGTTTTTTGGTGAAATCGTAAATTTTTTCTCAATTATTACCATCCAAGTTTTTCAAACAAATTTTTTCTAAATTCGTTGGTTTTTTAACCGCAAACATTGGTGTTATGATTTTCCACGCGCATGTTTTGCGGCATGTCCACTGAAAACGGCTTTTTTATTCAATCATCGTATTTTTTATGCATTCACGTATTTTTTCAACGCAGAGTATGTCGTTTTAATTTTAACACGCATTAAGATCGGAATTTCCACTGAGAACAGCTCGTTTATATTTAATTTTCGTGTTTTCGATGTGATCGTTAATAATCTCTCAATATTTTCCTTTCAAGTATATAGAACTACTTTTTCCAAAATTCGTTGAATTTTTAATAGCAGAAATTTGTGTTTTGATTTTAAGCGCGCATGTTTTGTGGCGAGTTCACTGAGAACAGCTAGTTCTCTTTCAATCTTCGTATTTTCAATGTAATCTCGTATTTTCTTTAACTTTTTTCAATTTCATTGTTTGAGGCGCCATTCTTCATCATTCGTTGATTTATGTATCGAAAATATGTTCGTAAATTTGAACACGGGTTTTATCTGGTATTTCAACAGAAAACTGCTCGTTTTATTCAATCTACGTATTTTCGAAGAAATCGCGTATTTTTTTTAATCCGTTGATTTTTCGATCGAAAAAAAGTTGTTATTATATCAACGCGTACGTTTTGTTGCCATTCCACTGAAAACTGCAAGTGTTTACCTTATCTTATTTTCGTTGTCTTTTAAATCGCAAATTATATCGTTATAATTTAAACTAGTATTTGATGTGGTATTTCCAGAGATAACTTCTCGTTTCTAAGTATTTTTTGTGTTTTTGCTGAAATCGTAAATTTTCTCTAAATAATTTCCTTCCAAGTTTTTCAAACTACGTTTTTCAAAGTTCGTTAGTGTTTAACCGCAAACATCAGTGTTATGATTTTCCACGCGCATGTTTTACGGCGTGTCCACTGAAAACGACAAGGTTTCATCAAATGATCGTATTTTGGATGAAATCGCGTTCTTTCTCTAAATTTCTTTAATTTAAGTAAACGAAACTCCTTTTTCGTTTATTTCTCCATCGCTTAAAATGTATTTTTAATTGAAACAAGTATTTGCAGTGAAGTTACAATAGAAATGAGTATGTTATATCTATTTTCCGTGTTTTCAATGAAATCGTTAAATTTTACACTCGTTTTTTCATGATTTGTTAATTTCTCCATCGAAAAATACGTTATTTTAATGTAAACACGTGTGTTGTGGTATTTCCAAAAAATCAACTCGTTTAATTTTTTTCCGTGTTTTCGATGATATCATTAAATTTCAAACCCTTTTTTTCATCATTCCTTGATTTCTCCACCGCAAAATATAAAGTTTTAATTTAAACACGTAATTTATTTGGAATTCAGACGGAAAACTCTCGTCTTTATTTACTTTTCGTGTTTTCGATGAAATCGTTATTTATCCTCGATAATTTCCTTTCAAGAGTTTCAAACACCTTTTCCATCATTCGATGATTTTTTTCGCGGAGTATGTCGTTTTAATTTTAACACGCATTTAAATTGGTACTTCCACAAAGAACAGCTCGGTTTTTTAAATTTTCGTGTTTTTTATGTGATCGTTAATTTTCTCTCAATATTTTCCTTTCAAGTATATCGAACTACTTTTTTCTAAATACGTTGAATTTTCAATCGCAGAAATTGGTGTGATGATTTTAAGCGCGCATGTTTTGTGGCGAGTTCACTGAGAACTGTTAGTTCTTTTTCAATCTTCGTATTTTCGATGTAATCTTGTATTTTCTCTAACTTTTTTCAATTTCATTGATTCAAGCGCCTTTCTTCATCATTTGTTGATTTATCTATCGAAAATATGTCCGTTAATTTGAACCATTGTTTTATGTGGTATTTCCACAGAAAACTGCTCGATTTCATCTTCCTACGTATTTTCGATGAAATCGCGTATTTTTTTTTAATCCGTTGATTTTTTAATCGAAAAAAGTTATTATATCAACGCGTACGTTTTGTTGCCATTCTACTGAAAACTTCAAGTGTTTACTTTATCTTCTTTTCGTTGTCTTTTAAATCACAAATTATATCGTTATAATTTAAACTAGTATTTGACTTGGTATTTCCAGAGATAACTTCTCGTTTTTAAGTATTTTTTGTGTTTTAGCTGAAATCGTAAATTTTCTCTAAAATAATTTCCTTCCAAGTTTTTCAAACTATATATTTCAAAATTCGTTGGTTTTTTAACCGCAAACATTGGTTTTATGATTTTCCACGCCCATGTTTTGCGGCGTGTCCACTGAAAAACGACTATTTTTCATCCAATAATCGTATTTTGGATGAAAACGCGTTGTTTATCCACTGAAAATATAAAATATAAAGTGGAATAATAATCCACTGAAAACGGCTAGTTTCCATTTAATAATCGTATTTTCGATTAAACGGGTACTCTTTCAACATTTCTTCAATTCAGGTAAATCAAACTCCTTTTTCGTTTATTTCTCCAACGCTAAAAATGTCGTTTTAATTTAAACAAGTTTTTGAAGTGGAGTTTCCACATTAAAGTGCTCGTTATTATCTTTTTTGTCGTGTTTTTAATGAAATAGTTAAGTTTAAAAGCCCTTTTTTCATGATTTGTTAATTTCTCCATCGAAAAATACGTTATAATGAATGTTAACACATATTTATGGTTTTTCCTCTTAAAACAACTCGTTTAATTATTTTCCGTGTTTTTGATGATACCGTTAAATATCAAACCCATTTTTTCA